>NC_059114.1:24173031-24519412 GCF_020740685.1 Jaculus jaculus
ACGGGAATCGAACCTGGGTCCTTTGGCTTTGCAAACAAATGCCTTAATTACCAAGCCAGCCCTCCAGCCCATAATATTTCTTTCTTAAAAAGTTCTTTTTGTTCATTTTTATTTAATTATTTGAGAGTGACAAGAGAAGAAAGACACAGATAGACAGAGAGAAAGAAAATGGGCGCGCCAGGGCTTCCAGCCACTGCAACCAAACTGCAGCCGTGTGCACCCCCTTGTGCATCTGGCTAACATGTATCCCGGGGAATTGAGGCGGGGTCCTTAGGCTTCACAGGCAAGCGCTTAACCACTAAGCTATCTTTCTAGCCCTTTTTTTTCCCCCTTTAAAAAAAAATATATATTTTTTTGTTTATTTTTATTTATTTATTTGAGAGCAACGGACAGAGAGAGAGAGAGGGAGAGAGAGAGAGAGGGAGGGAGGGAGAGAATGGGCACACCTGGGCTTCCAGCCACTGCAAATGAACTCCAGACATGTGTGCCCCCCTGTGCATCTGGCTAATGTGGGTCCTGGGGAATTGAGCCTCAAACTGGGGTCCTTAGGCTTCACAGGCAAGCGTTTAACTGCTAAGCCATCTCTCCAGCCCCCCTTTTCCTTTTCTTTTTCTTTTTTAATTAATTGTTAGAGACAGGGAGAGAAAGAGGGAGAGAATGGGAGTGCCAGAGCCTCTAGCCACTGCAAACAAACTTCAGACATATGCAGTACCATATGCATCTAGTTTATGTGGGACCTGGAGAACATATGAGAAAGTATCATTCTTCTAAAGAAATACAAATTGCTAAGGGGTCATGTTCATTGATCAGATAGACAGTGCTAACATTTGTGATAACACAGCTTTGGTACAAGTATAGGCATATGGGATTGATATGGAATCTATGCCTTTAGGGGCAGTTTGACAATATTTGGCAACATGAATTAGGGATTGAAGGGGTATAGCTCAGTGTTAGAGTCCTTGTTTAGCATTTGCAAGTCCCTGAGTTCAATCCCAGCACCACTTACGTTCTCATACAGGCAAAAATCTTTTATTTTTATTTATTTGAGAGAGAGAGAATGGTTGCACCAGGGCCTCTGGCCACGGCAAATGAACTTCAGACGCATGCACCACCATGTGCTTCTGGCTATCTACCAAATATTGTCAAACTGCCCCCAAAAGGCAAAGATTACATGACTGCTGGGGAATTGAACCTGGGTCCTTAGGTTTTACTCAGGCTCTTTAACTGCAAGGTCATCTCTCCAGCCCCAGACAAGAATCTTTTGTTTGTTTTTGTTTTTGGAGATAGGGTCTCACTAGCTCAGGCTGACCTGCAATTCACAATGTCTCAGGGTGGCCTCGAACTCTCAGCGATCCTCTTACCTCTGCCTCCTGAGTGCTGGGATTAAAGGCGTGTGTCACATTGCCCAGCTTCTTCACCTGTATTTTTTGGATGTGTGTGTATGATTCCATTGTCTACTAGGATGTGCAGGCTCTGTTCTAGACGGAACAGTGTAGATAATATTAACTTGCCCTCTCAAGGTATTCTCATAGGTACTGTTATTATCCTTACTTTATCGATCACTTAACAGAGAGGGTAAATAACTAGCTTTGGGAACCAAGGCAGTTTAACTGCATATCCTGATTGCTACCTCTAAGACTGTTATGGTGTGACTTTAAATCCAATGCAGGGTGTGCCTTTTTTAACAAGTTATTTTTTAAAACCCATAAACTTGGGCTGGAGAGATGGCTTAGCAGTTAAGGTGCTTGCCTACAAAGCCAAAGGACCCAGGTTCCACTCCCAGGACTCATGTAAGTCAGATGCATATGGTGGCACATGCATCTGGAGTTTGTGTGCCTCTTCTTTCTCTCTCTTTATCTGCCTCGTCCTCCCCCAAATTAAAAAAAAAAAATCCGTAAACTCAGTGTGAAAGATTTGATCTCCATCCTGTATTGTGTAATAATCAGTTTTCCATCTTCATATTTATTTATTTATTTTTTTTAATTTTAGAGACAGACACGGGGGGGGGGAGGGAGGGAGAGAATATGAATGAATGAATATGAATGAATTGGCTTGCCAGGGCCCCAGCCACTGCTGTCGAACTCCAGGTGCTTGTTCCACTTAGTGTGCATGTGTGACCTTGCGCTTGCCTCACCTTTGTGCGTCTGGCTTATGTGGGGTCTGGAGAGTTGAACATGGGTCCCTAGACTTTGCAGGGAAGCATCTTAACTGCTAAGCCATCTCTCCAGCCCTTTATTTTTATTTATATATTTGGGGGGGGGGGGAGGGAAGAGGCAGATAGAGCAAGAGAATGGGCATGCTAAGGCTGTAGCCACTGAAAACGAACTCCACTTGCGTGCTCCATTTTGTGCATCTGGTTTTACGTGGGTACTGGAGAATCAAACCTGGGTCCTTTGGCGTTGCTGGCAAGTGCCTTAACCACTGAGCCATCTCTCCAGCGAGTTTTCTTCTTTCTTGGTGCTGCAGAGGGCAAACCTGCTGTTCAGCTTCAGTCTGCCACCTCAGGTCAATATGGTTGTCTTGCAGCCATGCCGCAAAAGAGATTGGACATTTTAATTAGCTGATGTGGGTAGCCAAATTAGCTGATGTGGATGCTCTTTGAAACATTATAGCCGGAGTCTGCTGTTACTCTGATTCCCTAGGGTTCTTGGCACTTAGGTGGGAACCGCAGATCAAAGATGTGGCCAAGGTTTTTTTTTTTTTTTTTTTTTTTTTTTAATATTGGATGGTTGCGTTCTGATTGCACCAGTGTTGGATACTGGAATGATAGTCTCAAGAAGGTCAAGATTGATGGTCCTCTGGGTAAAATTCTGCTATGATCAGAGAAGCTCCCAGGAGGAGGAGGAGAAAGTATTCTTAATTTTATTCTTTTGATTTGAGCCTGTGGTTTTTCTCCTCTTTTTTTGTTTGCAAGGTAGGGTCTTGCTCTAGTCTAGGCTGACCTGGAATTCACTGAGTAGTCTCAGGGTGGCCTCAAACTCATGGTGATCCTCTTATCTCTGGCTCTCAGTCCTACCTCTGTTGGAATTAAAGACCTGCCTGCATCACCATGCCCAGTTCCAGCTCACTCCCCTTTTTTTTTTTTTTTGGTTTTTTCGAGGTAGGGTCTCACTCTAGCTCAGGTTGACCTGGAATTTACTATGTAGTCTCAGGGTGGCCTTGAACTCATGGTGATCCTCCTACTTCTGCCTTCTAAGTGCTGGGATTAAAGGCGTGTGCCACCACACTCAGTTTAAATGGTTTTTAAAATTTTTTCTAGGTAGGATCTTGCTCTAGCCTGGGCTGACCCTGAATTCACTTTGTCATTATGCAGGTGGTCTTGAACTCACATCGATTCTCTTACCTCTGCCTCTTGAGTTCTGGGATTAAAGGTATGTACTACCACACATGGCCTCAACATCTTAAATATTTTTTTAAAAAAATATTTATTAGAGAGGGAGAAAGAGAGTGAGAATGGGCACGCCAGGGCCTCTAGCCACTGCAAATGAACTCCAGATGCATGTACCACCATGTACATCTGGCTTACGTGGGACCAAAAGAATCGAACCTGGGTCCTTAGGCTTTGCAGGCATGCATCTTAACTGCTAATCCATCTCTCCAGCCCCAACATCTTAAAATGTTGATTAACCCTCCTCTCCTCCATCCCATCCCCTTAGACTATTTCACCCCCAGTATTCTACCCCTCTACCTACATACCTACTGTATCCTCCCCTTAAGTCCTTCTCTCATAACAGCCTCTTTCTAGCTTCCTGGTCTCTACTACTGACTTTTATTCCAGGTGAAAAACAAATCTAAACATTTGATCCCCCTGTGGTTTTTTTTTTTTCTTCTAATTTAGTATCTGAGCCAGGAATAGTGGCACACATCTGTAATTCTAGCACTTGGGAGGTGGAGGCAGGGGGATCTGGAGTTAAAAGTTCATCTAGGTCAATTTGGGCTGCATGAAGCTTTCTCTCAAAACAAAAGAAACAAGACTCAAAATCAACAGCAACAATAAAAAGTTAATACCAGGCTGTAGAGATGGCTTAGCAGTCAAGGTGCTTGCCTGCAAAGCCAAAGGACCCAGGTTCAATTCTCCAGGTCCCACATAAGCCAGATGCACAAAGTGGTGCATACACAAGATCTGGAGTTCATTTGTAGCAGCTGAAGGCTCTGGCATACCCACTCTCTCAGATAAATAAAAATAGTTTTTTTTAAAAAAGTTAATATCTATATGGGTTGTAAGCTTACCATTTTATTAATGGTTTATAATTTTTTAATATCATTCTTTAGTTTTTCTTTTTTAAAAATATTTTTATTCTTATTTATTTGACAGAGAAAGAGGGAGAGAGTGTGAGAGAATGGACATGTCAGTGCCTGTAGCCACTGCAAACAAACTCCAGATGCGTACGCCCCCTTGTGCATCTGGCTAGCATGGTTCCTGGGGAATCAAATCTGGGTCCTTTGGCTTTGCAGGCAAATGCATTAACCACTAAGTCATTCCTCCAGCCCTTTTTTTTTTGGCCTTTCAAGGTACGGTCTCACTCTAGCGCAGGCTGACCTGAAATTGACTATGTAGTCTCAGGGTGGCCTTGAACTCACATAATCCTCCTATATCTGCCTCCAGAGTGCTGGGATTAAAAGTGTGTGCCGCCATGTCCGGCTCATTCTTTTCTTTTTTCTTTTTTTGTTTTTTTTTTTGAGGTAGGGTCTCACTCTGGTCCAGCCTGACCTGGAATTAACTCTGTAGTCTCAGGGCGGCCTTGAACTCACAGCGGTCC
Source organism: Jaculus jaculus (assembly GCF_020740685.1). Taxonomy (NCBI): domain Eukaryota; kingdom Metazoa; phylum Chordata; class Mammalia; order Rodentia; family Dipodidae; genus Jaculus; species Jaculus jaculus. The sequence goes on from NC_059114.1 coordinate 24,177,792, forward strand.
TCCTACCTCTGCCTCCCGAGTGCTGGGATTAAAGGCGTGCGCTGCCACGCCTGGCCCGGCTCATTCTTTATTTGAGATTCAAATTGGTCAGTATGAGGTCCTTCAAGTTGACCTCTGCCTCATTTGACATGTCCATGTTGGAACACTTTTTTTTTTAATTTAATTTTTATTAACATTTTCCATGATTATAAAAAAAATCCCATGGTAATACCCTCCCCCCCACTTTCCCCTTTGACATTCCATTCTCCATCATATTACCTCCCCATCTCAATCATTGTACGTACTTATATACAATACCAACCTATTAAGTACCCTCCTCCCTTCCTTTCTCTTCCCTTTATATCTCCTTTTTAACTTACGGGCCTCTGCTACTAAGTATTGGCACACTTTCTTATTATGGCACTTAAGTGTTCTAAGTTCATTTTTCTTTTACTGCCCAGGCTGGAATAAGCATGTCTTCAGGGATGCTATTTAATTTGATTGAATTGATAGTTGTGAACTAAGGGACTTGATGGTCTGGGTACTATTGGAGTATCATAAATTGGTAGTTGGGAACTAAAGGATTTGGTGGGCTGGTTACTACTGGAGTGCTATTGCTTCTAAGCATTTGCAAGAGTGGGGCCAAGAAATTGGTGGATCTGTGTATTCATAAGCACATATTCATGCATGCATGTATGCGTGGGTGCGTGTGTGTGTGTGTGTGTGTGTGTGTGTGTGTATGTATGTATGTATGTATGTATGTATATACACCCCCCCCTGTCCTGCATGCTGATGTTCCAGCCCAGAGCCTTGTTTATATAAAACACACAATCTGTCACTGAGCTACACCTCCATTTCTGTTTCTGTATCTATGAATCTGTCTCCACACATACATTAAAACAGTTTCACTGGGTGTGGTAGTACATGCCTTTAATCCCTCAGGAGGCAGAAGTAGAAAGGTTGCTGTGAGTTCCAGGTCATCTTGGACTAGAGTGAGACCCTACCTCTAAAAACCAGAACAGCTAGATGTGATGGTGCACGTCTTTAATCCCAGCACTTGGGAGGCAGAGGTAGGAGGATCACTTTTGAGTTCAAGGCCAGCCTGAGACTACAGAGTGAATTCCAGATCAATCTGAGCTACAGCAACCCTACCTCAAAAAACCAAAAATAAATAAATAAAAAAGAATAAAACACCACTTTGCACTGCTATTTCCAGCTGCAGTCTGTTACCCCAGGCTTATTCTGGTTGTAACCATGTTTGCTCCCCTCTTAGCAGTGAGAAACCTGGCTCCGTCATCCCCAGTCTGTTCACTTAGCTGCCTGTTTGCTCAGTTTGATTCCATGTGTACAATTTCTCTACTGTGAACTATGGTTTTGGGCACACAGTCCCTCAGTACACCCTATTAATGCATCAACCCTGCTAACGATGTCCACTGTATGCTGTCCCACCACCTCCAGTGCCAGCAGGATCCAAAGTCCCCTATCCAAGAAGGGGAAGACAAGATGGTGGTGGGTGGGGAGGGCATTGCTGTGCATAGGCAGTTTAGCCAATGGTGTGGTGCTGTGGGAAGCTCTACAGAGGGAATCCTTGATTTTTTATCAATTCTTGTCTTTCTTTCTCAAGATGGTTTCACCCAAACATCACTGGTGTGGAGGCAGAAAACCTACTATTGACAAGAGGAGTCGATGGCAGTTTTTTGGCCAGACCCAGTAAAAGTAACCCTGGAGACTTCACCCTCTCTGTTAGGTAAGTTGGGTGGAGAGATTCCTAGGAGTGTTTCTGGGGCGAGGATCATGGGCACATTGGAGCCGGTAGCTGCCTTAGTCCCAGGGCTTGGAAGCCTGCTGCTGCCGAGTTGCGGGACCTCGTAGGCACTGGCTACTCATGGGTTCTTGTGGTGTCTCAGAGTGACAGTAGTGGGAATTCAGCCAAAGGGGTATGATGGCAGACATTCCTTGTGCCTAGAGAGGCAGCCGGGGATGAGGTGGGAGCATACTTGTGTGTGCCACCATGCCCAACTTCAATGAACTTTTTTTTTTTTGAGGTAGGATCTCTTTCTAGCCCAGGCTGACCAGAAATTCACTGTGGCCTAAAACTCATGGCAGTTCTCCTACCTCTGCCTCCTGAGTATACTGGGATTAAAGGTGTGCGCCACCACGCCTGGCTGGTACTTTTTTCTTTATTTTTAATTAATTAATTTATTTGAGAGGGAGAGGGGGAGAGAGAGAGAGAAAGGGAAGGAGGGAGGGAGGGAGAGGGAGAGAGAATGGGTCTGCCAGGGCTTCCAGCCACAGCAAACGAACTCCAGATGCATGTGCCACTTTGTGCATCTGGCTTATGTGGGTCCTTTGATTTTGCAGGCTAGGGCTTTAACTGCTAAGCCATCTCTCCAGCCCCTTCTTTCTTATTTCTAAAAGAAATTATTTTATTTAATTTATTTACTTGATAGTGACAGAGACAGAGGGAGAGAGCAAGTGAGACAGAATATGGGTGCACCAGGGCCTTCAGCCACTACAAATGAATTCCAGATGCATATGCTACCTTGTGCATCTGGCTTACCTGGTCCAGGGAATCTAGCCTCCAAGTGGGGTCCTTAGACTTCACAGGCCAGTGCTTAACCTCTAAGCCATTTCCAACTTTCAGTTAACTTAAAAAAAATTTATTTTTGGGTGTGGTGGCACACACCCTAAATCCCAGCACTTTGGAGGCAGAAGTAGGAGGATTGCTGTGAGTTTGTGGCCAGTATGAGATTTATGTAGTGAATTCCAGGTTAGCTTGGGCTAGAATGAGACTACCACATTCTTAAAAATTCTTTAAGCTTTTATTTATGACAGTGAGAGAAAGAGAGAGACAAGCAGACACATACAGAGGGAGAAAGAGAAAGAGAAAGAAAGAAAGAAAGCATATATGTATGGCTGTGCCAGGGCCTCCTGCTGTTGTAAATTAACTTCAGATGCATGTGCCATTTTGTGCATCTGACTTTACATGGGTACTGAAACTGGGCTATCAGTCATTATTATAAGCAAGTGCCTTTAACCACTAGGCCATCTCTCCAGCCCCAATTAACTTTTTTTCGAGTTCCATGCTGGTATATTTAAGATGTAACTATCCATCTTAGTGGCTACTTAGTAGTCACATGTTGTGAATATACTCATTTACCTTTTCTTCTAGAGGTAGTTCTTGGCTTGTTTCACTTTTAGATTTTTGGGAACAGTAAGTGCATCCTGTCATCCATCTCTTTGAGCAGGTGTGGGTGTTTTTCCTTCCTGCCTGAGGTGCTCATGGGAAACACAGATCTGGGGTTGAGACTCAGGTGCTTACATCCACAGCCTGCACTGTCACCGTTGAGCCATCACCTCAACCCTAAGATAATGTCCTTATTTTTTTAAAAATATATTTTATTTATTTGAGAGAGTGAAAAATGGGGGGGGGGGGAGAGAGAGAGGGGGGGGGAGGGAGGGAGGGAGGGAGAATGGGCACCCAGGGCCACCCTCCACTGCAAACGAACTCCAGGTGCATGTGCCCCCTTGTGTATTTGGCTTATGTGGGTCCTGGAGAGTCGAACCGGGACCCTTTGGCTTTGCAGGCAAATGCCTTAACCACTAAGCAATCTCTCTAGCCCCTTGTTTTTTTTGGGGGGGGGGGTATTTGAGGTAACGTCTCACTCTGGCTCAGGCTGACCTGGGCTTCACTTGGGGGAGGGGTATTTGAGGTAAAGTCTCACTCTGGCTCAGGCTGACCTGGGCTTCACTATAAAGTCTCAGGGTGGCCTTGAACTCCTGGTGATCCTCCTACCTCTGTCTCCTGAGTGCTGGGATTAAAGGCGTGCAGCACCATGCCCAGCTCTGTTTTTGTTTTTTTGAGGTTGGGTCTTGCTGTAGCCCAGGCTGACCTAGAATTAACTGTATAATCTCAGGCTGGCCATGAAACTCATGGCAATGCTTCTACCTCTGCCTCCAAGTCCTGGGCTTAAAGAGGTGAGCCACCATGCTTGGCTGTTTGTTTGTTTATTTATTTATTTGCAAAGAGAGGGAAGAGAGAGAAAGAGATTGGGCGTGCTAGGATCTCTTGCTGCTGCAGATGAACTCCAGATGTGTGCACCACTTTGTGCATCTGGCTTTATGTGGGTACTGGGGAATTGAATCCAGGCCATCAGGCTTTGCAAGCAAGTATCTTAACCACTGAGCAATCTCCCCAGTCCCTGGAACATTTCGGTTTTGTTACATAGCTTAGGCTGGACATGAACTTTTAATCTTCCTGTCTTAGCCTTCTAAGTGTTGTGATGATAGGCATGTGTCGCCAAGCCTGTTGATATTTTTGTGAAAAATATTTTAGTTTTCAGGTTTTCTTTTCTATTTCTTCTTTACAAGTCTTTTGGTGCCTATCTAGTTTTATTTCTTTTGGGCAAAATACTTAAGAGTGGATTGCTGGATTACAAGATAGATGGGTGCTTACTTTTAACTTTACTTATATATGTCCTTAATTAATGAGAATAGCAATTGTTGCCATTTAACATATACAGAACAGTGCAGTCACTGGGCATGGTGGCACATGCCTTTAATCCCAGCACTCAGAAGGCAGAGGTAGGAGGGTTGCTTTGAGTTCGAGACCACCCTGAGACTACATAGTGAATTCCAGGTCAGCTTGTCAACTTGAGCTAGAGTGAGAACCTACCTCAAAAAAAAAAAAAAAAAAAAAAAAAAAAGGGCAGTCATTCAAAGTAGATGCTGTTGAGGGTCAGAAACTAACAGACACAGCCTGTTGTGTTAGGAAGGTTACTTGTATTATTTTACCTCTCATTTCATCAGTGTGAGGGGCAAGTTTGTTTCGGTTAGCGTGAGATCTGTTTTCACTAGTGTGGCTCCTTATTTGATTCATTTCCCCTCTTTCCAATGGACTCTTTTAGAAGAAATGGAGCTGTCACTCACATCAAGATTCAGAACACTGGTGACTACTATGACCTGTATGGAGGGGAGAAGTTTGCCACCCTGGCTGAGTTGGTCCAGTATTATATGGAGCACCACGGGCAATTGAAAGAGAAGAACGGAGATGTTATTGAGCTCAAATACCCACTGAACTGTGCAGATCCTACCTCGGAAAGGTCAGCATTGTCTTCGTGACCACAGGGTCTGCCCTGTATGCCCTGCATTGTGGGGTTCTGTGGGGACCAGGTCTCAGGCTGGTGTCTGCTTGCCAGGTTGTAATTGTTAAGGTGTTACTAAAGATGCATGAGAGTGCCCTTTCCTTTCAAAGGCTCTAGGCAGTGTCACTTCTGCTCATCTACAGGATCTCCCACTTTCTTTTTTTTTTTTTTTTTTTTAAAAGAGGAGCCAAGCATGGTGGTGTGTCCCTTTATTTATTTATTTATTTATTTATTTGAGAGCGACAGACACAGAGAGAAAGACAGAGGGAGAGAGAGAATGGGCGCACCAGGGCTTCCAGCCTCTGCAAACGAACTCCAGACGCGTGCGCCCCCTTGTGCATCTGGCTAACGTGGGACCTGGGGAACCGAGCCTCGAACCGGGGTCCTTAGGCTTCACAGGCAAGCGCTTAACCGCTAAGCCATCTCTCCAGCCCTCCCACTTTCTTATGTATATTTAGTGCATGCTGTAATTGTAAGATTCACAACCTTCAGCGGGTCATCTTTGCAGACACCAGAGGAAAACGTGGTAGAGATGGCCCCAGTTCTCTGTGGGGCTCCCAACCTGTTGTTCAGCAGTGCCACCAACAGATGTCAGGTTGCGTCCAGGAAAATCAGAGCCTGTAGAGAGTCAGCTTTTCCCGTTCTTTTGATGCTTTCATACAAATATGTGGGCATGACCTTGATTACAGAAAATCACATTATTTTGAGCTCTTCCTTTCCATGTTTGGAACTAGCAGATGAAAGCTGAGGCTTGTTGACTGGTATCGATGGCACTTTCCTCCTTTCTCCTAATCCAGAGTTTTTGTTTTTTTGAGGTAGGGTCTTGCTCTAGCCCAGGCTGACCTGGAATTCACTGTGTAGTCTCAGAGTGGGCTTGAACTCACAGCAACCCATCTATCTCTGCCTCCTGAGTGTTGGGACTAAAGATGCTAATTCAGTTATTTACTATTTATTTATTTTTATTTTTCGATTTTTCATGGTTGGGTCTCGTTCTAGCCCAGGCTTTCATGGAATTCATTATGTAGTCTCAGGGTGACCTTGAACTCACTCGAACCCACCTACCTCTGCCTCCCGAGTGCTGGGATTAGAGGCACACATCACCAGACTGGGCTTTATTATTATTTTTTTTTTTAATTTTTCTGGGGTAGGGTCTGACTCAAGCCCATGCTGACTTGGAACTCACTCTGTAGTCCCAGGCTGCCCTCAAACTCACAGTGATCCTCTACTCCACCAAATACTGCAATTAAAGGTGTATGACACCAAATCCTGGTAATCCAGTTTTTAAGAAGTATTTTTGCCGGGCGTGGTGGCGTACGCCTTTAATCCCAGCACTTGGGAGGCAGAGGTAGGAGGATCGCTGTGAGTTCGAGGCCACCCTGAGACTACATAGTGAATTCCAGGTCAGCCTGGGCTAGAGTGAGACCCTACCTCAAAAAAACAAACAACAGAAAAAGTATTTTTAAAAAAATACTATTTTTTTTGAGGTAAGGTCTCACTCTAGCCCAGATGGACCTGGAATTCACTCAGTAGTCTCAGGGTGGCCTTGAACTCACGGTGATCCTCTTACCTCTGCCTCCCAAGTGCTGGGATTAAAGGCATGCCCCACCACACCAGGCTTTTTAAAAGTTTTTTTTTTTTAATATTTATTTACTTATTGGAGAGAGAGGGAGAAATAGAGAGGCAGATAGAGGGAATGTTACACCAGATCCTTCAGCAAACGAACTGCAAACGAACTCCAGATGCATGCTCCACCTGTGCATCTGGCTTACATGGGTACTGGAGAATTGAACCAGGATCCTTAGGCTTTGCCAGCCAGCCTCTTAACTGGTAAGCCATCTCTCCAGCCTAGTATTTTATTATTGTTTATTTATCTATTTACTTATTTATTAAAGAGAGAATGGGCACATCAGGGCCTCTAGCTATTGCCAAGAAACTCCAGAAGCATGTGCTACCCTGTGCACCTGGCTTATGTGGGTTCTTGGGAATGGGGTATTAGGCTTTGCAGGCAAGCGTCTTAACCACTAAGCCATCTCTACAGCCCTAAAAAGTATTTTTGTTTACTTATTCAGGAAGGAGGGAGATAGAATATGAATGGACATACTAGGGCCTCTTGCCATTGCAAGCCAACTTCGGATGCATGTGCCACGTGGTGTTATGTGGGTACTGGGGCATACAACCCTGGACTGAGGACTTGGCAAGATAACACCTCTAACTGGTGAACCTTTTTCCCAACCCTTCTTTTTCTTTATAAAATATATGTGTGCACATATGTGTATGGGCACACTAGAACTGCTTGCTGCTACAAATATATGCCATTTGGCTTTACAATGGGTATTGTGGGATTGAATCTGGGTCAGCAGTCTTTGCAAGTAAATACCTTTAACTACTGAGCTATCTTTCCAGCCCAGTGTTTTGTAACTTTGGGGATGTTTTTCTGGCTTTCTCCTTGATGGATGCCAGTGCCATTATGTGCTGATAATTTGTTTTTCTGGCCCAAGCTTCAAGCTAAAGACCATCAGCTGCTCCTGCATAGTTTATTTCTGTATCTGACTTTTTCAGTGGAACATGGATGAAAGAGAACGAGCTCAGGTCCTTTGGCCAGGCTTGCTTTCTTACCAAAAGCCATGACATCAGTGTGACTATGTCAGAATGTTTTCCATTGTAACTTGGAAGAGTATTATCTCAGTCCATCTTTGGGTGACCTTGGATGGCCTCTAAACAAGGCTCTTTAGCAAGGCCATGGTGGTACACACCTTTAATCCCAGCATTTAGGAGGCAGAGATAGGTGGATTGCTTTGAGTTTGGGGCTACCCTGAGAATACAGAGTGAATTCCCAGTTGGTTTGGACTAGAGTGAGACTCTGCCTTAAAAAACAAAAACAAAAAAACCTCTTCAGCATTTTAGTTAAAAGTATAAATTTCTGAGGTAGGGTTTCCCTCTAGACCAGGCTGACCTGGAATTCACTATATAGTCTCAGGCTCTTCTCAAACACACATTGACCTTTCTACCTCTGCCTCCTACCTCTGTGAAAGAATTCTGAAAACCCTTGGCTGAACTCACTTCATTCTCCTTCTTCCACATGGAGATGGTTCCATGGTCACCTCTCTGGAAAGGAAGCTGAGAAACTCCTCACCGAGAAGGGGAAACATGGCAGCTTTCTTGTCCGTGAGAGCCAGAGCCATCCTGGAGATTTCGTCCTCTCTGTCCGCACTGGTGACGACAAGGGGGGAGAGCAACGATGGCAAATCCAAAGTGACCCATGTTATGATTCGTTGCCAGGTAAAGCTCTTAGGGAAACGTCAGCTGTGGGGTGTTTCTATGACTGCCATGATGTACAAGTTGATTTTCTTTGCCTATTCATATGAGGCTTTCTATTTATTTAATATTTTATTTATTCCAAGTTTCATCACTTTGAAATTATTACACACACACACACACACACACACACACACACACTCCCCCCCCCCCCCCCAAGTAGGGTCTTGCTCTATACCAGGCTGACCTGGAATTCACTATGTAGTCTCAGGGTGGCCTTGAACTCATGGCAGTCCTCCTACCTCTGCCTCCCGAGTGCTGGGATTAAAGGCATATGCTACCATGCCTTTCTTATTTTTATTTATTTATTTGAGAGACAAAGAGAAAGAGGGAGGGAGGGAGGAAAAAATGGGCGCATCAGGGCCTTCAGCCATTGCAAATGAACTCTAGATGCAAGCGCCACCTTGTGCATCTGGCTTACGTGGGTACTGGGTAATGGAGCCTTGAACTGGGATTCCTAGGCTTTACAGGCAAGCACTTAACCACTAAGCCATCTCTCCAGCCCTTATACACATTTTTTTTGAGACAGTATGTCATGTAGCTCAGGCTTGCCTCAAGCTCAGTGTGTAGCAGAGGATAACCTTGGAACTCCTACCTCCACCTCCACCTCCTGTGTATTGGCAATCACCACCAGGCCTTGCTTTAGATTGCTTTTTTTTTTTTTTTTTTTTTTTTGGTGTTGTGGAGGGGCACTCACTCTGTAGTTCTAGCCTGGCCTTGAACTCATGGCAATCCCCCTACCTTTGCCTCCTGTGTGCTTGTACTAAAGGTGTATGGCACCACACTGGCTTGCTTGCTTGTTTTGTTCATTTTGATTTTTTAAAAAATGTTTTTATTGGGCTGGAGAGATGGCTTAGTGGTTAAGGTACTTGCCTACAAGCCAAAAGAAACAAGTTTGACTCTCCAACACCCACATAAGCCACATGCACAAGGGGGTGCACACATCTGGAGTTTGTTTGCAGTGGCTGGAGTACCTGGTGCCCCTATTTTCTCTTTCTCTACCTGCCTATTTCTGTATCCCTCTCTCAAATAAATAAAAATAAATATTAAAAAATGTTTTTATTAGCTGGATGTGATGGCACACGCCTTTAATCCCAGCACTCGGGATGCAGAGGTAGGAGGATCACCATGAGTTCGAGGCCACCCTGAGACTTTGTAGTGAATTCCAGGTCAGCCTGGGCTAGAGCGAGACCCTGCCTCAAAAAACCAAAAAAAGAAAAAAAGTTTTTATTTATTTATTTGCAAGTAGAGAGAGATAGAAGAGAGAGACAGAGAGAATGGGCACATTAGGGCTTTTTGCCACTGTAAACAAACTCCAGATGCATGTGCCATTTTGTGCATCTGGCCTTACATGAGTACTGGGTTATTGAACCCTGGCTACCAGCCTTTGTGAGCAAGTGCCTTTAACTGTTGAGCCATCTCTTCAGCCCCATGTAAGCAAGTTTCCAGAACCTGTTTCTTGTACTGAACAATTTTTTTTTTTTTTGAGGTAGGGTCTCACTCTGGTCCAGGCTGACCTGGAATTAACTCTGTTGTCTCAGGGTGGCCTTGAACTCACGGCGATCCTCCTACCTCTGCCTCCCGAGTGCTGGGATCAAAGGCGTGTGCCACCACGCCCGGCTTTTGTTTGTTTTTTTGAGGTATGGTCTCCCTCTAGCCTCTGCTGACTTGGAACTCACTCTATAGTCCTAGACTGGCTTCAGACTCAGTGATCCTCCTCCCTCTGCCTCCCGAATAATGTGATTAAAAGTGTGCACCACCACCTCTGGCTGTACTGAACATTTTTCTTTTTTTTTTCCGAAGCAGGGGCTCACTCTAGTTCATGCTGATCTAGAATTCACTGTGTAGACTCAGGGTAGCCTCAAACTCGGGGTGATCCTCCTACCTCTGCCTTCTAAGTGCTGGGATCAAAGGTATGCACCACCATGCCCGACTGTATTGAAAATTTCTATGCTTTGATCGGTGTCTTCTGATTCCTGAACCCCCAGTCCCTAATAACCATAGTTCTGATCTCTGTGACTCTGCATTTGACAGATTTCAGAAATAATTTTATTCATTTATTTATTTGCAAGCAGAGAGAAAGATAATGAGAATATGGGTGTACCAGGGCCTCTTGCTCTGCAAATAAACTCCAGATGCATGCTCCACTTTGTGTATTTGGCTTTATGTGGGTACTGCCAGGCCATCTAGATTTACAAATAAGTGCCCTTAGCTGCTGAGCTCTCTCTCCAACCTGTTGACAGTTTCTTTTCTTTTTCCTTTTCCGAGGTAGGGTCTGTCTCTAGTCCAGGCTGGCCTGGCACTCATTTCTGGCTGGCCACTGTGAAGTGCTCCTCCTACCTCTGCCTCCCAAGTGGTGGGATTAAAGGCTTGTGTCACTATGCCTGGCCTCTTGTTTGACAGTTCTTTTATATTTCACATATAAATTGGATGCTTTCCTGTGTTTGGCTTGTTTTATTTAATATAACGCCCTCCAGTCTCATTAGATGGTTGCAAATGATAAGATTTTCTTCTTTCTTAAGGCTGAGTAATACTCCATTGTGATCGTGTATATATCTGATACATAATTATGTGTATCAGGTTTTCATTATTCCTCTATAGGTGGACATGTGGTTGTTTTCTTTCATATAGTGGTTAACATGAATAAAAATGCAATGGCCATGGAAGTGTGGGAAAAGCACTGTGTTAATAATGCTAATAAGCATCATGCATTTTGTCTTGGAAGGAACTGAAGTACGATGTTGGTGGAGGAGAACGGTTTGATTCCTTGACAGATTTGGTGGAGCATTACAAGAAAAATCCTATGGTAGAAACGTTGGGCACAGTACTACAACTCAAGCAGGTTGGAAAACTAAAGCTCTTTCTCCTCATAGAGTTTAAAACAACTCAGATAGACATTTTCACACATACAGAATGTGCCAGTCAGCTTTCTGTCACTGTGACAAAATACTTGAGGATTATTGTTTTTTTGGTGAGAGAGAGAATTGGTGCAGTAGGGCCTCAGCCATTGCAATCACACTCCAGACGCTGTACCACCTAGTGGGCATGTGCAACCTTGTGCTTGCTTAACTTGTGCGTCTGCCTTATGTAGGATCTAGAGAGTTGAACATGGGTCCTTAGTCTTGACAGGCAAGTGTCTTAACTACTAAGCCATCTCTACAGTTCAAGGATTATTTAATAAGAAATGTTTAGAGATTTTCATCCATAGTAACTTGACCTGCTTTGGGCCTGTGGTGGCTCATTTCATCACAGTAGGCATATGTGGTGGAAGAGACCTATTAACCTCATGGAGTCAGAGAAATAGAGATAGGAGGTGCCAGGGTCATCTTCAAAGGTATGTCCCTAGTGACCTTACTTTCTGTTGTAGACGCTACATCCTAGAGGATCCTTAACCACCTTGGTAGCACTGAAGGTTGCAGACCAAGCCTTCAATATGTGGGCCCTTGAGTGATACTTTGTTTTTGTTTTTTTTTTTGAGGTAGGGTCTCACTCTGGCTCAGGCTGACCTGGAATTCACTATGTAGTCTCAGGATGGCCTTGAACTCTTGGCGATCCTCCTACCTCTGCCTCCCGAGTGCTGGGATTAAAGGCGTGCGCCACCACGCCCGGCTCTTGAGTGATACTTTGTATCCGTAGTACAATATAGAAATAGGGCAGTGCCTTCAATTTTCAGTTATGATCAGCTCATTAAATAGTTATTTTACCCTCACCACCTTCCATGACATTTGGAAATAGATTAGATATGTCATTTCCATATGTATCATTTCTATATGTATCTGTAAAAGGCCTTATAGATGGTTTTGTTGGTGAACTCGGCCTTGTGCATGCTAGGCATATACTCTGCCACTTGGGTGCACCCTTGAACCTCTTATCAAGGTTTGTTTTTGCATAAGTGGGAGTTAAACTCAGAGCCTTTACATGCTAGGCAAGAACTCTACTACTGAACTGTATGCCCAGTTATTGGACTTTTTTTTCTAATTTTTTTTTTTTTTTTTTTTTTCAAGGTAGGGTCTTACTTTAGCCCAGGCTGACCTGGAATTCACTATGTAGAATCAGGGTGGCCTTGACTCATGGCAATCCTCCTACCTCTGCCTTCCAAGTGCTGGGATTAAAGAAGTGCGCCACCACACCTGGCTTCTAAAATTTTTTTTTCCCTTTATTTGCAAGGAGAGGGAAAGGAAGAGAATGAGCATGCTAGGGCCTCTAGCTGCTGCAGACAAACTCCAGATGCATGTGCCACTTTGTGCATCTGGCTTTACATGGGTATGAGGGAATCAAATCTGGGTCATTAGTCTTGGTAGGCAGGCACCTTAACAGCTAGCTGAACCATCTCTCCAGCCCCAGTTATTGGATTTTTTTTTTTTTTTCAAGGTAGGGTCTCACTCAAGCTCGGGCTGACCTGGAATTCAGGATGTAGTCTCAAGGCCTGGCCTCGAACTCGGCAATCCTCCTACCTCTGCCTTCTGAGTGTTGGGATTAAAGGTGTGCGCCATCACATTCAGTTAATCAGTCATTGGGTTTTTGAGACATAGTGTTACTGTGTAGTCCATGATTGTCTGGCTTCCTGAGTGTTGGAATTGCAAATGTCTGCTGCCATGCCTGGCTGGAATATTTTATTCTTATTTTAAATTTAATTTAATTTATTTATTTGCAATCAGAGAGAGATAGAGTATGAATGAATGAATGAATGAATATGGGCATGCCAGGGCCTCTAGCCACTGCAAACAAACTCCAGATACATATGCCCCTTGTGCATCTGGCTTATGTGGGTCCTGGGGAATCGAACCTGGGTCCTTTGGCTTCGCAGGCAAACACTTTAACTGTTAAGCCATTTCTCCAGCCCAGCCTGGCTAGAATTTTTAAAAAATCAATTAAGAGAGAGAGAGTGTTTGTGTGTTTGTGTATGGGTGTGCCGGGGCTTTACAGACAAACCCCTTGACCGGTAGCCATCTCTCCAGTCCTAGAGTTTATTTATTTATTTTGGTTTTTCAAGACAGTGTCTCATTCTAGCCCAGGCTGATCTGGAATTCACTATGTATTCTCAGGGTGGCCTTGAACTCATGGTGATCCTCCTACCTCTGCCTCCTGAGTGCTAGGATAAAAGGTGTGCGCCACCACATCTGGCCCTAGAGTTTACTTTTTTAACTATGGTATTAGCTCTTAAGTCATATTGTGTTCTAGTCATAAAAAATTTTATATGTGAATTTACTCTAATAGATTATAGTATTTGTGGAGGTTGAAGAAACGTTTCCTTATAGAATAGAAAAAAAAGTAAAACTGCATCGCAGTATTTTAGATCATGTGGAAATCATCAGAGAAGGTTCTGTTTGCATTAACACCATTCTAAAACACATTCTTTTTCTTTTCTACCAACTGCTGAACTTGGTAAGCCCCTCAATACAACTCGTATTAATGCTGCTGAAATAGAAAGCCGGGTTCGAGAGTTAAGCAAATTAGCGGAGACAACAGATAAAGTCAAACAAGGCTTTTGGGAAGAATTTGAGGTAAGTTATTAACACACTGTTTTAACATGAGTTATTAAATCCTTTTTAAAAAATTTTTTAATTTTTTGGTTTTTCAAGTTTGGGTCTCCTTCTAGCTCAAGCCTACCTAGAATTCACTATATAATCTCATGGTGGCCTTGAACTCATGATGATCCTCCCACCTCTGCCTCCCAAGTGCTGGGATTAAAGGCGTGTGACACTATGCCTGGCCTTAAATCCTATTTTTTTTTTTCAAAATTTTTTAACAACTTCCATTATTATAAAAAAAATCCCGGGGCTGGGGAGATGGCCTAGCAGTTAAGCGCTTGCCTGTGAAGCCTAAGGATCCTGGTTTGAGGCTCGATTCCCCAGGGCCCACGTTAGCCAGATGCTCATTTGCAGTGGCTGGAAGCCCTGGCGCACCCATTCTCTCTCTCTTTCTGCCTCTTTCTCTCCGTCTGTTGCTCTCAAAAAAAAAAAAAAAAAAAAAAAAGAAATTATCCCATGGTAATAACCTCCCTCCCCCAACTTTCCCATTTGAAACTCCATTCTCCATCATATCCCCTCCCCATCTCAATCAGTCTCTCTTTTATTTTGATATCATGATCTTTTCCTCCTCTTATGATGGTCTTGTGTAGGTAGTATCAGGCACTGTGAGGTCATGGATATCCAGCCCATTTTGTGTCTGGGGGGAGCACGTTGTAAGGAGTCCTACCCTTCCTTTGGCTCTTATATTCTTTCCTCCACCTCTTCTGCATTAGACCCTGAGCATTGGAAGGTGTGATAGAGATATTACAGTACTGAGCACTTCTGTCACTTCTTTTCAGCACCATGATACCTTCCGAGTTGTCCCATGGTCACTGCCATCTGAAAAGAGAAGATTCTCTACCAAAAGTGAGAGTAACATTAATATAAGGGTGTGAACAGTAAGAGAAGTGCTTACTGGGCAGTTTGATAAGCATAGTATATACATTTATCCAGACATCAGCAGATGTTACACCCCTAGGGCTTATGACTACCCCTGTCTTAAGTTTTCAGTATCAGGGATGTATTCCCTCCCGTGGAGCGGACCTCCAGCCCAATTAGGGGGCAGTTGGTTTCCACCATGACAGACGTGTCACTATTGTACCTGTTGGCTCATTTGGCCTGGCTGTCCAAATAGAAGGCTTGCAGTGTCCACTGTTGAGTATCTTCACTGGTGATTTCTCTTTCTCCCATTGAGCTGCATGCAGAATGGCTTCTTCCAGCTTTCTGTCAGGTGGTCTACATGGAGGAGGTTATCAGCTCAGTTCCAGCAGGATTTCTCAGTGGCCTTGTAGTTCAATCCTTTTTTTTTTTTTGTAACTCCTATTTTTAACAGCAGGGAAATTGGCCTTATGTTTGGAATTAGAGCTGAAAGACTTGGATCTGACAGCATTTCTTTATCCAGCCATCCGTGGCATGGAATGAGTTGCCAGGGGCCTTCTTTGGAATAGAAGGGCATTGTGTTCTCAGAGAAGGGAGCTGGCAGTGAGTTTCAGACCGATGCACCAACAGTTTCATTTGGTTCTTTTGGTTTTGACCAGTGGCAAGGTCCTAGAAAAACAAAAGGATTGAATTCCTTGGAAGATTTCCAGCCTTCATCAGGGTTTCCAGCAAAACTCTGTAGGTTCATTGCTCTGAATGAGTCTGCGAGAAGTGCCTCAGGTTTGCTTTGGTCTTGAGTTCACATTGCTGACTGGGGAACTAAGGGGACTGTCCTCGATGAAGATGTCCTGCAGTCCTGTTGCTCTCTTACCATTGATAGTGTCATCCTTTGTCTCCTCACACATCTGACAAAAACATGGTCAAACCGAGGACTTTGGCATGCTTACTTTTGCTGTTCTCTGCCCATAGCTCACTGTCTGGCAAACAACAGAAACTCCGTAATGTTTATTGAATGAGTGTTTACATTTAGCTAATGTTTGCATAATTATATTAAAACTGTTCTGCTTCATGGGAATGGTCCATGCTTTTGAAGGATTGGAGGACTTAACTATTGTAGGATGAGTGAATAAATAAGGAATGTGCACATGAAGTCCTTTTAGCTACATATAGTGTATTAGAATAGCTTGGAGAGAGATGCTATTTGCATTACATTTGAGGAGCCTGAAGCTCAGGAGGTCAAATAGATTATTCACGCTTCATAGCCAGACACTAGTTGGATTCCAGCCATGGAAATTTGTGTTCCACACTACTGGGCAGGGTCAGGAATTCAGGTTTAGTCTCTCATAACTGCCATTGGACTAGTCCCTGGGAACACCATGGAGTACAAGACCAGACAGTTTCTGTTGTTAAGCTTCTTGTTGAGGGCTAGGGAAATGGCTCAGCAGGTAAGAGTCCTTGCTGCACACACAGGAGGGCCTGACAGGGTCTGAGTTTGAACCCCAGCAATTCTGTAAAAAGCAAGATGTGACAGTACATGTTGGTAACCCCATTCTGAATTATTGGGGCTCATTTGTCTATCAGCCAGTCTGACTGAAAACAGGTTCAGTGAGAGCCTCCCTGTCAGAGAGACAAATGGGAGCGTGATATAGGAGGATAGCTGAAGTTCTCCTCTGGCTGTTACATGCATATGCATGGGGCACATGCATACACACACATTATACACAGATTATACCACATACACATACATAAGCTTCTTGTTGAGAGTGGCTTAGTGGTTAGTGCTAAGTTTCGGTACCCACATCAAGCCAGTTGCACAAGGTGGCACACATGTCTGGAGCTTGTTGGCACTGGCTAGAGGCCCTGGCATGCCGCCCACCCACCATCTGCCTCTTCTTTTTTTAAGTTTTTTAATTTTTTAAAATTAATTTATTTATTTGAAAGCGACAGAGAGAGAAAGAGGCAGATAGAGAGACAGAGATTGGGCACGCCAGGGCCTCCAGCCAATGCAAACGAACTCCAGATGCATGCGCCCCCTTTTGCATGTGGCTAATGTGGATCCTGGGGACTTGAGCCTCGAACTGGGGTCCTTAGGCTTCACAGGCAAGCGTTTAACTGCTAAGCCACCTCTCCAGCCCAATCTGCCTCTTTTCATTTTTTAAAAAAATTTATTATTTATTTGAGAGCGACAGACAGACAGAAAGAGGCAGATAGAGACAGAGAGGGAATGGGCGCGCCAGGGCTTCCAGCCACTGCAAACGGAACTCCAGATGTGTGCATCCCCTTGTGCATCTGGCTAATATGGGTCCTGGGGAATTGAGCCTCGAACCGGGGTTCTTAGGCTTCACAGGCAGTCGCTTAACCGCTAAGCCACCTCTCCAGCCCAATCTGCCTCTTTTCTTTCTTTCTTTTTTTTTTTGTACACTTTATTTTTATTTATTTGATGGGGGGGCAGACGGGGGCATGACAGAGCCTCTAGCCACTGCAAACAAACTCCAGACACATGTGCCACCTTGTGCATATGGCTTACATGGGTCCTGAGGAATCAAACCTGGGTCCTTTGGCTTTGTAGGCCAAGTGCCTTAACCACTAAGCTGTCTCTCCAGCCCATATCTACTGCTTTCTATTTGCCTTCCCTCCCTCTAATAAATAAATAAAATATTTTTTTTAAAGAGAAAATAGTGATGTTGGTAAACATAATGAATAATAATTTTCTTTCTTTGTCTTTTTCCAAACCACTTATGCAATAACTGTTAGAAGTTATCAGACTTTTTTTTTTTTTCCCTGAGGTAGCCCAGGCTGACCTGGACTTCATTGTGTAGTCTCTGGCTGGCTTCAGACTCACAGCAACCCTCATATTTCTGCTTCCTGCATGTTGGGATTAAAGGCGTGTGCTACCACACACAGCAGAGAGAGCAGGAGACTGGGCCTGCAGTCATTACTAACAAATGCAAGATGCATGTGTCACTTTGTGCATCTGGCTTTTTTTCATGGATACTGGGGAATCGAATTTGGGTTGTTAGGCTTTGTAGGCAAGCGACTTAAGCCGTGAGCCATCTCTCCAGCCCCTATCACTGGCACTTCTTTCTTTCTTTATTAAATTTTTTTTTGTTCATTTTTGTTTTTTATTTATTTGAGAGTGACAGGGAGAGAGAGAAAGAGGCAGAGAGAGAGAGAGAGGGAGGGAGGGGGAGAGGAAGGAGGGAGGGAGAGAAAGGGAGGGAGAGAATGAAAATGAGAATGGGCATGCCAGGGCCTCCAGCCACTGCAAACAAACTCCAGATGTGTGTGCCCCCTTGTGCATCTGGCTAAAATGGCTCCTGGGGAATCGATCCTTGAATCAGGGTCCTTGGGCTTCACAGGCAAGCGCTTAACCGCTAAGTCATCTCTCTAGCCCCTTTTTAAATTTTTTAATATTTTTATTAAAATTTTATTAGAGAGAGAAAGAAAGAAGCAAATATATAGAGAGAATGGGCATACCAAGGCCTCTAACCACTGCAAAGAATGAACTCCAGGGCTGGAGAGATGGCTTAGCGGTTAAGCGCTTGCCTGTGAAGCCTAAGGACCCCGGTTCGAGGCTCAGTTCCCCAGGTCCCACGTTAGCCAGATGCACAAGGGGGCACACGCATCTGGAGTTCGTTTGCAGAGGCTGGAAGCTCTGGCGTGCCCATTCTCTCTCTCTCCCTCTATGTCTTTCTCTCTGTGTCTGTCGCTCTCAAATAAATAAAAGTTAAAAAAAAAAAAAAAAAGAATGAACTCCAGATGCTTATGCCACCTTGTACACATGGCTTTACTTGGATACTGGAATTGAACCTGGGTCCTTTGGCTTTGCAGGCAAGTACCTTAACTACTAAGCTGTCTCTCCAGCCTCAACCAATTTTTCTTTTTAAACTTTTGACTTAAAAAATATTTTTTTTATTTATTTGCAAATAGTGAGATACAGACAGAGTATGGATGTACCAGGGCCTCTAGTCCCTGCAAGTAAACACCAGACTCATTCACCACTTCAGCCATATCTTACCTGTCTTCATGCCCAGCTCCTGGGCTTCTAGAATAACTATACTTGTCATATCAGGTTCCTTTCCTTTTCCTTTTCCTTTTCCCTTTCCTGTCCTGTCCCTGTCCCATCCTTTCTCTCCTCTCCTTTCCCTCTCCCTCTTGTTTTTTTTTCTTCCTTGAGGTAGGGTGTCAGTCTAGCCCAGGTTGGCCTGGAATTCACTATGTAGTCTCATGGTGGCCTCGAACTTAGAAAAATCCTTCCTCTGCCTCCCTCATGTTGGGAATCACCACACCTGGCCAAACCTGACTTTTTCTTTTCAAGGTAGGGTCTCTGGCTCAGGCTGACCTGGGATTCACTATGTAATCTCAGGGTGGCCTCAAACTCATGGCAATCCTCCTACCCCTGACTCCCAAGTTCTGGGATTAAAGGCATGTGCCATCACACCTGGCTTTTTTTTTTTTAAGTTTTTTGGTTTATTTTTATTTATTTATTTGAGAGCAACAGACAGAGAAAGAGACAGAGACAGAGAGAGAGAGAGAGAGAGAGAGAATGGGCACGCCAGGACCTCCAGCCACTGCAGACGAATTCCAGATGTGTGTGCCCCCTTGTGCATCTGGCTAACGTGGGTCCTGGGGAAATGAGCCTCGAACCGGGGTCCTTAGGCTTCACAGGCAAGCGCTTAACTGCTAAACCATCTCTCCAGCCCTCTTTTTTTTTTTTTAATATGAGGTAGGGTCTCACTTTAGCCCAGGCTGACCTGGAATTCACTGTAGTCCCAGGCTGGCATTGAAGTCACAGTGATCCTCCTACATTTGCTTGGGCTGCTGGGACTACAGGTACATTTACTCAGAAGACATTTATAACTTCCTTTTGCTTTGTGTATAGCTTGAAATATGGAGCCCCTGAGAATGGCACTTACCTCTTTTGTTATTGAAAGAAACTCTTGTTGATATGTTCCTGCAAGGATATGTTGTTCAGTCAAGACATCAGGAACCCAGTCTTTGTTTCTTTTTTCTCGTGATGCCCAGTGCTGTGCCATGTAGACATCGGTCTCCTACATGGCATTGCTTGGGATACACACAAGGGGAGAATGTCTCCAGGTTTGTTGGAACACAGTTCTGCTCAAATGAGACTGACAGTGGATGAGAAGGTGGTTCACATTTGGTATTGCGCCTGTGCCTTGTGTGCCACCTGAGGGTGAGCTGGCCTGCTTATCATGGCGAAGAACGTGTCATGAGGCATTGCCTTCTGTTCGCCCTCTCCCTGTTGAGAGAGTTCTTCAGAGCTGAGCACCAGGGACATAGTGGGCTGAGCCAGACACTGGCAGGTGACTGCAGGACCCCAGTTACAGATGGAGCTCTTGCTGTAGACTGTCCTCCAAGGTGCTTCCCTCTCCCCACCCCTCTGGGCTACTCTCACAGGAGCCTACCCTCTGTACACCTGCTTCATTCTTCTTTTCCTTCAGTCTTTTCTGCTGCTTTTTTGTTTTTTTTGAGGTAGGGTTTCATTCTGGTCCAGGCTGACCTGGAATTAACAATGTAGTCTCAGGGTGGCCTCCAACTAATGGCACTACTTTTACCTCTGCCTCATGAGTGCTGGAATTAATGGCATGTGCCACCATGCCTGGCTTTTTAAAAAAAAGATAGATTTATTATTATTTATTTATTTATTTGAGAGAGAGAGGGAGAAAGGGAGGGAATATGGGCATACCAGGGCCTCCTGTTATTGCAGATGAACTACAGATGCATGCGCCCCCTTGTGCATCTAGCTTATGTGGGTTCTGGAGAATCAAACCAGGTTCCTTTGGCTTTGCAGGCAAACGCCTTAAATGTTAAGCCATTGCTCCAGCCCCTCTGCTGCTTTTTTTTTTTTTTTTTAAGTAGGGTCTCACTCTAGCAGGCTGACCTAGAACTCTTTGGTTCCAGGCTGGTCTCAAACTCACAGGGTCCTCCTACCACAGCCTCCTGGGTACAGGGATTAAAGGGGTATGCCACCATCCTTGGCTGTTTCTGCTTTTTGACTTACAAAACTTACTTTTTTCGCCTTTCAGGTCTGGAAGTCTGCAACTTTTCAGTCTTTGTGCTAAAGTATGAAGAGATTGTTTCTGGCTCAGGTGCTCCCTACCTCTGTCCAAAGAGTAGTGCCCAGGATCCCATGACAGATGATGTATACACAGACCACTCTGTTTGGGAAAAGATAGTCCTCAGAGATGAGGGTTAGAGCTAGCTGGGCTGATGTTCTGAAATACCTACTGAAAACTGGGCACAGCATGGTGCTTGCTTATTCTTTCATTCATTCAGCAAATGCTTGTGGGACAGAGTCCCCATCAGGCTCTCTTCCAGGTTCTAGGGATGTAGCAGAAATGACTTTATCTTAAGAGCTTATGGCCAATTGGAAGAGACAGATAGTAAATAGGAAAGTCAGTTACTCCGTGAGATTATGGTCAAGCATGGTAAGAAAAAGATGAGATGAGGCATTGCTGTGTGACATGTGTCTCTGAAGGAAAGAAAGGTGTAGGTCATGCAGAGAAACAAACATCCCAGGCCGAGAACGTGGCAGGTGGAAGGGCTTGCACTAAGGTTGGCAGAACCTGTTCTCATGGAGAGTCTGATCATGCAGGATGTTGTAGATTAGTCGAAGGCCTTTGGTTTTGGAGGGAGATGGAGAGTTTTGAGTATGGAGACAGGGTGATCACTCTCCTGCCACCACTTGGACAGTGATCTTCAGGTGGAAGGGTAAGCCAGAAAAGGGGCTGAGACCAGGGCCACAGCAGTGCATGTGTCTGGGTTCTGGAGCTGTTGTGTTTTCAGGGCAGAACGGTCAGTTTTGGAAGGTAGATCTAACAGATCGTGTGCTATGATGGCTTAGCAGTTAAGGCACTTGCCTGCAAAGCCTAAGGACTGGAGTTTGATTCCCCAAACCCATGTAGGGCCAGAAGTGGCACATGTGTCGAGTTCAACTGCAGTTCATTTGCAGGCTTGGCATATCAGTTCTCCTTCCCTCTCTCACGAAAACATTACATTTTTTGTTTTTTTGTTTTTTAACCGGGACTAGAGAGAGAGCTTAGCTGTTAAGGTTCTTGCAGCAAATCCAGAGGACCTAGGTTTGATTCTCCAGGACCCATGTAAGCCAGATGCATAAGGTAGCACATATGTCTGGAGCTTGTTTGCAGAGGCTGAAGGCCCTGGTATGCCCATTCTCTCTGTCAACTAAATAAAAAGAGACCAATCCCCCCCTCCCCAAATAAACAAAAATATCCCAAACCCCAAATAAAACCAACATCTGATTTACCTGTTCACCCATTTAAGAACTCGTTTTTCTTAGTAATTTCAGTTTTCTAGAGTACAGCATCTCCTCTGCTTACCTCCCAGCCTGTTTGGCGTGTGAGCACTGCGGGCATTTTTCAGACCAGACTCAGCCTGCAGCTTTCAGCCTGCAGTCCCCTTTGATTTTCTGTAAAGTGATTACACCCTGCTTTGGGGAGCTATAAATTCTCCTTCGCAATGGTTAGGTTTTATGGAAACAAGACTTTAACTGCACCCCAGAGCCATGTCTAGAATAATAATTCTCCCTGGTGATCTCTGGCGGACACCTTCCCCTAGTGACTAAGCAGTCTGGAAGTGAATGAATGACAGCCCCAGCTAGTCTCCAGCTTCCTGCTTTAAATGCTCCAGGGTGGCAGGTTTGTGGTAGAACCAAAACCTTCCATGGAGTTCCTAGCTCCTAAGTGTTTAGTGAGAGAACTCCTGCCTTCCTGGGAGTAGAGCATTTCAGTGCCCTGAGGTTTTCTACTACCAGCCACACTCTGGACTTGTGAACTGCCTTTGTTTCCTGTGCAGTATTTCATTGTCTCTGTGCTTTCCAGCCCTCTGCTGCCATGCTTATTTTTAGGGTTTTTATTGGCTGCAGCTGCCCTTAGATTCTTTCCACTTTGCCTGTGGACAGATTTGCTGCTGCTTAGCACCTTTCTTCTTGAACTTTTGCATGTCATCCTTGCACAAGTGCTATACCAATCTTCTCTGTATTATTCCAATTTTAGTATATGTACTGCCAAAACTAGTACCCTTTTTGAAATTTTTTTTTTTTTGGTTTTTCAAGGTAGGGTCTCACTCTAGCTCAAGGTAACCTGGACTTCACTATATGGTGTCAGGGTGGCCTTGAACTCACGGTGATCCTCCTACCTCTGCCTCCTGAGTGCTGGGATTAAAGGCATGCACTACCACGTCTGGCTTCTTGAACTTTTTTAAAAAAAGATTTAGTTATTTATTGCGGGGGGGGGGGGATGCGTGCACCAGAGCCTCTAGCCACTGCAAATGAACTTCAGACGCATGTGCCCCCATGTGCATCTGGCTTATGTGGGACCTGGAGAATCTAACCTGGGTCCTTAGACTTCGCAAACATGCAACTTAACAGCTAAGCCATCTCTCTAGTCCCCTTTCTTGAACTTCTAATGTGACTTCTACCTGTGGATTTAAATGACATGTTGGAAAGCTATCACTGGCTTTTTCTTTTTCTTGTTTTTTTTCTTCTTCCAATGAGAGAGAGAGGGAGGGAGGGAGGGAGGAGAGTGCACGCGCGCGCACATGACAGCGTGCTCCTGGCCATCCAGCCACTGCAATCAGAACTTCAGATGCTTGCATCATTTTGTGTGTCTGGCTTACGTGGGATCTGGAGAGTTGAACATGGGTCCTTAGGCTTCACAGGCAAGTGCCTTAAACCCTAAGCCATATCTCCAGCACCTTTTCAGTTTCTGAGACAGTCTGCCTCATGTAGCTAAGGCTGGCTTCTAAGTTGTTATGTAGCAGTTACTGAACTTCTGATCCTTCTACTTCCTCTTCCCAAGTGTTGAGATTTAGGAGTGTACCTCCCTCTTTCCTTTTCCTTTTCTCTTTCTCTCTCCCCTCCCCACCTCTCCCCCTCTCTTTTAACCTCTTCTTTCCCCGCCCCTCTCCTCCCCTTCTCTCCTCCTCCCCCCCCTTTTTTTTTGAGGTAAGGTCTTGCTCTAGCCCAGGCTGACCTGGAATTTACTGTGTAGTTTCAGGGTGGCCTTGAACTCATGGCAGTCCTCATACCTCTCGAGTGCTGTGACTAAAAGGCGTGTGCTACTAAGTCTTCCCCCCCACCTTTTTTTTTCTTTTTCGAGGTAGGGTCTCACTTTAGCCCTGGCTGACCTGGAAATCACTATGGAGTCTCAGGGTGGCCTCAAACTCACGGCGATCCTCCTACCTCTGCCTCCCGAGTACTGGGATTAAAGGCATGCACCACCACGCCTAGGGTTTTTTTTTTAAACATAGGATCTCATTTTTATCCCAGGCTGTCTTCTCATTTGTGGCAGTTGTCAGTCTTGTCTTCTGAGTGCTGCAAATACCATGAGCCACACCATGTTTGGTACCACTGGCTTCCTTACAATTCCAACAGTCACTTCTCAGCCCTCTGCCTCCCCCTCATCCCATAGTTTTATTGGCTCCTCTGACAGGCACCTCATGACCCTGCATTGTCCTTCCCTTGTGGATGTTCTCCTTTTCCTTGTGTCTTTTCTCCTACCTCTGGTTCCAATGGCTCTCCAGGACATGGCTACATACATGTCTTACTTAAAACTCACTGCTCTTCTGGGAGTGATGGCACACACCTTTAATCTGAGCACTCGGGTGGCAGAGCTAGGAGGATTGCCATGAGTTTGAAGCCAGGCTGAGACTACATAGTAAATTCCAGAGCCGGTCATGGTGGCACACACCTTTAATCCCAGCACTCGGGAGGCAGAGGTGGGAGGATTGCGAGTTCGAGGCCATCCTGAGACTTCATAGTGAATTCCAGATCAGCCTGGGCTACAGTGAGACCCTACCTCGAAAAACCAAAAAAAAAAAAAAAAAAAAAAACCAAAAAAAACCCCAACTACATAGTAAATTCCAGGTTAGCCTGGGCTAGAGTGAGCACCTACCTCGAAAAACCAAAAAAACAAACAAACAAACAAAAAAAACCCGAAACCTCACTGCTCTGGAGGAGCGCATCCATTCTCGTCTCGCTCCCATTGCTCCCAAGCTTTGCTCTTTTTCATGGTTTGGACCATGTAGCCTGCATTATTCCTTACCGGGACTCATGCCTTCCAAACAGTCCTTGTTACTTTCTTCTTCAGGGCAAGTATCATCTTTCCTTCATGTGCCTGATGGTCATGCATTTATTCTGGAGCTAAAGGCTGGGTCCTTAATGTCCCTTAGTGCAGTTTTCTTCTCTTTGTACGATGTTTGCCCATTGGCCAATTACTGCTGATTTTTTTCTGACCTTCCAACCCGGAGGGAATGAACGAGGCTGACGTTTCCATTGTTTGTGTATCCTGTTGCATATTGAGTTGGGAAGGAGTGTGGGTATGTCCTCAGAGACTTTGAGAGGTCCAGGCACATTTATATAGGACTTCTCAGAATTCTAGCCTGATGCTATGCATCCAGCCCTTCCCTTTCTCCAAAGACATGCTCTTCCACTCCAGCCTCTGTTCCTTCACTACTTTGAGCTAATAATCTCATCATTTCTCTTGTCCCTTTCTTTTTTTTTTTTAATCATTGTTTTAAAAGCAGGGTTTCTTTCTTTTTTAAAAAAAATTTTATTTATTTATTTGTAAGCGGAGAGAAATAGAGAGGAGAGAATCAGACAAACAGAATGCGCACGCCAGGGCCTCTAGCCACTGCACGAACTCCAGATGCACGTGCCCCTTTTGCATCTGGCTTATGTGGGTCCTGGGGAATTGAACCTGTGTCCTTTGGCTTCGCAGGTAAATGCCTTAACCGCCAAGCCATCTCTCCGGCCTTTCTTTTTATCTTTTTAGAGAGACAGAGAGTTGGCACGCCAGGGCCTCAGCCACACAATCAAACTCCAGATGCTTACACCTTGTAGTGGGCATGTGTGATCCTGTGCTTGCCTCACATTTGTGCGTCTGGCTTACGTGGGATCTGGAGAGTTGAACATGGGTCCTTAGGCTTTGCAGGCAAGTGCCTTAACCCCCAAGCCATCTCTCCAGCCCTCTCCTGTCCCTTTTCTGCTCAAGCCTTATGCGTGGCAACCTGCTTCTCCTGGAGACACAGATTTTTCATTTTGAAGAACCTGACTCAGCAGAGGTCACTGAGCTGTCCCAGGAGTGAGGCTGGCAAACAGCTTGGCCTGGGGACTTCTGCTTGCATGTCCCACTCCACATCTCCCACGCGCTCTTCCTTTCAGCAGCTCTTCCCCCCAGTTCTTGGCCCTCTGCCGTTTTTCTCACTCTACATACCCCCTCACTTTCTGCCACTCCCCATGGAGGGCTTCTTGATTTGCCGTCCAGTCTTTTTCACCTCACCCATTGGCCTTTTGGCCACCTTGGCACACACCACCTAAATTTTTGGATGCTTTGTTCCATCTAGACCCATTGGGAGCTGTCATTTGTTTTTAGCTCCCCCTCTCCCATCACATTCACTTTTCATGGCTTACATTTTCTGGTTCCCATACTCCCTGATATATTTGTCTTGTGAATTTTTATTTTTTTGGTTTTTCGAGGTAGGATTTCACTCTACCCTAGGCTGACCTGGAATTCACTCTAGTCTCAGGGTGGCCTTGAATTCACAGTGATCCTCCTACCTCTCCCTCCCGAGTGCTGGGATTAAAGGCGTGTGCCACCACACCCGGCTTGAATTTTTATATTTGTTCGTTTGTTTCTGTGGTGCTGGGGATATGGAATCCAAGGTGAGGCCTTCATGGTACTAAGTTGCTTCTGTGAAGACAGGGCTTCTGCCAGAAGAGGAGAGCAGTTCATTCAGGCTGTGAGAGGCGTGGCTTTGGAACTGGTCCAGGTTCTGCCACTGTCTTCATGGTCATTAGTGGTCTTTGAACCAGAGACCTTGGTTGTCACTTTTTTTTTTTTTAGCTCCTTTGCTTTCCTGCAGGAGGCCACAGTCCCTGGTGTATGTGTGTGTAGGGAATGTGTGTGTGTGCATTGAGGCTTTTACATTTGTAAATTTGTTTAATAAAATTCTTCTCTTACTATTGAAATTTTCACTTAATAAGCAATATCATGGGGTTTCTTTTCTCTAACAGCCATTGTTAATACTTGACTATCTTTAAATATTTTTTCCTCATTCTTCTCCCCTTCCCCTTCCTATCCAGTATATATCTATATGGCTTTGTTTTTCTTTTTTTTTTATTTTAAAACTTTTTTAAAAAGATTTTTAAATTTTTAATTATTTGAGTGAGAGAGAGATGCATAGTGAGGCAGAGACACAATGAGTACATCACTGCAAACAAACTCCATATGCATGCGCCCACATGTGCATCTGGCTTACGTAGATTCTGGGGAGTCAAACCTGGGTCCTTAGGCTTTCTAGGCAAGTGCCTTAACCACTAAGTGATCTTTATAGCCCTAATTTTAAAACTTAAAAATTTATTTGCAAGCACAGAGAGAGAGAGAGAGAGAGAGAAAAGAGAGATAGACCGATAGAATGGCCGTGCTAGGGCCTCCAGCCACTGCCGACAGACTCCAGACACATGTGCCTTTTTGTACATCTTGGCTCTATATGGGTACTGGGGAATTGAACTTGGGTTGTTAGGCTCTGCAGGAAAGTATCTTAACCACTGAACAATCTCTCCAGCCCCCTAAAACTTAAGTATTTTTTTTTAAATCTGTTAGAGAATGAGAATGGATGTGTGAGGGTCTCTAGGTACTACAAACGGAACTGCAGACACATGTACCACCATGTGCATCTGGCGGGGAATTGGAATTAGTTCCTTCGGATTTGCTGGAGAGTGCCTTAACCAGTAAGCCATCTCTCCAATCCTTTTATTTTAAAAGCTTATTTATTTGCAAGCAGAGGGGGATAGAAGAGAGACAGAGAGAATGGGCACGCCAAGGCCTCCAGCTGCTGCATACAAACTCCAGATGCATGTGCCACCTTGTAACTTATGTGGTTCCTGGGTCTTTTGTCTCTGTAGACAAGTACCTTACCCGCCAAGCCGTCTCTCCAGCCTTTTTGTTTTTGGGTTTTCGAGGTAGGGTTTCACTCTAGCTCAGGCTGATCTGGAATTCACTATAGTCTCAGGGTGGCCTCAGACTCATGGTGATCACCTACCTCTGACTTCCAAGTGCTGTAATTAAAGGCATGTGCCACCATGCCAAACTTTTGTGTTTTTTTGAAGTAGACTGATTCTCTAGCCCAGACTGACCTGGAATTTACTATGTAGTTTCATGGTGGTCTGGAACTCAAGGTGATCCTCTTACCTTTGCTTCTGGAGTGCTGGAATTAAAAGCGTGCACCACCACGCTGGCTCTTGAATTGCTTCCTCTCCTCCCCTGCCCCCCAAGGTAGGGTCTCACTCTGGCCCAGGCTGACCTGGAATTCACTATGTAGTCTCAGGGTGGTCTCGAACTTACAGCAATCCTCCTACCTCTGCGTCCCCAGTGCTGGGATTAAAGACATGTGCCACCATGCCCAGTTTGAATTGTTTTTGAATGTTACTTTGGTAATTAATTTCAAGACTGAACATCCTTGCCACTGGTGCCGTGTTGCCTGGTGTGTCGTGAATCCAGAGGATGCCAGTTCTCAGAAGATAAGCAGCTTTCATTTTTTTTTTTTTGTTTATTTAGTTATTTAGTTATGGTGCTTGCCTGCAAATCCAAAGGCCCCAGGTTTGATTCTCCAGTACCCACATAAAAGTAGATGTACAAAGTGGCACATGCATCTGGAGTTCTTTTGCAGCAGCTAGAAGCCCTGGTGCACCCTCTCTCTCATATATATATATAACCCAAATGACTGTTTTGAGTTCTGCATGCATTGTATTTTATTTCTGCCCACATTCGCAGCTAAACAAGCCCTATGTCAGGGCTAAAGATTGCATTTTGAAAGTGAGAGTTGAGTACTAATTTCAAATTTTGACTTTTATAGCTGTCTTTGAAACTCAGATAAATGAAATGGAAGTAACATAGGATTGTCACATTGTGAAATACTGATTCTGTCTCTCCTTGCAGAAATCTTGAAGAGGTAGCTGTTCTGGCATTTATATAGAAACTTATTTATTTTTTTCAAGGTAGAATCTCACTCTGGCCCCAGGCTGACCTAGAACTCACTCTGTAGCTCCAGGCTGCTTCTGTACTCATGAGATCCACCAACCTCAGTCTCCTGAGTGTTGGAATTGAAGGTGTGTGCCACCGTGCCTGGTAATTGTTTTCCTTTTAAGCCTCACCCCCGCCCACTACCTTTCTTTTGGTTTTTCAAGGTAGGGTCTCATGTTAGCCCAGGCTGACCTGTAATTCACTATGTCTCAGGCTGGTTTGGAACTCAGCGATCCTCCTACCTGTGCCTCCTGAGTGCTGGGATTAAAGGTGTGTACCACCACTCCTGCCCCCCCCCCTTTTTCAAGGTAAGGTTTCACTCTAGCTCAGGCTGACCTGGAATTCATGGTAGCCTTGAAGTCATGGTGATCCTCCTACCTCTGCCTCCTGAATGCTGGGATTAACGGCCTGTGCTACCATGCCCGGCTTTTGCTTTCTTGATTTGCCCTTTTGTGATTTTTGGTTAAAAACTAGCTTGGGAAGCTCAGGGGTAGAGTGCTTGCTTACATGCACCAAAAGTCCTGGGTTCTATTACCAGTACCACAGAATCAACCAACCACCAAAAAAAATAGGCTTGTTGGAAACTAATGACAAGAGACTTTTTGTAATTTTGAAAATGAAATCTCTTCCCTGAACGTACCTCAGTCTGGCCTGTCCCCTTGCGTTCTGTAGTGCCTCACTGGGGCTGCCTGCCTTTATGGCATTCCCTACCTTCTTGCCCCACAAGGGCATCTGATACCTGCTTCTGGAGCTCATCCTCCTTCCCTGGCTCTGTCTTCCCAGCCTGGTTCCTTTCACTGTGGCCAGGTTTTTCTCGGGGCAGCATTGGGCATGGATTCTGGGGCACACAGGCTGATTCCTGTGGGGCTGACTGGTTTGAGGGGAGGACCCTGCGGTTGCGCTAGCAGAGTTGGCCCCCAGTGGCGTGGAGGCACTTCTGCCTGATCCAGACCCTAGAACTGACGTGTGGCCACTCTGAAAAGGCCTTTCTTATGAATACTAGAAAATTTTAGGGAGAACCAGTAAAAGAAAAGAAAATAACCCCCCAAACAATAATACAAACATAAGTTAACAAACAAACAAGGAAAGCCAGGTGAGGTGGCTATAATCCCAACACTTGGCAGACTGAGGCAGGAGGATCACTGTGAGTTTGAGGCCAGCCTGAGACTACAGAATATATTCTGGGTCATCCTGGGCTATAAGTGAGATACTATCTCAAAAGAAAACAAAACAAAAATCAAAGACAAAAAAAAAAAATGGTGGGAAGGGATAAAGAAGGAAGGAAGAAAGGGAGAGAGGGAGGAAGGAAGCCATTCTACAAAATATTGAGTTAAGTCAATAGGTACATCAAGAGTGGCAAAACCCTGGAAACAACATCCATGTCCAACAGGAAAGGACTTCTAGCACTAAGCAGGCTGAGGCAGGAGAGTCTCAAGTTCAAGGTCAGTCTGGGCTACATAGCAAGAATTTGACTACTACCATCCTTTGATACAAAAGAGTGTTGTGTTTGGCAATATACAAAGCCATTCTAGGATTCTACTTAATGCCTGGAGAAGTGACTGGAGTTCGTGAATGTCAAACTCCCATAGCACAGTGTGGGAAGTAAGCCACATATGCACACACCATGCACGCAAGAAACAGCAGACACACACCAAAGAGATCATGGGCTTTGTTGTTCAAAGTAGTGGGATTATGAAGTCTTTGCCTTGCTTAATTAATTAATTATTATTATTTTATTTATTTATTTGAGAGCAACAGAGAGAGGAAAAGAGGCAGATAGATAGAGAATGAGCGCACTAGGGCCTCTAGCCACTGTAAATGAACTCCAGATGGATGCGCCCCCTTGTGCATCTGGCTTACGTGGGTCCTGGGGAATCAAGCCTTGAACCGTGGTGCTTAGGTTTCACAGGCAAACGCTTAACCACTAAGCCATCTCTCCAGCCCTATTTATTATTATTTTTTGAGGCAAAATCTCACTCTAGCTCAGATGGTATGGAACTCACTATGTAGTCCAGGCTGGCTGGCCCCTCCTTTTTTTTTTTTTTTTTGGTGTTTTTGTTACATGATAATATTTTCTTTCTAGACACTACAACAGCAGGAATGCAAACTTCTCTACAGTCGAAAAGAAGGTCAGAGGCAAGAAAATAAAAACAAAAACAGATATAAAAACATCCTGCCCTGTAAGTATCCATGTCCTGTCCCAGCAATAGTCATTGTGCTGGGGACGTTACTTCCAGATTCTAGGCTGTAACCCCTTACATGGTGAGCAGTTTGTAGAGTAATTAGCTGTAGTGGGGACGAATGGCCTCAGTCATGGAAGTTCTGGGATCCTGATTTTTGAGTAAAATTTTCACTAAGCGGCTATATCTGTGGTCATTTCCTTCTTTAATTTCTGGTCTGCCTGTGTGTAATAGCTTCAAGGGTTATGGTGACTCAGTGTCAGGCCTTGTCATGAGCTTGAGGGTCTGAGAGTTGTGTCTTTGCTCTGAGTCAGTGCTGGGCATACCTTCTTTCTGGGACTTAATCCCTCATTTGGGAGATAGCTTATTGAGGCTCATCCACCTGTCCTACTGTCTGACTGGCCTCCACTCACTGGGGATAAGGACACTTGCATGTCCTTGCTCTGAAGGCCTTGTAAATATACATGATGCTGGGCTCCTCTACCTACTGTGTACCTGCTGCCAGGTCTGGGGGCGTGTAGGCGTCCCATGAAGACCCCAGAAATGGCACCACCTTTCAAGGAACTTCTGCTTAAATATATCTCATTGCAAAAAGAAACACTTAAATCTGATACACAGATTGATGGCAATACATGACAATTAAGGAAGATATATGAGATCACCCTGTGTCCTGCATGTGAATTCACATAGTTGCATACACACAGATGTGCCCACACACATGTGAATATGTATAACACATGCATGCACACATAAGTAAAAGTAAGCCTTGCTTATAATACTCTGTGTGTGCACGTGTTCATGTGCGTGCACGCACGCATGTGCACTCATTTTAGCATTCAGAGACTGTTCTTGGGGCTTGACCATGGCTCTCTCCTTAGTTCACAGCTATTCTTTTGTGTGGTGGGGGGTTCTTTTTGAGGTAGGGTTTTGCTCTAGCCCTTGATGATCTGGAATTCACTGTGTAGTCTCAGGCAAGCCTCAAACTCATGGTGATCTACTTCTACCTCCTGAGTGCTGGGATTAAGGGCATACACCATCACTCCTGGCTGTTGTTTTTTTGTGGCAGAGTCTCTATCATAGGCTGACCCATGACAGAAACTCTAGCCCGGGCTGGCCTCTAACTCAGAGTAGTCCTCCTTACTTGGCCTCTTGAGTGGGAGAGTACATGTATGAACCACTATGCCCAGTACTGTCACTTCTTGTTTTGTTTTGTTTTTTTTTTTTTTTTTTTTCAAGGTAGGGTCTCACTCTAGCCCAGGCTGACCTGGAATTCACTGTGGAGTCTCAGGGTGGCCTTGAACTCACAGCGATCCTCCTGAGTGCTGGGATTAAAGGCATGCGCCACCATGCCCAGCTACTCTCACTTCTTTACCTTGAGTCTTTTTCTTATTTTCTTTTTTGAGGTAAGGTTTTACTCTAGCCCAGGCTGACCCGGAATTCACCATGTAGTGTTAAGGTGGCCTCAAACTCATGGTGATCTTCCTACCTTTGCCTCCAAAGAGCTGGGATTAAAGGTGTGCACTGTCTCGCCCAGCTGAGGTCACAGCCATTTTTATCAGCTTTTATAAACATCCTATTATGTGTATATGGATATGGTACGCATGTATGTAGTATCCACATAGTGTGCCCCATCCCCCACTTCTTCCATGAGAAGATCCTATGTGCTCATAGTGCATTACCAAGAACAGCAGTTGTAAAGAAAGCATTGTGAGGTATTTCATGAATTACTGTGTGTCAAATTGTAATTACAAATGTGCTAATTTGAGGTTTAATTTTTTTCATGTGGTTTTATCATTAAAACTTGGACTGGGTTGAGGATAAACTGACTTGTGTTCTGAGGACTTACCGTGGCCGTGGTCTCTTTCTCCTCAGTTGATCACACCAGGGTCGTCCTACATGATGGAGATCCCAATGAGCCAGTTTCCGATTATATCAATGCAAACATCATCATGGTAAACTTGATTTTCACAGTCTTTCTGTATGTTTTTGTATATTAAGTCCTTTCTTGTGTCTTAAAAGCATCTTTCAAATGTTTGAAGGATTTTCTTCCTAAATTTTTAGCCCGAATTCGAAACCAAGTGCAACAATTCAAAGCCCAAAAAGAGTTACATTGCCACTCAAGGCTGCTTGCAAAACACAGTTAATGACTTCTGGCGGATGGTGTTCCAAGAAAACTCCCGAGTCATTGTGATGACAACCAAGGAAGTGGAAAGAGGAAAGGTATGCTATGATACCTGTTGTGATATTTATTTATCTATGTGTTTGTTTATTTATTTTGGTGTATGTGTGGTACTGAGGTTGGAACTTAAGGCCTTGTTAGGCAAGTGCTCTGCCACTGAGCTATGTCCCCAGTCCCTGATAAGGTATTTTAAAGTATCAGACATGTTAAATGGGTAGTGCTAGCAAATGAATGACAAGTTAAGCTCACTGTAGCTGTTACCTTCTTGTTGCTTGGACAAAACACCTGGCCAGAAACAACTTACGGGAGGAAACCGTTTATTTCAGCTTATAGTATTTTGCAGAAGTTTCATCATGTTGAAGAAAGCATGGCAGAGCAGATAACTGAGCATTGCAACTTGAGACAGCAGCAGGGGAAGAAGTAGTCCAAGTGAGCTAGCTAGAACACCTAGTGGGCTGGACTGATACTCCTTAAAGTTTGTTCCAGGCACACCTCCTTCAGCAAGGCTCTACAACCTTTCCAAATTGCCGCCAGCTGGGAAGCAAGTATTCAGAACACTTGAGCCTGTGGAGGACATTTTATTCAAACCATCGCACTCACTGTAGCTAACCCTCTAGAAAACAGTGAGAAGTCTGTCTGAGTGCATCTCATGGTAGTCGTCGTCTTTCTCACCCTCCTCTCACTTTCCCCCTTCTCCCTATCTTTCTCCTCTCCCCCTTACATAACCAGCCTGGCCTCAAGCTCTTAAGTACAAAAGTCTGGCCTTCAACTTCTGACTTCCTCTCCCACTTCCACCTCTTGATGGATTGCAGATGTTCAGCCCATGCCCAATGTCAGTGTATGTTTCCTACTTGGGGCTACATGGAGCTGCTTAGATCTGGGGATTTGTGGTTTCCTTTTAAATTTGGTTACTGTTCACCTTTGTTTATTTAAATATGTAGTCCACTCCTCATCCCAGGAGAGGGATTATACATATATTCGGCTGCTCAGTGTCAGACACAGCTCACTGAGGCTTGATTCATTTGATTGAGTTATTTTCCCTTGATTTGACTGTGTGACCTATTCTTAGGCCTAGTACTTTTACTTTGTGAGTTTTAGCCCTAGACAGAGCTTGCATCTTTTTTTTTTCTTTTGGTTTTTTGAGGTAGGGTCTCACTCTAGCTCAGGCTGACTTGGAATTCACTATGTACTCTCAGGGTGGCTTTGAACTCATGGAGATCCTACTACCCCTGCCTCCTGAGTGCTGGGAGTGCACCACCACGCCTGGCAATTTGTGTCTTTTTAATATCTTGCTTGTATAGCCTTAGAACATAAGGACACACACATGCAATTAAAAAACTAATTTGATTATCCAAATAGTACATTCCTTCAACTATTTAGAACCACTGTGGTGAAGGTTAAGGTAAGTTTTTTTTGCCACCCAATGTCTTCCTGTAACATGGAAATCCTGCTCAGTGATGCGTTTTCTACTACACTGTCACCTTGGCATGCTTCGTTCATTCATTTATTAGTTATGGACATACTTAGTATGGAGGCATCACGTGTTGGTACTGTTCTTTCCCTCATTCCTGCCCCTTTCTGAAGGGGCTTCTCCTCACTGGTGTTGCAGGTTATCCCCGTGAGCATTGTGGGTTATGTTGTGGGAGCAGCAGTCAGTTATTGGGAGAGGCAGTGCCTCTGGGCATGATGTCCCAACTTGTGGCTCTAATAATTGTTCCGCCTCCTCTTTTGCAAAATTCCCAG
Source organism: Jaculus jaculus (assembly GCF_020740685.1). NCBI lineage: Eukaryota > Metazoa > Chordata > Mammalia > Rodentia > Dipodidae > Jaculus > Jaculus jaculus. Next base: position 24,212,784 of record NC_059114.1, read on the forward strand.
CCATGTTGGATATGTTTTAAGTTTACTTCAGTAATGGGCTCTTAGGAGCTTCTGGGTCATTCATCAAATTCTCTCTAAATTAATATTGCTTAGTCCATTTAACGTGAAGGCATTTCTAAGATGGATATATTCCTATAGAAGTATATGGCCTCCCTCCCTCCTTTCCTCCTATCCTCCCTCCCTTGCTCCCTCATGTGTTGTTGAGTACTTGCTTTGCCCACAGTTGAGCATTCTTTGCTGACAGGAACAGTGTTTTCATACAGTAGTATTATTTTACATCTTAGTTGTGCTCTGTTGTCCGCCGTTGGCACATGGCACACATGACCACTGTTGTGTTCTGTGGTATAGATGTCCCCAGTTCATTTGACTGTTACACTGCAGCAAACTGGTTTTGCTCTTACAAACAAACGGTGCTGAATGGAATAACTTTGCTTTTGGTTTTTCAAGGTAGGGTCTCACTCTAGCTCAGTCTGACCTGGAATTCACTATGTAGTGTCAGTTATTTATTTATTTAATTTATTTATGACAGACAGAGAGAAAGAGGCAGATAGAGATAAAGAGAGATAGGGAGAGAGAGAAGGGGGGAGTGGACGCACCAGGGCCTCCAGCCATTGCAAATGAACTCCAGATGCGTGTGGCCCCCTTGTGTATCTGACTAATGTGGGTCCTGGGGAATCGAGCCTCGAACCAGGGTCCTTAGGCTTCACAGGCAAGCGCTTAACCACTAAGTCATCTCTCCAGCCCATAGTGTCAGTTTTTTTTTTTTTTTAATATTCGTTTATTTGACGGGGAGAGAGAGCGAGTGTGAGAGCGAAAGAATGAATGTGAATATGGATACGGGCACACCATAGCCTCCAACCACTATAGGCAAACTCCAGACACGTGTGCCCCCTTGTGCATCTGGCTTATGTGGAACCTGGGTCCTTTGGCTTTGTAGGCAAACGCCTTACTTAACCTTTAAGCCATCCCTCCTGCCTGGAATAACTTGGTTTTTGCTATTGCATCTTCATATGTTCATGGCAATTGTTTCCCTCAACTAGATGACAAAAAGCATAGACTCTCCAGACTGCATGTTATACCTTGATCAGCTGCCTGGTTGCCTCTAGAACTGTTGTCCCCAGGCCATTCCCTGAAGCAGTGCAGCCTTGAGTCAAGTTTCCCATGCTCTTCAGGCTGCTCTGGGTCATGAAGAACTGTAGACATGCAGTTTTCTTGAAAGACTGCTCTCTGTCAACCCAAAGTGAGCCCAACCTTGTGGATTTTTTCATATGGAAACATGTTGGTTTTTACTTGTGCTCCAGTCCAAGTTCTCATCTAGAAACCCTCTAATTGGTTTATGTAAGAATTAAGTACAGTGTACTCGTCAGAACTAGAAATTAACCTAAGGCAGACACTTGGGATTTGAGCCCTGACAGTGAAGCTTGCATAACCAGCTGGGGGTGGGGGTGGTTGCAGAAGATTTCATAGTTCTCCTAGTTGATGCACTTAACGCATGCCTTTGGGGCCAAATCTGGGCACTGTGAAACAAAATCTTCTTCATGACATTAGCTATTTTGAGTTCCTGGGCCAGTTCCAGCAGCTTCCTAGGTGAATCTTACCTCTCTGATGTGGAAAGGAAGATTGAAGTCCTCTGTCCTACTTCCTGCTTGAATGGAGGTATACAAGATCAGCTTTTTGCAGAGAGCTTGGGGCTGTAGCAGAGCAGTCTCTGTAGCTTCAGAGGTATTTCACTCAGACCCTGTAGGAAGAGTTGTCAGAAGCCTTACATAGATCTGGCCCAGTCCGTGCTTCCTTGCCTCGTGTCTGCTGCCTCCCCTGTTCTTCCTGTTCACTCTAGAGATCCAGGTGGGATGGTGTGCTGGGTTTTAGTCTCTTCATAGCTACAAAGTAGCCTGCTGGTGCCGTCCCCCAATGCAGACAACAAAAACCCAGGTGTGTCTGATTCTCTGCTCCCTGCACTTGAATATAAAAGGTGTGTATTTGTATGCACATTTTCATCTGTTTGCCAAAGTTCACTTGAAAGTTTGGGAAACTGGGAAGAGGGCAGCAACAGTTTGTAGATGTTTAAAGTCAGCTAACATATTCTTTTCTAAGTTGTGCATGGTGGTATGCACCTTTTAGTTCCAGCACTGGAGAAGCTAAGGGAGGAGGATCACCATGAGTTTGAGGTCAGCCTTCAGCTACAGAATGAGTTCTAGATCAGCCTGGGCTAGAGTGAGAGCCTGCCTCAAAGACCACAACTGAGCTGGGCTCATGCCTTTAATCCCAGCACTCAGGAGGCAAAGGTAGGAGGATTGCCATGAGTTCAAGTCCACCCTGAGATGACATAGTGAATTCCAGGTCAGCCTGGGCTAGAATGAAACCCTACATTCAAAAACAAAATAACTGCCCCCCCAAACCCAAAGAATAAAAAATTAAAAAAAAAAACCCAACCAAAGCAAAAAAAAAATGCTTTTTTTCTAATTCATGATTTAATTTTATGTTCTATGTTGTGTGTGGGTCTGTGTTAATGAGAATAGTTCCCTGAATTGACTGCCCAGTAACTGCTTTCAGCATATGTTTATTTGGAGAAAAATAAAAATTGTATCAAATCTGCCCAAAGGTGTTTGGATGTACCAGGTATCAAAGGTCAAGTAGAACTTAGACTAAGAGGCCACGTCTTTGTGTCAGACTTGCCTTTTACTATATTTCTTGGCTAATCATTGACTGTGGCTATCTGTAGCTGTGCTTTTATTTCTGAGTGCTGTTTGTTGTTGTTATCTCAAGACATGGTTTCATGTAGCCTCATACTCACTGTGTAGTCAAGAATGACCTGAATTCCTGATCCCTTGCCTCCACCTCCCTCTCTCCCCCCGTGCTGAGCTTTCAGAGGTGTGTGTGTGTTATGTGTATATGTAATGTGGTATGCATGCATGTGTGTGTGTTGTATTTGCTGTTTATTCTGGTGCCTCATGTGCTTGCCTGGGGCAGAGGGTGCTCACTTGTGGTGGCCAGAGCAGGCCAGCTGTGTCCTCTTCTTCACTTTTCCTCTTACTGTTTGAGCCAAAGTCTTTCACTGATACCAGTGCTTGCTGCTTTTTAGGAGCAGGACAATTCCTTGGTCTCTATCTTCCCTTTATGGGACTGGCATTACAAGTGTTCATGCCATGTCTGGCTATTTATGTGGTTTCTGGAGATTTGAACTTGAGTGGTATCAAGCCCTCATGCTTGCACAGGAAGTGCATGCAACAGCAGAGCTGCCTCTCCAGTCCCATTCTCGGTATTGAACCCAGAGCTTCATGCATGCGAGGCAAACATTTTATCAATGGAGCTACCTCACAGCCTTTTAGTTTTTATCTTCCTAGTATACAAGGTAAATAAATATCTCTTCAGACATCTGTGTTAATAGCTTTAAAACCTGAGTGTTGTGGGTGACTGTTCTCAGAAAATACATTACCACACAAGTGTTCTCTGCTCAGGGCATGTCATCAAATAGATACAAGCTCAGCTCTCCAGTATGATACAGCTTCCCTTTGAACAAAGGAGTGATTTCTGTGGTGTCATCTTTTCTCTTTTTCCCCTTCTGCTGGCTCTGAAAGCCGGTTCAGGGAGGTGGCATGTATAGACGATATCTGGCAGGTCTGGATATAGAAAGAGCAGCTGTCATGGAACTTCAGGCTTGCCTTATTGTGAGGGATCTTTTCACACATAGGTTAGATAAGCCATGGATAAGCTGTGGAAGCGACCAGGCAGACTTGCTTATTGACAGCCCACCCACCTCAGGGACCCACCATGCCTTCCCTGCAGAGTGACTAGGATTTAAAACTCGGATTGCCACACAGCAGTCTCCAATTAGTTGGTCCCTTTATCTTTGCCTCTTTTTTCTTGGGAGCTAAATAAACATGTTGACCATTTGGCCATCCTTTTTTTCTTCTTCCAGTGTGTGTGTGTTCTCTGAGCCCAGTCTTGCTTATTTGAACTCTCCTTTTCTTTGGTGACTTAATGGCTTCTTTCTGTTGGTCACTAGAAGGACTTAAATTGCTGCTGCTTTTACTCAGGGCTCAGACATTCAGCAACTTTATTCTAATTCCTTCCAGAGCAAATGTGTCAAGTACTGGCCAGAAGAATATGCACTCAAAGAATACGGGGTCATGCGTGTTAGGAACGTCAAAGAAAGTGCCGCTCATGACTACACTTTACGAGAGCTGAAACTTTCCAAGGTTGGACAAGTAAGTATATTGTCATATTTTAGAGACTTTGTAGCATGTGGTAGGCAGTCACTCAAGCCTTTATGTCATTTGTCTGTCTTTTCACTTCCTGGTTAGTGGTCATCACTGGGAGCCTTCTAGGTACTGGGCTCCCATCAGGCATCGCTGGTACATGGTGAACAACACAGGTGCAATTCTCATCTTCACAGAGCTAACCAGTGAGGCTTTCAGAAAATTTTAGTTTGTGAATACTGGGACAATTGGAACTTAAGATGGAGTGAATAGGGAGGGCCTCTCTGAAGGGGTGATTTCTGAGCCAGGACATCAAGTGGGGGACCAGATATTCAGAAGCTCAGGAGAGCAGGTTTCTAGGCAACTACAGAGGCCCTGAGGACTGTTGGTGAGCATAGTCTACGAATCAGCTCTTCTTTTTTTCTTTTTCTTTTTTTAGTTTTTTTGAGGTTAGGGTTTCGCTGTATTCCAGGCTGACCTAGAATTTCCTATGTAGTCTCAGGCTAGCCTTGAGCTCACAGTGGTCCTCCTACCTCAGCCTCCTGAGTACTGGTATTAACGACATGCCCTACCACGCCAGACCATCAACTCTTCTTTATCGTGGTGCAGCTCAGGACAGGCTGAGTGACTGACTACAAAACAGAACAGGATTAGATAGGTGGCTTCATGTGTGACTGACTGACTGAATGACTGACTGACTAGTTAATGTGTACCAGGTTCTCTTGTCACTGCAAACGCATTACAGACACATGCCACATTTTTTCTGACTTTATGTGTCTACTGGGGAATTGAATCCCAGACTGATGGGTTCTGCCAGCCAATGCTTTTGATCACTGAACCATCTCCTCAGCCTCCAACCTTCTTGCTTTTTTATTTTATTTATTTATTTATTTTTTTTGGAGGTAGGGTTTCACTCTAGCCCAGGCTGACTTGAATTCACTATGTAGTCTCAGGCTGGCCTCAATCTCAAGCAATCTTCCTACCTCTGCTTCTCAAGTGCTGGGATTAAAGGCGTGCCACCATGTCCAGCCAGTTTTATAGCTTTTGAAGTGAGTAGGTGGCAGGAGGGAGCAGGGAAGGGACAACAGGTACCTTCTGGCCACGGGAAGCTGGAAATGTGGGCGTGTAGATGTCAAGAATGCCGAATGAGGGTGATCTGTTCTATGTGCACTCTTGAGTTGACAGCATGGCTTCAGTTTAGTTAGGGGGAGTGAGAAGAAATGGAGGCCGTGAAAAACGTAGAAAACGTGAAACAGTAGAAAGAAATCTGGAAATCTCTGGGTAGTGCTGAGTGACTAGTTTAGGTGGTGAATTCACTAGTCATGGGACTGTGATTTTTCTCCAAGGAGCCTCTGTTTTCTTGGTCCATTCTGAGGTTTTTTAGATGGACTGCTATCTTCTCCTTGCCAGGTATTTCTGAGTAGCAGGTAGATGGTGCCTGTGTTGGTGAGCACCATTCATCTTGCTTATAGCAGTTTTTAAGAAGCAGGTATGGGAGATCTTGGATTTTTTTTTTTGGTGGAGGCTGACATGGACCCACCCGGCCTCCTGCATGTTTGATGACATTTCATGTGCCTTTTGTTTGACACTGTAGGCTTTCCCTCATATGTTGCCATAGGATCTCATTGAAGCCTCCTTATCACCTGGGAAGGAGTCTGGAGCACAGAGGCCCAGTGACCAAAAAGGGGGTGTTGATGTGCCCTTGCTGGTCTTTCTGTGACCCATGTAGCCACCTGCATCTCAGGTCACACAGTAACATCAAGGCAATTTCTCCATGATATCAGAAAATTAAATGAAGTTAATTCAAGGAGAGAACTTAATTGTGGCAAGATTCCTTGGATGTACCAAAGTTCACTAGTGTTGGTCATTGTCCCCTTCCCCATCTTTAAAAAGGTCACTGAACTTCATTAACATTCGCCAGTTATTTAGGAAGATGTTGCTGTTCCTGTGATCTGATTGGACGGCTGGAAACACAGTGCTTTCGCTGTGGCACTACAGGAGTGGGATTATCACTTCTGTCTTGCATATCAAGTAGAGGCTTTGACATGGGCAGGGGACATAGTGAGTGTGAACGCCTGGGATCGGAACCTGTATCTTACCATTGATTTGCAGAACTCATCTCCTTGGCCCTAAACAAAAGCTTCTCCTGTAACAGTGTTGTACTCTGTGCTTACTGCCTGTACTTGGTGGGGAGGCTTGAGTATAAAAGGTGACAAAGGGGCATAGGTGTCTTGAGGGAAAATCTGCGCTTCCTCAGCTGCTGGGTGGGAAGAGAGACCTCTAGTCTCTGAAGTTGAGCATCACATGCCTGAGGAGGAAAGGAACATTGCCTGCTTTGATGGCTCAGGGTGATGCTTCAGGCTGTCAGATAAGACAGTTTAGCTCTCGTGACAGACACAGAGTTGTCTTCTGAGATCTCAGAGAAGCAGTGCCCTGGGAGCCTGAGAACGGCATGTGAGGAGATTCTGGTCCATCTGCCATCATGGACACTGGGAAAGCTTGGAGCCTATAATCCCTCAACCCTTGTTTTATTTAATTCTGTTTTGGCTTTTCTTGGCTCTACTCCAGGGGAATACGGAGAGAACGGTCTGGCAGTACCACTTTCGGACCTGGCCGGACCACGGAGTACCCAGTGATCCCGGGGGTGTGCTGGACTTCCTGGAGGAGGTCCACCACAAGCAGGAGAGCATCGTGGACGCAGGTCCTGTCGTGGTTCATTGCAGGTGACAGTCCCAACCCCAGTTCCTAACCCCAAAACTTGCCTCGCCCACATACCCAGCTCTTGAACTGAAGGAGAACTTTAATAGCTCTCTGAAGATCAACTGCATTGGGGACCTTTTGACCCCAAAGTGTTATTTCTCATAGACCCTGTAGGATATACCATGGGTAGGTGGTGGGATAGACATAGTCCTTAATCTCCAGGACCCCTTAATGTAGTAGTTGTACTATTTTTTTGGGGGGAGGAGGAGGAGGGTCATTTTTTGAGACAGAGTCTCACAGTCACACTGTAGCACAAATGGACCTTGAACTCATGCCAATCCTCCTGCTTTGGCCTCCCAGAGCAAACGTCACCATATGTGGCACTTTAAAGTTTTTTTTTAATGAGCGAGAGAAAGAATTGGCATGCCAGGGCTTCTAGCCACTGCAGGTGAACCCAGATATGTGTGTGTCACCTTGTGCTCATGTGTAACCTTGTCTGTCTGGCTTATGTGGGATCTGGGGAGTTGAACATAGATCCTTAGGCTTCACAGGCAAGCACCTTAACCGCTAAGACATCTCTCCAGCCCAGCTTTTCATTTTACTAGAATAATTTAAGTTTCATGTCCTTGTGATTCTGTTGTCTTCTACCATGGAAATATGATACACTTTTCTCCCAAAACTACATTTACTTTTTTAAAAAATACTTTATTTTTATTTATTTATTTGACAGAAAGAAAAAGGGGGAGGGAGAGAGAAAATATGAGCACACCAGGGCTCAAGCCATTGCAAACAAACGAACTCCAGGTGCATGTGCTCCCTGTGCATCTGGCTTACGTGGATCCTGAGGAATTGAACCTGGGTCCTTTGGCTTTGCAGACAAATGCCTTAACTGCTAAGCCATCCCTCCAGCCCACATTTACTTTTGAAAATGAGATCAAAGTTTTTCTCCATGTGGGTCTTTGATGGAGGCTACATCAGCATCTCTATAGCAGAGTTTGTGGGCTTCTGGTGCCTCAGTTTGGGAGATGTTTGGCTTCTTAAAAGTCATGTGTTGGCCAAATGGATATGTGTGAAACTTCCTTTGTTTAGGTTTTTTTTTGGGGGGGGGGGAGATATCAGTATGTTTGTTGCCTTGGCTGTCTGGAACTTTTAATGTAGACCATGCTGACCTCAAACTTGGATTAAAGGTGTGTACCACCACACTCTGCTATTCAGATCTTATGTAGACTTTGCAGCAGGGTGGCTGTTTGGAAACAGAAGCCTTCCTTTGAATGTCAGGCTCTGTTCTTTAAGTTGGAAAGCTATAGGAACCCTATGGCAGTATTTCTGTGCCCAGGATAATACTATTTTTTTTTTTACAACTTTTTTTCAAGAAGTTTCATGAACTTTGTGAAGGGGAAGCTACCATGTATTGCTTAGTGCCAGCCTCTGAGCATAGCCTTCTTTCACGTTATTCATGTGTGAATGCCACAGACTTGTAAGAGGTGTGCTGTTGTCTCCATCTCACAGATGAGGACACAGGTCAGAGGAGGCTATCTCCCACTTCAGGTAGGGCTGACTGCCCTTTGCTGACACATGCAGGTGTGACTAGACCATCTTCTAAACACTCCCAGAGCAGAGATTACTTCTGTACTAATAATAGTGTAAACCCCACTGAAAGGCTCCAGCGCCCTTGCTGTTTGTCCTTCTGCCTGCAGTGCTGGAATTGGTCGGACAGGGACATTCATCGTGATCGATATTCTTATTGACATCATCCGAGAGAAAGGTAGGTTGTCTGGAGGGCAAGATGCATAGCTCTGTTCATAGATTATTAAGGAAAGTACCTGGGGAAAGTAGCCTGGGGAAGAGAATTCAAATGGGAGGAAGCTTTCCTAGAGGTCTAGACTCAGAGCGGAAATGTTGCTGTTGGAATTTTTAGCATAGTATGAAGTTGCGGAGCTCTAGTCCCAGTGCTGTGGTCTTGTATTGCCCATGCAGTGGTGGCCTTTCCCCACCAACCAGTTCCTGCCCATGGTATGGGTGGGAAGTAAGGGAATATTGACCCCTGCACCTTGGCCTGGCAGCTCCTGGCATTGTTTGAACACTGGCTCAGAAGTCCGGCACCTCAGTGTCTGGTCAGTCAGTGCAGTGAACACCAGCTTTCCTGTCTGTCCCTGCCTGCTGAAAGCTGGCACTGAGCAATGTCACCTGCCTTTGTGCATGCTCCTGTGGCCTCATGGTGTTTGTTTTGTAGGTGTCGACTGTGACATTGACGTTCCCAAAACCATTCAGATGGTGCGGTCCCAGAGGTCAGGGATGGTTCAGACGGAAGCACAGTACCGGTTCATCTACATGGCTGTCCAGCACTATATTGAGACACTGCAGCGCAGGATCGAGGAGGAGCAGGTACTAAGCTGAGACCTCACACGGTCCTGAGCTCCTCAGAGCTGGACCTCTGGACCTGCTGGGCAGCCATCTTTATTTGGATGGAGGAACACAGTACCACTTCAGAGGGCCTTTTCTGGAAACCATGATTGCTTCCCACTTCTCAGCTCTGGATTTCTGTCTAGTGAGCTTAGGAAGGCACTATGCTGTTGTCCTGCCCTCAAAGGTGGAGGCTTCATCATGTGGACATGTAGTTTTAATATGCCAAGCTTACAGCTCAGAGCCTTCAAGTTTCTAACCTGTTTTAGCTTTAGTCTGGGCCATGTTTATCTTGATTCCATCTCTTTCTCTCTCTCTATCTTTTTTTTTTGGTTTTTCGAGGTAATGTCTCACTCTAGTCCAGGCTGACCTGAATTTACTACGTACTCACAGGGTGGCCTTGAATTCATGGCAATCCTCCTACCTCTGCCTCCCAAGTGTTGCCACCATGCCCAGATGATTCCATCTCTTAATAGAGTGTGGCAATTTGAGCCACCAATTTGGCTGCACTGGAAACTGAAGTTTCATTTTTTAAATAAATAATTTTTTAAATTTATTTATGCATGACAGTATAGTTAGAATGGGCACACCAGGGCCTCTAGCCACTGCAGATGAACTTCAGATACATGTGCCAACTTGTACATCTGGCTTTATGTGGATTCTGGGAATCAAACGTGGGTCCTTTGGCTTTGCAGGCAAGTTCCTTAACCACTAAGCTATCTCTCCAGCCCTGAAGTTTCAGTTTATTTTATTTTATTTTATTTTATTTACTTATTTGAGAGCGACAGACACAGAGAGAAAGACAGATAGAGGGAGAGAGAGAGAATGGGCGCGCCAGGGCTTCCAGCCTCTGCAAGCGAACTCCAGACGCGTGCATCCCCTTGTGCATCTGGCTAATGTGGGACCTGGGGAACCGAGCCTCGAACTGGGGTCCTTAGGCTTCACAGGCAGGCGCTTAACCGCTAAGCCATCTCTCCAGCCCAAGTTTCAGTTTTAATAAGCTGTTCATAATGCAGAACATGGAGTTGGAGCCTTTCTACCTGACACATTCATATCAGACACAAGCTGAGTAGTGAGCAAAATTAAGGATTTATGTTCAACGCTTCTGGTCCCACACAAGCCAGATGCACAAAGTGATGCAAATGTGCAAGGTCGTGCATCTGTCTGGAGTTCAGCTGCAGTGGGTGGAGGTCTTGGTGTGCCATTTCTCTTTCTCCCTCTCTCCCTTTTCTGCCCCTCTCTCTTACTCTCTTGCATTAAAAACAAAACAAAACATGATGGTGGTGCATGCTTTTAATCCCAGCACTAGGGAGGTAGAGGTAGGAGGATCATTTTGAGTTTGGGCCAAGAGTTTGGAGACTACGTAGTGAATTCTAGGTCAGTCTGGGCTAGAGCGAGAACCTACCTCGAAAAACCAAAGCAACAACAACAAAACCTAAAACTGAATGTCCCTCTTGATCATAATCCTAAAATGCTTGCTTGTTTGCATTAATTTAGGTAATTACATTTTTTAGTGCTAATATATGTGAGCATCATGTAATAACCATATTAACTACTATTTGAGATTTAAAAAATATATAGACTTTGGGCTAGGGATATAGTTCAGTTGGTAGAGTACTTGCCTACCATACACAAAGCCATGGGTTTGATCCCCAGTACCCAAATTAGTTATGGTGGCCCTTGCCCGTAATCTCAGCACTCAGGAGATGGAGATAAGCGGTTCAGATGTTCAAGGTCATCCTCAGCTACACAGTATGACCAGCCTGAGCTACGTGAGACCCTGCCTCAAAAACAATGTACATATGTGCATAGGGATTTTTTTAACAAGTAGAATCCTGTAATATGTAGGTTTTTGCATTATAGGTTTGTGTGTGTGTGTGTTAAAAAGCATATATGTGGAGATTAGATGACAGCCTCAGGTGTTGGTCCTCACGTTTCACTTTGTTTGAGATGGAGTCTCACGTTCACTGCTGCATATGCCAGGCTGTCTGGCCTGTGGTCTTCCTGGGGTTCTCATAGGCATACTTTGATTACAGATGCTTGAGTGACTACATCTGGCTTTATGTAGGAATTTGAGCTCTGATTGTCATGTTTGTGTAGCAAGTGTCTTTATCCACTGAGCCATCTCACTAGCCCCTTGCATTATATATTTTTGTTTTTATTTATTTATTTTTTTTTGTTTTTTGAGGTAGAGTCTCACTCTAGTCCAGGCTGACCTGGAATTCAATATGTAGTCTCCAGCTGGCCTTGAACTTGTGGTGATCCTCCTACCTCTGCCTCCGGAGTGCTGGGATTAAAGGCATGCACCATCATGCCCAGCCAAATAGTTTTATTTATTTATTTATTTATTTATTTGAGAGAAGAGAGGGAGAGAGAAAGAGGCAGAGAGAGGGAAAGAAAGAATGGGCACACCAGGGCATCCAGCCACTGCAAACAAACTGCAGACACATGTGCCATCTTATGTATCTCGCTTATGTGGGTTCTGGAGAATTGAACCTGGGTTCTTAGGTTTCACAGACAATCGCCTTAACCACTAAGCCATCTCCCTAGCTCTATTTTTGCTTTTTTAGATAGTCATGCTTCATACCCTAGGTTGACCTGGAACTCTGTATAGCCTCAAACTTAAAATCCTTTCTGCCTCAGCCTGTTGGTATTAGAAATGTGCGCTGCCATGCCTAGTTGCATAATGTAGCTTTACTCAGTCTAGGAACTCGCTCCCTGATTGTTCATAACGAAGAAAAAGTACTTTCAGGGCTGGAGAGATGGCTCAAAGGTTAAGTCACTTGTCTGCAAAGCCTAATGACCTGGGTTCGATTCCCCAGCACCCTGTAAATTCAGATGCACAAAGTGGCACATGTATCTGGAGTTTGTTTGTGGTGGATAAAGGCCCTGGCACTCTATTCTGTCCCTCTCCCTCCTCTTAAAAATAAACATTTTTAAAAAATTTTTTATTTATTTATTTGAGAGAGACAGACACACAGAGAGAGAGAGAGGCAGAGAGGGGGAGAGAGAGTGGGTGCGCCAGGGCCTCCAGCCACTGCAAATGAACTCCAGACGTGTGCGCCCCCTTGTGCATCTGACTAACGTGGGTCCTGGAGAATTGAGCCTCAAACCGGGGTACTTAGGCTTCACAGGCAAGCACTTAACCGCTAAGCCATCTCTCCAGCCCCTAAACAAACATTTTTTAAAATTTATTTTTGTTTGTTTATTTGAGAGCAACAGACAGAGAAAGATTCAGCTAGATAGAGAATGGGCATGCCAGGGTCTCCAGCCACTGCAAATGAACTCCAGATGCCCCCTTGTGCATCTGGCTTATGTGCATCCTGGGGAATCAATCCTTGAACCGGGGCTTCATAGGCAAGTGCCTAACTACTTAGCCATCTCTCCAGCCCCTAAAAGTCATTTTTTAAAAAAGTACTTTTCATCTAGGTGTGGTGGCTACAGTGAGACCCTACCTCAAAAAATAAAATTAAGCTGGGCGTGGTGGCGCACACCTTTAGTCCCAGCATTTGGGAGGCAGGGTAGGAGGATCTCCATGAGTTTGAGGCCACCCTGAGACTACCTAGTGAATTCCAGGTCAGCCTGGACCAGAGAGAGACCCTACCTCGAGAAACAAAACAACAACAACAACAAAAGTACTTTCATTTAGCATAAAGTTGTTTTCTTTGATTTTTTTTTTTTGAGGTAGGGTCTCACTCTAGCTGAGGCTGACCTGGGATTCACTGTGTAATCTCAGGGTGGCCTCGAACTCATGGCGATCCTCCTACTTCTGCCTCCCGAGTGCTGGAACTAAAGGCGTGTGCCACCACGCCTGGCCATTTATCATAAAGTTGTACTGGCAGACATAAAAACATTAAGCTCAGCTGGCTACGGTTGCGCATGCGCATGCCTGAAATCCCTATGTCTGGGAGGTGAAGGCAGGAGAAATTCAAGGTCATCATTGGGTATGTATTGAGTTGGAGGCCAACTTGGGATACTTGAGACTCTGGGGTGGGGGAGGTGGAGGAGAGAGCAGAGAGAGAGAGAGAGAGTGCGAGCACTCACCTGATATTTAAATTAAGCAAAGGACAAAATTCATTCAGGATAATGAATTATTTTGTAATATAGTCATTTTCTAAATGAGGAAAAACTAAGGCCCTGTGGGAGTGAAAGAATTCACTAAAGAAGGGTAAATGAAAACAAGAAGATGATAGTTGGATGGTGGGCCGTGGGAAAGGAAGTAGAGAAAGTGCATGCACCAGGGAAGGAAGAATTACACTGTTGAGAGGATGCTGAGAACATTCTCAAGGCTTTTTTTTTTTGAGAGCAACAGGCAGAGAGAGAGAGAATGGGCGCATCAGGGCCTCCAGCCACTGCAAACGAACTCCAGACACATGTGCCACCTTGTGCATGTGGCTTACGTGGCTCCTGGGGATTTGAGCCTCAAACTGGGATCCTTAGGCTTCACAGGCAAGCACTTAACTGCTAAGCCATCTCTCCAGCCCAGGCTTTTTGTTGTTGTTTTTGTTTTTGGTGTGTGTGTGTGTGTGTGTGTGTTTTCTAGGTGGAGTATCAGTCTAGCCTATGCTAAGTTGGAACTCTCTGTAGTTCCAGCCTGGCTTTGAATTGTAAGTGATTCTCCTACTTTTGCATCCTGAGTGCTTGAATTAAAGGCAAGTGCCACTGCCTGGTGGCTCACTTTTTTAAAAAAATCTTCCATTTATAGTAGTAATTTTTTTTGTTATTTGAAAACATTGTATGGTATTGCTAACATTAAAATTTAGTTTCTTTTCATTCATTTGCATGTGTGTATATTTATGGACCCACGAAGGTCTCCTGCCACTGCCAACAAATGTCAGATGCTTGTGCCAGTTTTTTCATGTTTTTACATTGGTTCTTGGGAATCAAACCTGGGTCGTCGGGCTTTACAAGCAAGCATGTGTGTGTGTGTATGTTTCACAGTGCACATATGTGTGGCAGAGGACATCCTCAGGTGTCAGTACTCAGGCACCATCTGCCTGTTATTTATTTATTTATTTATTTTGGTGTTTAGAGGTAGGGCTTCACTGTAGCTCAGGCTGACCTGGAACTCACAATGTTGTCTCAGGATGACCTCAAGTTCACTGTAATTCTGCCACTGCCTCTTGAGTGCTAGGATTAAAGGCATGCACCACCACTCTGGACCTACCATCTACCTTTGTTGGGACAGGGTCCCACTGGCCTGGAGCTCTCCAGTTAGGCTAGACCTGTATCTGTCTGCCTCCCCCTTGCTAGGATTGCAAGCATGTATCACCACTTCCAGCTGTTAATTTTTTTTAACAAATATTTTATTTATTTGAGAGAGAATGGGCTCACCAGGGCCTCCAGGCATTGCAAACAAACTCCAGATGCATGCACCTCTGTGGGCATCTGGCTTACATGGGTCCTGGAGAATCGACCCGGGATCCTTTGGCTTTGTAGGCAAACGCCTTAACCACTAAGCCATCTCTCCAATTTTTTAAAACTGTATTTAGTTTAATTTCTCTAATTTTAAAAAATTGTATTTAGTTTAGTGGGGGTTCAACTTAGGTCCTCATGTTTGTGAGGCCAGCACCTTACCAACTGAGGTATCCCCCCTGCTTGAGTTTTTCCTGAAAAAAAAAAAAAAAAAGGCTGCTGTTATTATTATTAGTTTTTCCTTCTTAATTAATATGTTGTAGTTTATTTCTCGCCAGACGCCTTTTTCTCTTTTTATTTTCATTTGTCAAGGTAGAGTCTTGCTGTAGACCAGGCTGACCTGGAATTCACTATGTAGTCTTAGGGTGGCCTCATACTCAAGGCAGTCCTCCTACCTCTGCCTCCCAAGTGCTGGGATTAAAAGCGTGCGCCACCACACCCCACTCCGTTTGAACATTGTTGCCTGAAAAAAATCATTGTAGTATTTGCTGAAGGGTATTTTTCTTTTTCAGTCATTGCCTTCCCCCTAACTTTATTTTTATTTTTTACTTTTTTTTTTTTTTTTTTTTTTCTGAGGTAGGGTCTCACTCTAACTCAGACTAACCTGGAATTCATGTAGTTGCAAACTGGCCTCCAACTCAGTGATCCTCCTACCTCTGCATTAAAGCCATGTGTCATCACACCTGGCTTCCTCCCCTTTATTGAAGTATAATTAGCAGTAAGAATTGTGTAGATTGAGGGAATACAATGTATTTTGCCATACATAAGTCAAGTCATTTAGTATCCCCACTACTCCTGCTTCTTATTGTGTGTAGTGAGAATTCTTGAGATCTACTCTCAACAAATGTCAAGTGTATACTAGAGTAATTGTATTTACCACACTGAGCATAAGTCTCCAGAACTTTCTTTAAATTTGAAGATTTGGACTCCCTGACCAGTGTCTCTGCATTTGTCCCACTGCCAATCCCTAGCAGCCACTGTACTGGTCACTGTTTCTTTGAGTTCAATTTAAAAAACAATTTTTTTTTGTTTATTTATTTATATGAGAGAGATCGAGAGTGAAAGAGGCAGAGAGAGAGGGAGAGAGAATGGGTGCACCAGGGCTTCCAGCCACTGCAAACGAACTCCAGACATGTGCGCCCCCTTATGCATCTGGCTAATGTGGGTCCTGGGGAATGGAGCTTCGAACCAGAGTCCTTAGGCTTCACAGGCAAGCACTTAACCGCTAAGCCATCTCTCCAGCCCTGAGTTCAGTTTTGTTAGATTCTACATTAGAAATGTAGTCATGCAGCATCTGTCTTTCTGTGTCTGACTTATTTCATTGAGCACACGTCCTCTGGCTTCATCCTGGTGGTTGCAGATGGATTTCCTTCTTTTTAAGTTGAATATGTCCCACTGCTTATATCCATCATCTTACCCCCTTCCCTCCTCCTTTCTGAACTGCGCTTTATATGGGGGCTTTTGCATGCTAGGAGGATCTTCCTTGGTCTGTTCACTGATGGGCCTTATGCTTTCCCAAATCTTGAATGTTGGGGCAATGCTGAAATGAGCGTGGGAGTGTAGATCTTTGAGGTGAGGCTCACTATGTTCCCAGGTTGCTATTGAACTGTCTGCCTGCTTCCCTCTTCAAAGTGTTGAAATTTAAGGCATGCACCACCTGGTCTAGTTTCTTTTAACTTTTAGTATGAGTCCCTGTAATGAGTGTGAGGTGATATCCTACTGTTGTCTTAAAGTGCATCTCCCTGGTAACTGGTGACATTGAACACCTTTTCATACACTTATTGGGCATTTGTATGTCTTTGCAATATATGTATTCAAACTTTTCCCACATGTAACCTCATGTACATATGTGTGACAAATACCTATTTTCCCCAAAATTAACATTTTGTGTAATCATGGTCCATTCATCAAACTAAGAAATTGACATGAATATGGTGGATTTAACTAAGCTGTAGAATTTATTTGGATTTCACCTGTTTTCTCATGAAAGCCCTTTTTCTGTTCAAGGATCCAGTTCAGGCTCCCACACTGTGTGGATTGCCCTCTTTCCTCTCATCTCTGATTATTTCTTGCTTTTCCCTTATTTCCATAACCTTGACAGTCTTTTTTTTTTTGCTTTTTCAAGGTAGGGTCTCACTCTAGCCCAGGCTGATCTGGAATTCACTATGGTGTCTCAGGGTGGCCTCGAACTCACAGCGATCCTTCTACCTCTGCCTCCCAAGTGCTGGGATTAAAGGTGTGCGCCACCACTTGACAGTCTTTTAAGTGCATAGATCAGACATTTTTAGAATACCTGTCAAGCTGGGTTTGTCTCATGTTTCCTCATCAGACTGGGCAGGATGGGGTTTGGAGGATGTGCACAGAGGTATGGGTTGTCAAAGTCACTGCTGTGGCCTGCTGCAGGTAAACCTTGATCCCTTGTCCCAGGGAGTGTTTGCCCGATGTCTGTCACTGTGCAGTTGTCTTTCTTCCCTTCCCCTTTCCTGTTTATATATATGTAATGTTTTATATTAAAAAAATTATTTGTAGACAGAGAGAGAGAAATGGCTACTGTGGCTGCAGATGAACTCCAGATGCATGCACCACTCTGTGCATCTGACTTTACATGGGTACTGGGAGTGGAACCTAGGCCTTTAGGATTTGCAGGCAAGCAGTTAAAGTAATTGATCCACCTCTCCAGCCCTGTGCTGTGTTTTGGAAGTGAGTTATTTGAGTTATTTAGTCCCTAAGGGAAGAGGATTAAACTCATCTCTGGAATGGGTACTGGCTACATAAATCACTTACAATACTTTTGTGAGGAAGATTTGTTCCTTTTCTCCATGATTTTGTTATTTATGTTGGCACAAACTCCAATTTTCTCCTGTGCCATGGTTTAGAATCCAGTGCTGGGCTGGCTTTCTCGTTGCTCCTGCTGTTGCATGGTTCCTGTGTCCTTGTTTGCAGGTTCTGTAACGAGCGCCCAGCTCATCGGTCGTCCCCACCTAGCCCTAGACTCAGCTAGTTTTCTGTGGAACCTCTGACTGCTTTTCATCAGAGCCTGCTGTTTAGCACCTACATCGGGGTGTGCCCATTGCCTGTGTGTCACTGCTTCTTGGCACATAGTGGACAGGGTTAGAGAGCCCTGTCTATGGATTCACTTATTCACAGATATGGCTGGTTGTCTTTTCTCTTAAATGTGTTCATATTGATGTCTCTGACTAACCCAGTCCCACAGGGTCCATTGTGGCTTATTTGTACCTTTCTTCCCTAGTGGGGAGGACCCTCCTTCCGTCATCTATGCTGTTTGCTCATTCCTGTGCATGTGAAGTAGTTTAGAATTGCTGACCTCGGCACAGGTGGGAATGGAATTTACCTACTAGACAGATCACCCCACAGGGAGAGGAAGTGAGTAGGTTGCAGCATGCAGAGTTCTGAGCAGGCTTCTCTCTGGGTGAGTCACACTGCAGGGCAGAAGTCACTTAAAATTTTTTTGTAAGAAAAAAAAATTTGTAAGGACAGCAGAGCCAACATGCAAACATGCTCATTATAGTACAGCTAAATTTAACTTGCTGTAACTAAAACTAAGCCATAAACAGGCTTGACATGACACTAACTGTTCAGCTTCTTACATTGTAGTAAACATTTTCCTTTTGTTTGACATTATTCCCGGTTTTGGTGGTTTGTTTTTTGAGACAAGATATGTACTGTGTGGCCGAGGCTGGCTCAAAGTCAGTCCTCCTATTTTAGCCTTCCAAATGCTGGGATTCCAGGTCTGCATCACCATGCCTGGCTGGCTTTATTCCTGTAAAAAAAAATATTTGGGTGCCTTTCATGATGCGCAGTATTTAACCAGATGCACAGGATGTTTCCTTATGGAACTTACATCTCACCTAAGCTAACGTGGCACCATACCCATGTGCCTTGAGTGTTTGATTGGTTCTCTAGACTTGTGTTTTGTCACACATCTTTCTTAGTTTTCCTAGCACAGTGAACAGGCCTTTGCATATTTGTTCACATGCTTGTGTGTTAAGTAAAGTGGGCTGTGCTATGTGTCAGGCACAATGGGCATGGAATGGAAGGGGCCATGCTCAGACAGTCCAGTGGGACTGGAGTGGAGAGAGTCAGGCCAGGGTGCAATGGGTGGGACTCGGGTGTAGAAGGTGAGGGTTTCGCAGACCTGTGTTCATTTCTCATTGCTTGACAGATAGCTGACAGAAGTAGCTTAAGGGAGTAGAAGTTTGTTTTGGGCTCACAGTTGAAAAGATACATCATAGAAAGTACTACTGAGAGAGCTTGTGGCATAGCTCCTTTGTATCTTTTTTTGTTTATTTATTTTTCGAGACAGGGTCTCACTCTAGCCCAGTCCTTCATGTCTTTTTGGATCAAACAGCAGGGCTTGGTTATAACCTTCCACACTATGCCCCTAATGACTCACTTCTGCTTGCTAGGCCACATAACCCAAGGTTCCACAACCACCCAACACAGTGCACCTAGCTAGACGCATGAGCCTGTGGGGGACATACCACATTCCAACCCTAACAGGGTTCTGTTGTGGTTGTCAGAATATTCTGTGGGAGAAGAGAAGTCATGGAGGAGTTTGCAGACTGGTGTTTCAAAAAGGGGGGTGGGGCTGGGCCTGGGTGCACACTCCTTTAATCCCAGCACTTTGGAACTTGGGAGGCAGAGGTAGGAGGATCACTGTGAGTTCAAGGCCAGCTCGAGACTACATAGTGAATTCCAGGACAGCCTGGGCTATAGTGAGATCCTACCTCAAAAAACCAAAGGGGAAAAAAAAAGACCTCAGGCTGGAGAGATGGCTCCGTGGTTAAGGTACTTGCCTCCAAACCCTAACAACCTGGGTTTGATTCCCTAGTACCCACATAAAGCCAGCTGCATAAAGTGGCACATGTATCTGGAGTTCATTTGCAGCAGCTGGAGGCGCTGGTATGCCCATTCTCTTTCTCTTTACTTGCAAATAAATAAATAAAATTTTTAAAAAAATTATTTGAGAGAGGTAGCCATACACACACATACACACACACACACACACAGAGTGAGAGAGAGAGAACGTGCACATGAGCGAGCATACCAGGGCCTTTAGCTGCTTCAAACAAACTGCAGATGCATGCATCACCCTATGCATCTGGCTTATGTGGGCCTTGGAGAACTGAACCTAGTTCCTTTGGCTTTGCAGGTAAGCGCCTTAACCGCTAAGCCATCTCTCCATTCCAAATAAATTTCTTTTTTGTTTGGTTTTCTGAGGTAGGGTCTCACCATAGCTCAGGCTGACCTGGAATTTACTATGTAGTCTCAGGGTGGCCTCGAACTCTTTTGATGCTCCTCCCACCTCTACCTCCCGAGTGTTGGGATTAAATGCATGTGCCACCATGCCTGGCCCAAATAAAAATATTTTTAAAACAAATGGCATTTTATAAGAGGACCCTAGCTTGAGGATGAAGATTGGGTGGACAGCAGGTTTTGGCACCTACAGAGTGAGCTGACTTTGGTTTGCCTAGAGTGGGTGAGGGGCAGTGATACACATCATGAGATGGGGAAGGAGTCAAGGTATTTGTCGCCTAAACCCAGAGCAGAAGGAACAGTCTTGCTCTGTAACCCAGATATTTACCCTCCCTTCCTGCTCTTTAACTTTGAGACAATTTGTAATTTAAAGTTTAGAGTGTAATCTGAGTTTTTTCTCATGGGAAGATAATTCACACTAGGTGACTGTGGTGCTTTCCTTCACCTTGGCTGTGAATCACTTGGCAAGGTCATAATAAACTTGTAAGATTTGGTCCTTGTGCTGTGCCATTGAATTTGCATGGAGGATAGATCAAGTCTACATTGTGTTCTAGGCCTTAACATTCCCCCCCCCCAAAAAAAAAAAAGAAACCCAGAAAAGAACAACTCCTATCGTAGATTTTTTTTCTATTTATTTATTGGTTTTTCAAGATAGGGTTTTACTCTAGCTCAGGCTGACCTGGAATTCACTATGTGGTCTCAGGGTGGCCTCAGACTCAATGATCCTCCTACCGCTGCCTCCCAGGTGCTGGGATTAAAGGCGTGTGGCACCAAGCCCGGCCATAGAGACTTTTTCTTGAACCATAATCCAGCTGGGTTATCACATGCTGTGGGACAAGCCTGTCTGACTGGAGAGTAAGTACGATTTCTTGTACTTCCTACATGAGTTGAAAAGCTCCCATGTCTTCATGCTTTTCCTTGGTCTGCTTTCACTCACTGGAATAGCTTCATCCCATTGTTATCCATAATCCCTCTTGTTACTTTGTGAAGAAATACTGGTTTGGGTTTTCAAGAGCATTTTGAGGAAAGAGGAAGTGAGTTGTTGCCATATGTGGGAATCATTGCTGTAGCGCAGGGTGTGAAAGTTCTAGAGATCCACTGTACAGCAGGTATGTAGTCAATGACATACACTGTGCTGGAGGCACATCCATGTGTTGGTTTTAAGTGTTATTGTCACTCTTACTGGTTAAAGTCACCACACATCAAATACCAGAGAGTGCAGGTACTCGAAGTCCCTTAGATAAAATAGTAGCACATTCTCCCATATACTTGATGTATTCCAGGCAGGCCTTGAGGACATAACCATATTCATTGTCACCTGTAGATGAGTTACGGTGTTGACGATGATGCTAGTGCTATATAAATAGTTGTTCTGCTGTATTGTTTAGAGAATGACAAGAAAAAAATCTGTACATGCTCAGTGCAAATGCTAGTTTCTTTTTCCTCAAATATGTTTGTTTTGTTTTTGCAGTACTAGGGATTGAATTTTGGGCCTCAAACTGAGTCATGCTCCTCACTTATATTTTTAAGAGGATTGATAGAATACTTCATCTCACCTCCAGTCAACCTCAGCCCACAGGGGGCTGTGGGTCCCAGAAGGGCCCTGCAGGACATAGCCTCTCTGCTGTGCTGGCTGTCTGCAGGGTGTTCACCACTCATCCGACTGGCTTGGGCTGGACCCCAGGTTTCTCATCGACTTCATGAGAAGTTACAGACCTGCCCCTGAAAATGACACATTCAAGGACTGCTTTGTTGGCTCAGTCCAAGTGATCATGTGTCAGTTCTCAGGATTATATGGGTTGAAAGTCATGAAGCCCCCCCTGGGCTCTGAATGGGACTAGAACTCCACAGGCCAGTGGCTGTCATTCTTTTTTTCTTTCTTTCTTTCATCTTTCTTTTTAAGAGAGAGAGAGGGCATGCATGCACAAGCACCAGGGTTTCAGCCACTGCAAGTGCACTCCGGACACTTGTACCACCTAGTGCACATGTGTGACCTTGACCTTGTGTCACATTTGTGTGTCTGGTTTATGTGGGATCTGTAGACAGATCAAACATGGTTCCTTAGGCTTTGCAGGCAAGTGCCTTAACCACTAAGCCATCTCTTCAGCCCTCTTTTAAATATTTTATTTATTCATTTGAAAGAGAGAGAAGGAGGTAGATAGAGAATGGGCAATCCAGGTCCTCTAGCCACTGCAAACAAACTCCAGATGTATGTGCCACCTTGTGCATATGGCTTACGTGGGTGCTGGGGAATTGAACTCGTGTACTTAGGCTTCACAGGCAAGTGCCTTAACTGCTGAACCATCTCTCTAGCCCTGTGAAAGATTTATTTTGAGAGAGAAAAGTAAAGCAGAAAAGCCCCCAAGCTGGGAGGGGTCCTGAGGGCCCAGGAATCATGTTGTAG
The DNA here is from genome assembly GCF_020740685.1 of Jaculus jaculus. Lineage (NCBI taxonomy): Eukaryota > Metazoa > Chordata > Mammalia > Rodentia > Dipodidae > Jaculus > Jaculus jaculus. The sequence continues at coordinate 24,235,182 of NC_059114.1, forward strand.
CTTGGATCAAGTCTTCCTATAACCTTAGAGATGTAAATTGGACATCCAGTTTAGAAAAGTTCAACAATGGGTGGAGCCCACAAATAGTTGAAGAAGAACCAGCCAATTGTTCTTGATATCCATATCCAGGGAGGCTTTAGTTCCCTTTTAGTCTTGTCAAGGCAGGTTGGCATCCACATTCTTTTGGATCTGTGTCTGCAACTAACTATCTGCAAAATAAAGCTACCTTGCTTCTAACCTCTATCATCAGCTCCCCAGATGCCATACAGTTTTCAGACAGTGTGGCATATTCCCATGTTTGATGTGCAATCACATTTTCTGCTTCTTCTTAGCTGCTGGTCTTTGTGTGGTTCTTTTGCTTCTTTTCCTCTTATAAAAGAAATGCATTGTAACAGGTGCAGTCAAGATTCCCTTTGTCCCATACCCCCAGATCACCCCTCATCTCTATCTCTGGAACTGTAGATCTCTTCAGACCCCACAGAGCCTCATGTATATTTACTTGTCACCAGATGGCAGACGCCCTGCTGTTTTCTTGTTCAGTGTTTATGCAATCTGTGTTCCTCGTCCTCTTCACCATTGTCTATTACTTTACCACATGACTTCCACATTCCTTTGTCCTGTTGGACATTTACTATGAATGCCTTGTCCCAGGTACCCTTGTCCAGCTTTTCGGCTCACATGCAAGGACTTCCAATGAGACATTGATTCACAGGATTCAAAATCATGCTTTTCCACTTTTTCTAAGTACTGACCAGTTAATACTACTATTCCTAATTCATCGTATGCCACAGTGATGGCACCAATTTACTCTTATAGTAATTTTTATTTTATTTATTTTGCAATGCTGGGGATTAAACCCAGGGCCTTGTGCATGCTAGGCAAGCATTCTGCCATTGACCTGTGTCCCCATTATTTCCTGATTTACCCTCAGTGGTGGTTGAGGCTCTCATAGAGACTGAACGGTCCTAAGATGAAGGGACCAATGCAGTGCACACGGGTGTTCATTTGATGGATTTGATGTTCAGAATAGGCTATTTGTAGGTGACTATAGGAATAAGAAAAGTGATGAGTCATCTAACAGGGGGTCCTACACCAGACAATTTACTTGCCATCCAAGGTGAGATTACATTCCTACTATCATGAGAGCCATGGTAAGGTTTCAGGTTACTGAGATCTTTTCTGGTATGTGTATTTGAGGGTAGGCTATAGGATGGAGGTATGCCTATGGTACAGCACTTACCTAGCATGTATAAAGGCTCTGGGTTTCATCTTCAGTACTGCTAAGTTATGAAATAAATTGTATTATTGTATCAAGAATAAGCTTTGTCATACATGGTACTTCTACCTGGAGTGAATTATTTATGGAGCTCCCTCCAGGCTGTTCACCTAGAAGCGAACTCTGAAGTGATGGGTACTGAGTGGTGATTGCTGTGAGGGTGCACTGTGTGCTCAGAAAGGGGCACATTGGGTCCAGTTCTGCAGGTGGTTCATGCATGCCGCAGACTGAGTTGTCTAACCTGTCTGTTTCTTTTTCTCTTTCTTCCTTATTCCCTAAAACACAAAAAATAGAAAAACAACCTCATACTCCCTCTTATCTGTACTTTCCAACTTTCAGAAAAGCAAGAGGAAAGGACATGAATATACCAATATTAAGTATTCCCTCACGGACCAGGCAAGCGGCGACCAGAGTCCCCTGCCACCTTGCACCCCAACGCCACCCTGTGCAGAGTAAGTAGTGACAAAGGAAGTTCTTCTAACCTTGGCATAGTTGTAGTCGAAGACTGATCAGCAGCAAGTTACAGCCCCATCTCTTGCTAAAGCTTACGCTTGTTGCCTGTGAACGAGTATGCCAGTCACTCACATATAGATTGTGTTGACACTGTCCAAACAGAATCTTAAGCTTGGTAAACTGCAGGCTGAGGGCCAGGCTTTCTATCAAGTGATAAGAACCTCAGCTGTATTGTTGCAGTGGAAGGTAACATCCCTCACAACGTGTTAAGTAAGGACTTCTGCCATTAGTGTGTGGGCTTGCTTGTGATCTTCTGATTGCCCACTGGTCAGGAGAAAACTTCTATAAACTATTTTGGGTGTTTATTTTTTTAATTAATTTATTTGCAAGTAGACAGAGAGAGAGATAGATGGAAGACAGACAGTGAGGATGGGCATGCCAGGGCCTCCAGCCACTGCAAATGAACTCCGGATGCGTGCGTCCCTTGTGCATCTCGCTTACGTGGGTCCTGGGGAATTGAACCTGGGTTCTTTGGCCTCACAGGCAAGTGCCCTAACCGCTGAGCCATCTCTTCAGCCCCTACTGTGGGTGTTTAAACCAGAGCTTGGGGAAGCTAGATCTCACAGGCCACTTTTTTTTTTTAAAGAGTTCTCAAAAATGCATACATACATAGATGGAAGAATGGGGTGGGGAGATAGCTGGTAAAGCAGTTGCTGTGCGAGTGTCAGAACTGGAGTTTAGACCCCCAGCACCACATCAAGGTTGGGTGGGTATGGTGGCCACTGGTAATACTAGCACCTGAGAGGACAAAAGAGGGGATCCTCAGGGGCAGGTGGCTAGCTAGACTGGCCAAATTGGCAAGCTCTGAATTCAGTGGGAAACCCTACCTCAGTAAATAAAGTAGAGGTAATGTGAGGAAGATAGCACATCAACCTCTAGCCTCCATATGCACCCCCCGAACATGCTTCTACTCAGATACACACATCTCACTGGTTTAGAGACACATTCAGAATGCTTATTTTTATTAGCAATCAATGTAAATTAAGCTACAAGAAATAATTTTACCCATGTCCACGTAAAGGCAAAAAAAAAAGGGCATTGTTCAGTATTAGTGAAGAGTCTTTTTTAAAATATTTTTTATTTTTATTTATTTATTTGAGAGTGACAGACAGAGAGAGAGAAAGAGGCAGAGAGGCAGAATGGGCGCGCCAGGGCCTCTAGCCATTGCAGCCACTGCAAATGAACTCCAGATGTGTGTGCTCCCTTGTGCATCTGGCTAACGTGGGTCCTGGGGAATCGAGCTTCGAACAGGGGTCCTTAGGCTTCACGGGCAAGCGCTTAATCGCTAAGCCATCTCTCCAGCCTTTTTTTTTTTTTTTTTTTTCCTTAAAGCAAAAACAAAACAACCTTTCTGAACAATAGTGGTACAAATAAGTTGGTTTGATATTTGCAGAACAGTTTTTCACATCTGTACTTGCAGACTGGAGTTTCAAAAGCACACAACTCATCTTTGAGCTTACACTTTTTTTTTGTTTTGTTTTATATTTTCAAGGTAGGGTCTCACTCTCACCCAGGCTGACCTGGAATTCACTATGTAGTCTCAGGCTAGCCTTGAACTCATGGCGATCCTCCTACCCCTGCCTCCCAAGTGCTGAGATTAAAGGTGTCTGCCACCACACCCGGCTTTGATTTTACAATTTGTTAAAGTTTTGTTTTTATTTATTAGAGAGAGAGAGAGAGAGAGAGAATGGGTGCACCGGGGCCTCTAGCCACAGAAGACAAATTCCAGACACATGTGCCACCATGTGCATCTGGCTTACTTGGGTTCTGGGAAACTGAACCTGGGACCTTAGAATTTGCAGGAAAGTGCCTTACTGCTAAGTCATCTCTCCAGCCCTGATCTTACAGTTTTATTTTGAGAGTTTATCGTTAGAAAACACTCTCTACAAAGATTTTGCAACAAAGATGTTCAGCATAGTATCATTTGTGTGTTTTTGGGAATTTGGAAAGTACTCCAAGTAGTAGTAACTTAAAACTTGTCACAGTAAGCCCTGTGAGATGGCCTGTGGCATGCTCACAGCTGAATCAATGCCTGGACTGTATATATAATAGAACCAGCAAAATACCTATATGTGTCAGTTGGACTCTGGCCCTTTTGTAAGTAAGTAGGATTATACCTAGATAATAGAAGAAAATGTTAAAGAAAAGCATTTTCTGATATTTACAATTTTTTATTGACACTAAAGAGCAGAATACATGTCAAACACTGTTAGCATTCATTTTTATTTATTTCAGTGACATTGGAACTTGCAGGAATTTTTGCCTATTAATTAACAGCCTAGTTCCTCTGCTCTCTGTGAGAATGGAGAGAAAGGAGGATGAAGACTCTTGGTTTAGAAGATTCCATCTTTTTCCTTTGCCTGAGTTACTGAATTGACTGCCGGCTCATTTTCCTCAGAACTTTAGAGGCGTTCCATTTTTCTTTGCACATTTGTTAGACAAAAATGCTTGGCTTTTTAAAACTTGGAATCATGGGATGATGTCTATAACTTTCTTGAGAGGAAAGTGGCTTGGGGCAACATAGGGAGAAGCATTGCAGCTGGCCCATGCTGGAACTCCTCCTGCTGCATTTCCACTTCACTCATGTGCACCATTTGGCAGTCCAGTAGTGAAGTCTCCGAGAAAGGCAGGGTCTCTTCCAGAATCTACATTGAAATTCAGTGAGGCTGTTGGTCCAGGCAACTTAAAGCTGGCTTGCTGTCTCCATTTTGGTGCTGTCATCTTAGGGTGGGCTTAGGATGCTCGGTGACAGTGACCTAATTGGCCCTCATGCCACACACACTCCACTTCACTCATAGTACAAGCCCAGAAAAGAAAACTCCATTGAATAACACATGGCAGGGATTGTGTGTGGCCTATAGAATTGAAAATAACCACTCTGATTCTTTCCAGAAAAACTTTGTTAAGTCTTTCTTTGAATAAGACACAATTTGTTAATGTAATCTTGGGGCCAGTAGTTACAAGTTTTGTATATTTGGAAGTCACTCTCTGTATAACATTTGATTTTTATTTTCCCCTAAGATTATTGTGTCTCTGTGCTTCTGCTGTAGACTTTTTTTTCTTTATTATTATTTATTTATTTATTTGAGACAGAGAGACAGATAGAAAGGAAAATGGGTACACCAGGGCCTTTAGTCACTGCACACAAACTTCAGATACATATGCCCCCTTTTGCATCTGGCTTAAGTGGGTTCTGGGGAATCAAACCAGGGTCCTCAGGCTTCATAGGAAAACGCCTTAACTGCTAAGCCATTTCACCAGCCCCATTTTTTTTTTTTTCTTTTTTGGTTTTTCTAAGTAGGGTCTTGCTCTAGCCCAGGCTGACCTGGAATTTACTTTGTAGTCTCAAGGGTGGCCTCGAACTCATGGTGATCTTCTTATTGCTGCCTCCTGAGTGTTGAGATTAAAGGTATGCACCACCCTGCCTGGCTTGCTGTAGACTGTTTTAAAGCCCCACTGACTTTTATCAGAATTTTTTTTAGAGCTGATAGTGCCTATATTTATTTTCACTTTCTGTTAAACACTGAAGTAAAATTATATAGCCAGGAGTATTCTCTCCTGAGTCACCTGCTTTTCTCCATCCCAGCAGGCTAACTGGGGAAGTTGGTATTTTAAATCACTAGATGTGGAGACAGACACCAGAATACTCCTCTCAAGCTGGGTGACAGAATGGGCCTGTTACCAACAGAGTGTCTGCCTCTTGATTCGTTTTGCCCCTTTGTGTAGGATACAAGCCTCAGATTTCAGGGTCACAGAACCCCTCATAGATGCTGGGTTCCTTGTCTACCTAGATCTGTCTAATCCCCCTTCCTACTTAAGAAGGAATCTGGGCTCTTGGATGTCTTGATCCCCTGCCCTAAAGTACTCACTCCCCTCAGGTAACAGTCCAGGCCTAGTGGAGCATATTGCTTCCATGTTCCCCCATCTTGGAGTTGCCTGTGCTGAAACCTCTGCTGAAAATAGCAACAGTTCCTTTCCTTTCTGTGTATGAGCCCCCTTCTTCATTATTTAACACAAAGCCTCGTTCCCCAGTTGCGCTTGAGGCCCTGTTGTTTTAACTAGTGCTGTGTGTCTGTGGCTTAAGTCCATTTGGGAACATTAGTTCCTGGGACAAGAAAAGGGTCTGCAGCATAGCTGGGTCCCAAAGAATGTGCAGTGGTATTGTGCAGAATAATCACGCATAGCTCAGCCAGCATGGTGTGTGTTGGTAACTGTCTTCTTCCTTTCTTTGCAGAATGAGGGAAGACAGTGCAAGAGTCTATGAGAATGTGGGCCTGATGCAGCAGCAGAAGAGCTTCAGATGAGGAGCCCGAACTTCAGCACACAGTAGGTATGGATGCGTCAGGATTCTTAGGGAACTGCTTATATAATTCAAGGGTTTTTTTTTTTTTTTTTTAAATTTTTATTTATTTATTTGAGAGCGACAGACACAGAGAGAAAGACAGATAGAGGGAGAGAGAGAGAATGGGCGCGCCAGGGCTTCCAGCCTCTGCAAACGAACTCCAGACGCGTGCGCCCCCTTGTGCATCTGGCTAACGTGGGACCTGGGGAACCGAGCCTCGAACCGGGGTCCTTAGGCTTCACAGGCAAGCGCTTAACCGCTAAGCCATCTCTCCAGCCCTGTTTGTTTTGTTTTTCAAGGTGGGGTCTTTCTTAGCCCAGGTTGACCTGGAATTTACTATGTAGTTGAACTCAGAGCCTGATTACCTTTGCCTCCGTAGTGGAGTATGGGGATTAAAGGCATGTGCCACCATGCTTGGATAGTTCAAGGTTATTCTTATTCTTATTTTATTTATTTATTTTTTTTGAGACATCTCTCTTATAACCCAACTGGTCACAGATTTGCAGTGGTCCTCCTGCCTCTGCCTACTTAGTGATGGGATTAAGGGGTAGGCCATTGAACACCTCCTAAAGTAACTCTCCATGTATCCACTTACTCTCTCTTCACGTAACATCAAACTTTAAGGATATATTGACAAAATTACCATGACTTCATCATTACCAAATAAGGGTTGGAGATTTGGAAAGGCTAAACTTTACCACTTTGAATCCTTTTCAGAAAAGGAATGAGCAGAAAAGAAGACTGGAGGTCCCTGAATAGTCTTGAAATGCTGAAGTAAATGACTATAAGAATAGAATGGGATAGCCAATGGGACCGTGTGAAAGCCGTACATGTCACACGCAAAAGTAAACTTAAAAAAAAAATTATTTGTAAGCAGAGAAAGAGAGAGGGAGGGAAGGAGGAAAGAGAGAGAGACAGACAGAATGGGCATGCCAGGGCCTCTAGCAACTGCAAATGAAATCTAGATGCATGTGCCCCTTGTGCATCTGGCATGGGTCCTGGGGAATCGAACCTGGGTTCTTTTGGCTTCGCAGGCAAATGCCTTAACCACTAAGCCATTTCTCTAGCCTACAAAAATAAACTTCAAAGGCACTAGGATTATCTCTTTTGAGACTCAGGGGCTTTCAAGACAATGTAAAGGAGCCAGTATGTTTCAAACTTTTGCTTCCCTTTTTAAAAAATTTTTTTATTTTTATTTTTTTTGAGAGCGACACAGAGACAGAGAGAGAGAGAGAGAGAGAGAGGGAGGGAGGGAGGGAGGAAGGGAGGGAGGGGGAGAGAATGGGCATGCCAGGGCTTCCAGCCATTGTAAATGAACTCAAAATGTGTGCGCCCCCTTTTGCTTCTGGCTAACGTGGGTCCTGGGGAATTGAGCCTCGAACCAGGGTCCTTAGGCTTCACAGGCAAGCGCTTAACCGCTAAGCCATATCTCCAGCCCTATTTCTTCCCTTTTCTTTTTTATGTTGCTACAGTCTACAGGCAGGGCCTCATGCATCTTAGGCGAGTATTCTATCAGTGCTACATCCCCAGTCCTCAAAACTGTTCCACTTCAAGGTTATTTTTATTTTGGTTTTTCCAAGTAGGGTCTCACTCTAACCCAGGCTGACCTGGAATTCACTGTGTAGTCTCAGGGAGGCACTGAACTCACAGTCATCCTCCTACCTCTGTCTCCCAAGGGCTGGGATTAAAGGCATGTACCACCATGCCCAGCAAATTCAAGTTTTCTTGTGTTTTGTTTTTTTCAAGGTAGGGTCTCACTGTAGCTCAGGCTGACCTGAAATTCCCTATTTAGTCTCAGGGTGGCCTTGAACTCTCTGGGATCCTCCTACCTCTGCTTCATGAGTGCTGGGATTAAAGGCATGTGCCACTACGTCTGGCTCAGGGTTTTTTTTTGTTGTTGTTTGTTTGTTTTGTTTTGTTTTTGTTTTTTGTTTTTCTGAGGAAGGGTCTTATGCTAGCTCAGGCTGACCTGGAATTCACTATGTAGTTTCAGGGTGGCCTCGAACTCTCAGCGATCTTCCTACTTCTACTTCCCAGATGCTGGGATTAAAGGTGTGTGCCACCGTGCCTGGCTTTACAAAATTTTTTTAAAAAAATGTATTTATCTCTGTGTGAGAGAGATAGAGGCAAATAGAGAGAAAAAGAATGGGCCTGCCAGGGTCTTTAGCCATTGCTAACGAACTCCAGACTCATATGCTACCTTGTGTATGTATCTGGCTTTCATGGTTACTGGGGAATTGAACCTGGGTCCTTAGGCTTTGCAGGCAAGTACCTTAACTGCTAAGCCATCTATCCAGCCCCCCAATTCAAAGTTTTTAAGTGGGCAAGTAATTTGTGACCATTACAGCAAGATAAGCCTTGATTGAGTTTTTGAGGGAAACTCCATTTTTCTTACTCTATATTTCTTTCTCAAACTTGGGTTTAGTTTGCAGTTCATTAAGCATTAAAATCAGATCAGAATTAACATGCATGCTGTATGGCTAGCTCTTATTGCAAGAGAACTGTTAAGTGTAGGACTGAGAGTAAGCCATCACTGCCCCCTGTAGTTTGTATTGGAGTGGGCTGTGATGTATATGTTGTGCTGGCATCTGGAACAGGATGCCAGTTCCCAGTCCAATTGTCCTCTGATAGGGTCATGTCCCTATGAGGCGCCTCCTTGTTCCTTTGTAGAGCTGGCTCCACGTATGATGTATTTTGAATGCTAAGTTAGAGACTCACAGTGTCTGTTGCATGGTGAAGCCTCATCTCAGCAGGTAGTATATTCAGAAGCTTCAAGTCGGGCTGGGGATGTAGCTTAGTGGTAGAAAGGACTTGAGACACTGATTTCCATCCCCAGTTTCATCTCCCTCCCCCACATTTAATGCTTTGCCACATTGCTTTAGCGATATGTTTCCTCAAAATTCCAACTTATTTCTTCCCTAGATGAGAACTTTCACACCTTCCCTGGAAAGGTCAAGAGCAGACACAAGGAAGTTCATGTGAAAAATGAATCTGGACTTCGAAGGCGTGCTTTGTGGCTGACTACCTTTTGATAAGCAGAATTTGAAAGCATTTAAAGACCACTGTACTCAGCACTTCATTTCCTCAGATAAGAAGATATCAGCTCTACAATGTAGACAGTGTTAGATTTTATACATTTGTTTCGATGGAGGAAGCAGTTAAATTGTGCTCTATATTTTACACATTATGGGATTCAAATTCCACTTGAGGCAGTTTTCTTCCCCCTTCCTTTTCTTTTTATAACCTTAACTGATTTTATTTTTTCTGCGGGATCATGGGACATTTATAAGAAGAAATGATTTGGGAAAACTATTTAATGACCTCTTGAGAAATGAGTCCAGTTTCCTTTACCATTGCTTGTCTGTCTGGTGTGCACACAATGCCACAGATGGGCTCATTTATTATGAACAGTTCCAGGGGCTAGGAATCCAAGATGGAGAGGCTATACTCAATGTGGACCTTCTTGCTGTGCCATCCCATCACTCGACAGAAAGTGTCACCAGGCAAGAGAGGGCTAGCCTTGCTTTTTCTGCAGACCCATTCCCGTGATGACAGTGTGATCCATTCGTCAGGGCCGAGCCCTCAGGACCTCACCAGCCCCTCACAGTCCCACCTGTGAAGAGTGGCATTGTGGGTTCAGATTCTCATCAGATGAGCATTGATACATTCGTCCCAGACTCATGCACTAGTGGACAGTACACTTTGGTGGCTAAATGATCAGCCAGCTACTGTCTGAGATGGTCAGAAGTCAATTAAAAAAATCATGGGAATTTGCGGATGAGGAGAAGTATGTTTTCCTTTTAGCAGCTGACCAGTTACTATTCAGCTGCTGACAGTGAAGGCCGTGCTAGGAAAGCAGTGACCTTGCTTTGCATTGGAGAAATTGTCTTGTGTAGAGAAGCATCTGGGAACTGTGAGGTTCTTGCATGCTGCTGACTCCCATTCTCTCTTTAGTCTGAGCTGGCTCAGTTGAGCCCTACTGGCCTGTAGGGTCACTCATGAGGTTGACTGGGTAGCTAAGACACTGGACTTTCGTCTTGGTGTGGCATCCCTGAGGTTGCTGTGTGGCCTCCCCAACAGGGTGGCTAGGGCTCCTTATTTGGCACCCTTAGGCTCAGGGGCAGAAGTAACCAGGCCTCAGAGAGGCTCAGAACTGCTGCAGCTTCTTCAGTGGCTGGTGCTGATAGAAGTTGTATGCTGGCCTCTGGGGTCCAGTGGGAGTGCCAGAACCATGCTGTCATTAGCCAGGGCCAAGGCTGCTGTGACCTGGTGAGCCAGAGCTGTGGTCAGATAAGAAATGCACTGGACGCTTCTGAGCCAGTTTCACCAACACCATCATCACCGGAGAGGAAAAAGGGGTTGTAAGGATGGATGAGTTCAGGGGACAGAGCATTTGGAAGCTGATCCTGAGACACCTGCTGATGAAAATGTAAAGGCAGTCAGCCATAGTGAGGAGTGGCGTCTTAACCAGGCTTCCTGTCAGCCCAGGCTGCCCTCTTCTCTTGCCACACAGTAGGATTTGCTGATGTTCTGCCGTAAGTGCCTTCCCCGGAGACATCCCTCTGCCTGTGGGCCTCTGCCTTGCATGTCGTTCATCGCTGAGTTTATAGAGTGCATCCTGAGCTGACCTGTGGCTGTAGTGGAATGCCGAGGCCATTTTGTGAGTCTCCTTACATTCTTTTGCTTTAATTCCCAAAAGGAAGGCCTGCATGCCACCCTGGCAGTAGTTCCTTTCCAAGGTCTCCCAGTGCCTGGGAACCCTGAGGGAGTTTGGGGAGCACAGTAGCTTCCATTTTCACGTACAGTGCATGTTGCTTTCTTCCCCCTTCTTGCTTGAACTCAGAGTTGCTTCAGAGACCGGGGTGGCCTGAAGCTGCCATAAGGACTATTACCATCTTGTCAGGCCTGTCTGTGAAAGCCATTCTAATTCAGTTTGCAGCCAGGATCTCGAGTCCTATTCTTTCTCCCACATTGTCACCTTGAATTGCTTCTAGGTTGTTTGGTAATGATTTGACTCTGGACTTTGAGGACAAAGTCCGTCACCAGCATACAAAGGTTTGCTCATACAGATAGATCTGCTGCAGTAATGTCTACTGTAGCTTAAGATCTTACAGCAGAAATACCTGATCTCGGCCAGACTTGCTCCATACGGCACATTGCTTTCCTTTAGATTCTCCTCCCAAAGCCAGGCAGCTGTCACGCTGACATGGACACTGATGCCAAGACAAGGCACCCACAGACCCAGGTCACGAAGCTCTGACATGTGTTGGTGGAAGGTGATCATGGGTTCTCAGGTGGGGCACTGTGTGTGGTAGAAGCAGGTGCAGGAGCTGGAAAGACGGTGGTGCTGGAGGTGTGTGTTTGAAACGATAGTGGGAATGAAGGTTCCAGAGAGGTGGTCCACGAGGAAGTCAAAGGGCGTAGGCCCAGAAAGTCAGTACTGGTGAATGAGGTTACCTGGAGACAGGAGCATGACACAGTCCACTTTGGTTGGTGGACATGGAATCTGCACAAAATGCCACAGCTGGCTGAGTGTTTCACTTAGAAACATAGGATTTTATATTTGGGGTAAAGAAACTTATCTGGAACATTACCTGGTATTGGGGAATCTTAATAGTTATTATTTTTTTTTAATAAAAAAGGCCCCGCACATGCAGTGTGTGGCCCTCCTGAAACTCAAGGTATCTGCCCCATTGAGATCAGTGACTTTCCAAGCAATGACTAGATGGAGTCAGAACTACATGTAGGACTTGCTTGGTGTCTGTGCATGTGTCACAGAGCCAGTAGCTTAAGAAAACGGTCGCAATTATTTTTAAGTGTTTTTATTGGGATTTAAGAACTAATACAAGACCTTGTTTTGTGTCTTTTCCTACATCAGGGGACTGTGGAAAGGTCTGCTCCTGTGATATGTTTTGTCGTAGATTAGTGATCATAAGGAAAACCTAGACTGTAGGCAGAAATCCAAGCCCAGTGCAGTGGCTCCCTTTCCCTTGGGGGTAAGGTTTCACACAGTAAGCACATGGCCACCCTCATTTTAAGATGCCTTTCTTGGGATCTGTTTTAAATCTTAATTTTGTTGAGATTCTCTTCTTCCTTTTGAAAAGTCCCCAAATCTTGTTTGCTGTACCTTGCAGCACTAAAGAGTTTCTTCCTTTTTCATAATGGGCCACTCACACAGGTGGAAACATGGAACAGTTGGTTTTAGTGTGTCTTTAACTTTGCCATATAGCAAACTAATTTTTATGTTTTCATCCTAAGTCTCAAATCATGTGATTAATAATTTGCCTGTTTATTTATGACCTGATTGTGACTCTTTATTAATAAAAGCTAATGGAAAAGGATCCTTTGTGAAGCTGACTAGACCTACACTTATTTTCCCCACAGTGTATGAAGTATTGTACAAGAGTATTAAAGATGTGTAATATTTTATTGATAAATCTATCCTTTAAAAGGAATATGTTTTCAGATGTCATCATTTTGATGTGAGTCGTACACATGTTGATAAGAAGCTGCTTATTCTACTCTGGGTGTTTCAGAGCCTGTTTGTTACCTTTTTGCCTGCATAGATTATGTAGGCCATTTGTGATTGTTTTTTTGTTTTTGTTTTCCAAAGGGAACATGAAAAGAGTGGCTCATGCAGCAAACCTTAGCAGGTGTTGTCTCCCCACCCATATTTATGGGTGTTAATTCAGTTGCTTTGCTACTTGTAAAGCCTCATTACCAGACCCAGTATGTTTGCAAACTGTATGAGCTAAACACTAGGTAGCTGTCATCTGCTTAATTGGTAGTGTCCAGGGGAAAATGGAATGTGTCACTGAGCCTCTGACAGTGACAATGGCTAGCTAGAAGGTGCCAGTAACACAGAAAAGACAGATGGGTACCTCACTGTCCTTACAGGCTTGCACCGTAAGTAATTTAAGGAGACAGGCAAACTTCTGGCTGAAGAGCTTGGGGATGTCAGTGACTAGGAAACTCAGTGGGATGTGAATGGAGTTGGGTGTATGATGAGGGACAGCAAGGCAGGCTTGGAGGAGCGAACTGCCTACAGAGTAAGGTTTAGTCCACTGTCTTCATGTTTGTGGCTTTGCAGCTGGGGATAGGACATTGGCTTTCTGCTGAACAGACCTCACCCCAGGCCACTGTCTTCTGACAACAGCATGCATTAGCATGAAGAGAAAGAAGTCTTTGGACAGACATTAAAATGCATAGTTGTCTGTTCTTTATTAGAAAGAGGGGAGTTATGTCATTATAGTAATTGGTTCCAACCAAGTAACACCTTTGAAATGCCAGGGCACTGAGCCCTTGTCAGACACAGGATGAACACTGACCAAAACCCTGGATACCGGCTGCCTTCCAGGAGAGGTGGTAGGGTCAGGACAGATCAGAATGCAGCGCATTGTCCTATGGTACCCTCCTGAAGGAGCCCAGGAGGAGCCTATAGGGGGAGCACTTTGATTGCAGGGGTTGACTTTCCACCTCCATAAGTAGCTAAGTCTCCAAATATGAATTTGAAGATTGATAATGAGCTGGAAAGAGAAATTTGTTATTCATCAGTGGTCATGGTGCAGGTACCAGTGAGCTGATAGCTCATGTGACCTGAAGTCAGACTATTTAAAACCCCACATACTATCATGATACAAAAGGCTGGGGAGTATGGAGCATAGGAAAAGAATGATTGATGGGAACGGGGTTCAGTATGATGGGAGGAATAACTTAGAATGTTCTGTAGCACAGAGGGGTAATTACAATTGACAACAATTAATTGTATATTTCAAAATAGCTATGAGAAGATTTTGAATGCTCCCAACACAAAGAAATGATGAGTGTTTGAGATGATGAATATGGCAATTATCTCGATCTGATCATTATAGTGTATACTGGATTGAAATGTCATCTTCTATCCCAGAATATATAAAATTATATGTCAAATTTTAAGATACTGAGAATTATGAGAAAGCAAAGTGAGCATGTTGGTACATTGCCTGTAATTTAAGCACTCAGGAGGTAGGGGCAGGAGGATCAGGAGTTCAAGGTCATCCTTGTGAGTTTGAGAGCAGCCTGGGAAAAACAAGACCCTTTCTCAAAAAAGCAAAAGAGGGCTGGAGAGATGGCTTAGCGGTTAAGCGCTTGCCTGTGAAGCCTAAGCAGTTCCAGGCTCGATTCTCCAGGACCCACATTAGCCACATGCACAAGTGGGTGCAGGCATCTGGAGTTTGTTTGCAGTGGTTGGAAGCCCTGGCTTGCCCTTTCTCTGTCTCTCTCTATCTGCCTCTTTCTCTGTCGCTCTCAAATAAATAAATAAAAACAAACAAACAAAAAGCCTTTAAAAAAAATAAAAAAGAAAAAGAAAAAGAAACAAAAAAGCCGAGAAGCCAGGCATGGTGGCCAGGCCTTTAATCCCAGCACTTGGGAGGCAGATGTAGGATCACCGTGAATTTGAGGCCATCCTGAGACTGAATAGTGAATTCCAGGTCAGCCTGGGCTAGAGCAAGACCCTATCTCAAAAAAAGAACAAAAGAAAAGGTAGGAAAAGGTAGGTGTGGTGGCATGGGCCTTTAATTCCAGCACTCCATAGGCAAGAGATAGCATTGCTGTGAGTTCGAGGTCATCCTGGACTACATAGACTCTTTCCTCAAAGAAACAAAAGAAATGAATAAAGAAAGACAAAGTTGGGAGAAGTCAATAGTAGGCTGGGGAGAGTACTTCCTGTGCAAACGAGGGCCAGAGTACATCACTGGGATTCGATGCCCACGATCTGCATAACCAGCTGGCCGTGGCCATGCACGTCTGTAACCCTGTCCCTGTAGGAGAGCAGAGACCTGAGAATCGCCAGAGCTTGAGAAAGAAATGACAAGCTCCAGGGTCAGTAAAAGATGCTGGCAGAAGAGTGACGGCGCAGGAGACCTGACACTCTGTTGTGCCACCGTAGGCTTGCACACCTAGCCAAAGGTAATCAGGTGAGGCACCGTAGAGGCACACACCTGTTCACACACCACATTGCACACCGGCCAAACAGCAATGTACTGCAAGAGTGGCAGGCAGTTTGTGGACAAAGGAATCGTGTATCGGACTTGACATCTCTTCCTGTATATGAGCGTGGTCATATTTTAGTACCAATGATTTGGGGCTCAAGATTTCTACTTGGCAAAGATTAAGTCCTTACTACTGGTTAGGCCTTGGGGGTCAGGTAAATGCCTTTGAGGAGCTCATGAAGACATGAATACACAGATACTGACAGAAAGGGCATAAGGTACCAGTAAGGTTATAAACTGAAGTTCATGGGTGCTTAAAGGAGTGGTTTAGAGGGTGTTAGGATTCAGAGAAGGGGCCACTTGAGCTAACTTAAAAAAAATATTGTTTATGTGTGCATGTGTATGTGTGCGTATGGGTGCATGTGTGCCACAGTGCATGCGTGGAAGGAGACAGGATCTCTTGTTATAGAAAATGAGTTGCCAGCAGGCTTTGGATTCTCCTGGCTGCAGCTCCCATTGTTATAGCTGCAGTGGGGTCACAGATGCACACACAATTTAGCAGTTGATCATTACGTGGGTGTTGGGGAATTGGACCTTGGGTTGGCTGACTTTGCAAGCAAGCACCTTTAGCCACTGAACTGTATTTCTTTCCAGCTCATTGGTGAATTTTCTTTGTTAAAGAAGATAACAAAAGCCAGGTGTGGTGCATGTCGTTAATATCAGCACATAGTCTATTCTAGGTCAGCCTGGGCTAGAGGAGACCCTAAGTAAGCCAGATGTGGTGTGCATGCCTTTAATCCCAGTACTTAGGAGACTGGGGTAGGAGGATTTTTATGAGTTCAAATTCAGGTCAGCCTGGGCTAGAGTGAAACTTCAGCTTGGAAAACAAAAACAAAAAAGTAAGGTGGAAAGTGACTGAGGAAGACATCTGCCATTGACCTCTGGATTTCACATGCACAGACACACATGTGCATGCACATTTGCATACATGTTCCACAAAATAGATAGCCAAGTTGATGTGATTTGGATGTTTCCCAAAACCCGTATACTGAGGTTTGGCCCCACAAGCAGCACAGTTCAGAGATGGACTTCTGAGGTGACTGGATGGTTAAGGGCACTGGCCTCATGGATAGCGGTCCACTCTGATGGAGCAAAGCTAGAAGGGCTACTGGGAAGTGGTGGAAACTGTAAGAGATGAGGGTTTGGTTGGAGGAAGCAGCTTGGTGGGGAGATTTTGTTCCTGGCCCTTTTCAGGCTTGCTGTCTCTGCTTCCCGGCCACCCTGAGGTGAGGAGCTTTGCTCTGCTGCACACTTCCTGCCTTGGTGCCGTGCCTCATAACTGAAACCTTTGAAATGCTGAGCCAAAATAAAACTTTCTTCCTCAAGTGGAAAATTCTTTCAGGTATTCTCTTAGCAACATAAAGCTTAGCTAGTACCATGGTAAGATTTTATTATATGTTCTTTATACTATAGTCAAGGGGTATTAAAGATAAGCACAGATTTTTATCAGAAGACTACATGCAAATATTACCCTAAAATCTACTCAACACTGCTACAAATGAAATGAAACTGAGAAATCAGACCTTCTCTGCCGCCTGTGACACTTGCTTCACTCAGGAGAGCAGCTGTGGGCTTCACTGTGTGTGGGGTTCAGCATAGCCCGTCTCCCAGTGTCCTCCCATACTGTTTCCTGCTTGCTCAGATGAGGGTATCTCAGGGCCTCCACCCTGACTGCTGCTTCTGCCTGAAACATGGTTTCCCTAATCCACACAGCCAACTTTTCCCCTCCACCAGGTCTTCACTGACATACCATCTTCCCTGAGATTAAAAAAAAACAAACAAACTTTTTTGAAGCAAGCCCAACAGACTGGCCTTTACTTTTTTAAAATAGATTTTATTTTATTTATTTATTACAGACAGAGCAGGAGAGGGAGTGAGAATGGGTGCGCCAAGGCCTCTAGCCAGTGCAAACAAATTCCAGATGCATGCACCACCATGTGCATCTGGCTTATGTGGGACCTGGAGAATCGAACCTGGGTCCTTAGGTTTCATAGGCAAGTGCCTTAACCACTAAGCCATCTCTCCAGTCCCCCCTTTTTAATGAGATAATTGGCATGCCAGGGCTTCCGGCCCCTGTAATCAAATTCCAGATGTGTGTGCCACCTTGTACACATGGGTGACCTTATGCATGTGTCACCTTGTGTGTCTGGCTTATGTGGGAGATTTGGGGAGTTGAACATGGGCCCCTAGGCTTTGCAGGCAAGTGTTTTAACTGCTAAGCCATCTCTCCAGCCCTTGAGTTTTATTATTTATTTATTTGAAAAAGAGAATGGGTGCATCAGGACCTCTAGCCCCTGCAAACAAACTCTAGATGCATGCACCATCATGTGTATCTGGCTTTTGTGTGTTTTGGGGATTTGAACCTGGGTTCTTAGGCTTCACAAGCAAGTGCCTTAACTGCTAAGCCATGTCTCTATCCCCCTTGGGATTTTTTTTTTTTTTTTTTTGAGGTGAGGTCTAGCTCCTGGAATTCACTGTATAATCTCAGGGTGGCTTTGAACTCATGGTGATCCTCCTACCTCTGCTTCCCAAGTGTTGGAATTAAAGGTGTGCACCATCACAACTGGCGTCCCCTGAAATATTTTATTTTATTTTTTACTTTTTTTTTTTGAAGTAAGTTCTCACTCTAGCTCAGGCTGACCTGGATTTCACTATGTAGTCTCAGGGTGGCCTCAAACTCATGGTGATCTTCCTACCTTTGCCTCCCAAGTGCTGGGATTAAAGGCATGTGCCACCATGTCCGGCTCTTCTTTTATTTATTTTTAATATTTATTCATTTGTTTGAGAGAGGAAGATAGAGAGAGAATGGGTGCGCCAGGGCCTTTAGACGCTGCAAACAAACTCCAGATACATGCGCCCCCTTGTGCATCTGGCTTATGTGGGTCCTGGGGAATCAAATGGGGGTCCTTAGACTTTGCAGGCAAACTCCTAACCGCTAAGCCATTTCACAAGCTCATCTTATTTTATTTTTTAGAGAGAGATAAAATTGGTGTGCCAGGGCCTCAGCCATTGCAATTGAACACCAGTTGCTTGTGCCACCTAGTGGGTATGTGCGACCTTGCTGAAAATCATGGCCACACATGGGTCCACTTATGTGGAGACACAAGCCTGAGAATTGTGTGGTGTTACAGGACCACCATGTGTCCAGACTGCAGAGCAAGAAGAGATCTGAAGATGGAATCGTAAAGAACAAGGCAAGCAGCGTTGCATATGCCTTGAGGTGGCTTCAAGCTATTCTTAGACTTCACATCTTCCCCCAAGAGAGTTTGTGAAACCCAAACATACGGCAGACAGATCCCTCTTATCACAGGCGATGGGAATGGCACTGAAGCAGATGCTGAAATTCAAGTCTGTTTAGGAGGTGACAGATGTCTGAGTCTTGACAGATTTCTAGACTTGTAAAAATTAAGTTTTTGTCTTCATTCATAGACATTCAGTTTTTGCTTCCCAAATTATCATTATTTCCCCCCTCATATTAAAATCAATTTCTTTCTTGCCAAAGGCATGATTTTCCTTTTATTTGTGACATCCTATGGAGGCCTTAGAAAACTTCTAAGATTGAGTTATGTGCAAGAGAACAGCTCCATGCTGTCACCCTCAGCTGCAGAGGACTTCCTCTAGACTTAGGGACCTCAACTCAGGCCAAGACCGGGACATGTGGCTTCCATGCAGAAAAGAATTCCAGGAAGAGCCAGTACGGAGCAGAGTTGGAGATTTTATTAAAAATATGAAGAAAGGGGGCTGGGGAGATGGCTTAGCAGTTAAGGTGCTTGCCTGCAAAGCCAAAGGACTTAAGTTCAATTCCCCAGGACCCATGTAAGTCAGATGCACAAAGTAGTTGGCAACTGGAGGCCCTGGCACACCTATTCTCTCTATCTGCCTCTATCTCTCAAATAAATAAATAAGAATATTTTTAAAAATGTGAAGAAAGGGCTGGAGAGATGGCTGAGCAGTTAAGGCGCTTGCCTGTGAAGACCCAGGTTCTATTTCCTAGTACCCACATAAGCCAGATGCACAAGGTGGCACATGTGTCTGGAGTTTATTTGCAGTGGCTTGGAGATCCTGTGTGCCCATTCTCTTTCTCTCAAATAGACCAAATATTTGAAAAAAAATTTTAAAATATGAAGCAAGACTATAAAAGAAAGAGCATGGATGTAGGATTCTGTAAGAGACTGAGGAGGCTAGTCATACATACCGAAGTGTGGGTAGGGGCTTCTCAAGGGAGAGTAACAATTAAGTGTCTTAGCATTAACCATACATAACTATTTGGGTGGGTCTTAAGTTATATATCAGAAAGTTGCTAAGAAAACTTTTTTCCTTTTCTTTTTATTTATTTATTTATTTATTTATTTATTTATTTATTTGAGAGTGTCACAGAGAGAAAGAGGCAGAGAGAGAGAAAGAGAGAGAGAGAAAGAGAGAGAGGGAGAGAGAGAATGGGCGCGCCAGGGCCTCCAGCCACTGCAAATGAACTTTAGATGCATGCACCCCCTTATGCATTGGGCTTATGTGGGTCCTGGGGAATCGAGCCTTGAACCGGGGTCCTTAGTCTTCACAGGCAAGCACTTAACAGCTAAGCCATTTCTCCAGCCCCTTCTTTCTTTTTTTTTAATCGTGTGTGGCTGGGCATGGTAGTGCACGCTTTTCATCCCAGCTCTTGGGAGGCAAAGATAGGATGACCATTGTGAGTTGGAGGCCACCATGAGACTACATTAGTGAATTAGGTCAACCTGGGCTAGACTGAGACCCTACCTTGAAAAAACAAAAAATAAAAAGTAAAGTAAAAACTTGGATCATGAGGCTTGCAAGCAAGCTCCATCAGCGGTGAAGCCATCTTGCCAGCCCCCCCTTTTCTCTTTTGATTAGTGAGATTATAGGGTGGCTCTGAAAATGCCTTGGATGTGGGCCTGTAACTCAACAGGGGGAAACCAGGGGCTCCTAGGGTTGCACAAGGGCTTTAGTACCTGTCCTGTCCCTGTACATGGGTTTTCTGGTAACAGTCCTAGAAAACTGCAGGTTTGCAGCTGGCCAGGTAGGGAGGTCAGTTGTGGTGAAATCCTCTCAAATTATCTGTGGTGGTGTGTGGCACGCGTGGATTGATGGTGCTTTTTGCCTTTTCTGCACTTGAAAATGACTGAACCCTTGCTTGGAGCCACTTTATTTATTTATTTGAAAGAACGGGCACACCAGGGCTTCTAGCCACTGCAAACAAACTCCAGACACATGCGTCACTTTGTGCATGAGGGTATGGGGGCTATTTTACATTCAAACCACCATAGGCCAATACAGCTGATCCCATTGGACTGAATGTTGGGACCCTCCAGATTCAGATATGGAATCCCTACTCCAAGTGAGATGGTATTAGGGATAGGGCCTTTTTGAGGTGATCATGGATAGATGAGGTCAAGAGGGTGGAGCCCTGTGGTGGGATTAGTGCCCTCATGCCTTATGAGAGAAGGGAGTGATCCAAAATACTCTCTCACCAGGTGAGGACATTGTGAGAAGGTGCTATCTGTAACTGGGAAATGTGTCTCTGCGATGATTAATACTGATCATCAACTTGATCTAGAATCATGTAGGAAATCTGGGCATGGTGGTGCACGCCTTTAATCCCAGCACTGAGGAGGTAGAGGTAGGAGGATCGTCGTGAGTTTGAGGCCCCCCTGAGACTACATAGCGACTTCCAGATCAGCCTGGACTAAAGTGAAACCCTACCCTGAAAAACCAACACACATACACAAAATAAATAAAAATAGGGAAGGGATATGATGGAGAGTGGAGTTTCAAAGGGGAAAGTGGGGGGAGGGAGGAAAATTACCATGGGATATTGTTTATAGTTATGGAAGTTGTCATTAAAAAAAAAAAGAATTATATAGGAGATGAGCCTCTGGGCATATATGTGAGAGAGTGTCCAGATGAGGTTAACTGAAGAAGGAAGACTTACTCTAAATGTAGGTGACACCATCCCATGGGCTGTGGTTCTAGACTGAGAAGAAGAAAGTGAACTGAGCTGAGCACCAGCATTTCTCTCCCTGCGCTTCCTGACTGGATGTAATATATCCAGCTGCCTCACACTATTGCTACCATGCCTTCCCTAACCTGAAATAAGTCCTTCTGTCTTTTTTTTTTTTTTTTTTTAGAGTTTTGAGGAAGGATCTCATTCTGGCTCAGGCTGACCTGGGATTCACTCTGTAGTCTCAGGCTGGCCTCCAACTCATGGTGATCCTCCTATTTCTGCCTCCCAAGTGCTGGGATTAAAGGCGTGTGCCACCACGCCTGGCTAAGTCCTTCCAGGTTCACCTGGAATTCAATATGTAGTCTCTCAGGCTGTCCTCAAATTCATGGAAATCCTCCTACCTCTGCCTCCCAAGTGCTGGGATTAAAGATGCCACCACGCCTGGCTATTCAAACTATTTTTTTTTTCTTCCTCCAATTTTTATTTATTTATTTATATAATTGACAACTTCCATAATTGTAAACTATTCCATGGTAATTCCTTCTCTCCCCCCACTTCCCCCTTTGAAACTCTACATTATATCCCCTCCCCCTCTCAATCAGTCTCTCTTTTACTTTGATGTCATGATCTTTTCCTCCTATTATGATGGTCTTGTGTATGTAGTGTCAGGCACTATGAGGTCATGGATATCCAGGCCATTTTCTGTCTGGAGGAACATGTTGTAAGGAGTCCTACCCTTCTTTTGGCTCTTACATTCTTTCTGCTACCTCTTCCTCAATGGATCTTGAGCTTTGGAAGATGTGATAGAGATATTTCACTACTGAGCAGTCTTTTGTTACTTCTCAGCACCATGGTGTCTTCTGAGCCATCCCAAAGTCACTGCCTTCTGAAAAGAGAAGCTTCTCCAACCAAAAGTGAGAGTAGCATTAGTATATGGGTATGAACATAAATAACTTGCTTACTGGGCAGCCAAACTAATTTAAAATATATATATATATATATATATATATATATATATATATATTTATTTATTTTAAAATATATATATATTTATTTTAAAATATATATATATATATATATTTTAATATATCATTTGAGAGAGAAAGAGGTAGAGGTAGAAGGAGAGAGAGAGAGAGAGAGATAGAGAGAATGGGTATGCCAGGCCTCCAGCCACTGCAAATTGCAGATGCATGAGCCTTGCACATCTGGCTTACATGGGTCCTGGGTAATCGAACTGGGGTCCTTTGGCTTTGCAGGCAAATGCCTTAACCACTAAGCCATCTTCTCCAGCCCCCAAACTAACTTTTTTTTTTGAGGTAGGGTTTCACTGTAGCCCAGGCTGACCTGGAATTCACTATGTGGTCTCAGGGTGACCTTGAACTCACAGCAATCCTCCTACTTCTGCCTCCCGAGTGCTGGGATTAAAGGCATGCAGCACCATGCCTAGTAAACTAACTTTTTTTTTGTTTTTGGTTTTTTGAGGTAGAGTCTCACTCTAGCCCAGGCTGACCTGGAATTCACTCTGTAGTCTCAGGGTGGCCTTGAACTCACGGTGATCCTCCTACCTCTGCCTCCTGAGTGCTGGGATTAAAGGTGCACACCACCACACCTGGAAGAAGCAAACTAACTTTTATCAGACATATTCCTAGGTATAAGAGGGGTAAAAGATAGTGAAATTGGTAGTGAAACATCATATGCATAGGGCTAAGATGATGGGGAGAAAATTTTTTCAGGGAAGGTATATCAGCTGGTCATATTGAAATTGTATGATGCTTGAACTTAATGGGAACATGGAAGATAAAAATAGGGTTTTGACCAGGTGTGGTGTCCCATGCCTTTAATCCCAGCACTTGGGAGGTAGAGGTAGGAGGACTACTGTGGGTTCAAGGCCACCCTGAGACTACAGAGTGAATTCCAGGTCAGCCTGGTTTAGAGCAAGACCCTACCTCAAAAAACAAAAACAAAAACAAAAATAAATAAGGGTTTGACTCAAAGCCAAGCACCACATGTTCTTTCTTCATATGTGAATCCTAGCTAGAAATGTTTAGACTTGTATGTGAGTTGGAATAAAACTCGATAACAAAGACCAGTAATTTAGAAAGGGGTTAAAAGGGAGGGAGGAAAGGGGAAGAATCAAGGAGATGGTATTGTATATATGTAAGTAGAAGAACAGATTACTGGGGGTGAAAAGGCCTAGTGAGGTCAGGGGAAGAAACTGACTAATGGAAGCGTGGGGGGAGGGTTAATCAAAATCTAAGAATGAATAAGCCATATGGAAACCTACTTTTGACAACAGCACACCCAGAAGCCATAGATTGTTACTAGAAAATTTTCAATGCCAGGGATGGGATAAGCTGTTGGCCAGGGAGGTCTCTGATACCCCCAAACATTAAAGGCCATTGCCAAAGCCCTTGGTTTCCCACCAGGAATAGATGGTAAGACCCTATTGCTGAAGATTGCATTTGCTTGGGCTGCAAGGTCACTAAGAAATCAAGCTGGAGCTGAGCTGAAAACCTTTTCTCTGTAGACCAGCTGACAGAAAGCTGGATAAAGCTATGCTATATGCAGTTCAGTGGGAGAGAGAGAAGTCATCATTTGAGGTAAACAACAGTGGACACTGCAAGCCTTACGTTGGGCCAGCCAGACCAAATGAGCCAGCGGGTGCAATAGTGGCATGTCTGTTATGAGGGAAACCATCTGCTTTTCTTTTAAAATTTTTTTGGTTATTTTTATTTATTTGAGAGCGACAGAGAGAAAGAGGCAGATAGAGAGAGGGAGAGAGAGAATGGGCGCACCAGGGCCTCCAGCCACTGCAAACGAACTCCAGATGTGTGCGCCCCCTTGTGCATCTGGCTAACGTGGGTCCTGGGGAATCAAGCCTTGAACCAGGGTCCTTAAGATTCACAGGCAAGCGCTTAACTGCTAAGCCATCTCTCCAGCCCACCATCTGCTTTTTAATTGGATTGGAGGCCACTCCATGGGAGGGAATACATGCCTGGTACTAAAAACCTATGATGGAGGAGGGTCATGAGCCCTAGGGGTATAACAACTGCTGGTGTCTGGCTAAATGATTATATTATGTTCACCAAACTGCCCAGTAAGCACTTCTCTTAATGTTCATATCCATATATTAATGCTACTCTCATTTTTGGTTAGAGAATCTTCTCTTTTCAGATGGCAGTGACCTTGGGATGACTCAGAAGGCACCATGATGCTGAGAAGTGACAGAGGAGTACTCCCCACTGAAACATCTCTATCACACCTTCCAAGGCTCAGGGTCCATTGCAGAAGAGGTAGCAGAAAGAATGTAAGAGCCAAAGGAAAAGTAGGAGTGTTTACAATGCATTTTTCTAGAGAGAAAATGGCCTGGATATCCATGACCTCACAGTGCCTAACACTACCTACACAACACCCTCTGAATAGGAGGAAAGATGATGAATTCAAAGTAAAAGAGAGACTAATTGAGATGGGGAGGGGATATCATGGAGAGTAGAGTTGTGAAGGGGAAAGTGGGGGATTATCATGGTTTATTGTCTATAATTATGGAAATTGTCAATAATTTTTTAAATAGGGTTTTGAGGGCTGGAGAGATGGTTTAGCACTTAAGGCATTTGCCTGCATAGCTTAAGGACCCAGGTTCGATTCTCTAGTCCCCACATAAAGCCAGATGTACAAGGTGATGCATGCATTTCTCTTTCTATCTGCCTTACTCTCTCTCTCTCTCTCAAACAAACAAATAAAATATATAAAAATAGGGCTTTTGTTATAAATTCTAAAGTAAAAAGTTCAGGGAGTATGAGTCCATAAACAGATCCTAAGAAGGTAATAGTTGTTAAAACATTTATTAAGATAATATTTATGTGTTCAGCTATAAAGAACTGTGCAAATGGGCCTGCTGCATATTCGATGTTAAATCCTGACACTAGTTTGAATTCACCCTTAAGTCAAATGGTGCTCAGTTAGTTTCTGCTAGGAGAGAAATCTATTATATTCTTGCTAAAGATCAGGTGGGGAGAATAAGTCAGATATGTTGTTGTGAATAGATTAATATAGATAATGAATAGGATTCATTAAGTAAGAGAACCAATAGGATAATTGCTTTGGAGACTTCTTAGGAGATGGTTCAGGCAGTGGCTCATAGAGTGCCACTTAAGATATATTTTGAATTTGACACTCATCCACATCATAAAATACCACTAAGCTTGGATAGATAGAATAAATAATATTCCTGTTTATATCCATAAGCACATGGGACACTGGAAGTGGAATTTATAGGCTTAAGGCTAAGGTGAGGGAGAGAATGGGGACTGCTCATGAATAATGCCGTAGATGAGGAGTTTGGTCATAAAGGTTCATTGATAAGTAGTTGATAACATCAGAAAAAGATTGAAGAAGACCTCAGCATCCTATGATGCTGGGTCCTTTTCTTAGTTGTATGAACCCTAAAATTTTTCATTTAATTGGTGTTAGGCATGCTAGGGCAATGAGGATACAGCCCCTCACTTTGCATCTCATTGGCTACACCTTGACCTAGCGTTTCCATGTTGAGTCTTAAGCTTATTTTGGTTCGCTGTAGAGGTTTGCTGAAGAAGGCAGTATACAGGCTGACTTAGCAAGGGGTGGTCAGGCTTAGCAGGGCGTATCAATTGGAGACCGGCTCCTCTAGAAGGATATAAAGTACCGCCAAGTCCTTTGATCTTTAATCAGTGGCTGGTAGTTTGCTATTGGGTACCCTTGTTAGGGGGCTATTGCTGTTTAAGGCAAGGCATAATGGGTTATCTATTGGGAAAATTAAGATCCCTGTCATAGCTTATTTTATCTTAGACTATGAATTTTTACATATTAGTCAAGATTTAATCTTATTATAATAAAATTCTCCTCAAAAAACCAAAAAATAAAAATAAAAAAATCTCAAACCGGGTGTGGTGGTGCACGCCTTTAATTCTAGCACTTGGGAGGCAGAGGTAGGAGGATCACTGTGAGTTCGAGGCCACCCTGAGACTACATAGTGAAATTCAGGTCAGCCTGGGCTAGAGTGAGACCTTGCCTTGAAAAACCACATACACACACACACACATAAAATCTCTAAACATGTTTTAATCTTTGGGTTTATTAGTTTCGTTAAATCATATGAACACAATGGCTAGCACAAACTTGACCAACCCTAAATAGTATAACTTAGTTAAACTTTTGTTCATAGCTTAATTGTTACCACTCCTGTATCCATCCGTGGGGGTGTGGCTAAGCAAGGTGTCATGAGCAATTTTTGTGAGCTTGATACCCATTCCTTATAATCAATAGTAGATTTTAAAAAATATTTTATTTATTTTATTTTGAGAGAGAGAGAGAGAATGGGTGTGCCAGGGCCTCTAGCCACTGCAAATGAACTCCAGATGCATGCGTCACCTTGTGCATCTGGTGTATGTGAGTACTGAGGAATCAAACCTGAGTCCTTACGCTTTGCAGGCAAATGCATTAACTGCTAAGCCATCTCTACAGCCCTTAATTACATTCTTTTTTTGGTTTTTCAAGGTGGGGTCTCACTGTAGCTCAGGCTGACCTGCAATTCACTATGTAGTCTCAGGGTGGCCTCGAACTCTTGGTGATCCTCCTACCTCTGCCTCCTGAGTGCTAGGATTAAAGGCGTGTGCCACCATGCCTGGCTTAATATATATTCTTAGTGAGTGAGTATGGCCATCAGGGCCTCTTGCCGCTATAAATGAATTCCAAATGTATGCGTCGCTTTGTGAATTTGGCTTTACATGGGTGCTGGCCAATTGAACCCAAGACTTTGCAGGCAAGCACCTTTAACTGCTGAGCCACCTCCCCAGTCCTGCTCTTCTATTTTTAACAAATCCCTAACAACATATAGAATGAACTTTTTTAGTGAATGGGCCATATTCCACAATTTTAATATTTTATTTATTAATTTGAGAGAAACAAAAAGAAAAAGGAAGAGAGGGAAAGAGAGAAAATGGGCATGCCAGGGCCTCCTGCCACTGCAAACAAACTCCAGATGCATGTACCACTTTGTGCATCTGGCTTTACATGGGAACTGGGAAATCAAAACCAGGTCATTAGGCTTTGTAAGCGAGCATTTCAACCACTGGACAATCTCTCCAGCCCCACATTTCATAGTTTTCAGCAATATTAAGGGCTAGAGGTGTAGTTCAGTGATAGATCGCTTGGCTAGCATGTGTCAGGTCTTGATTTGATGTCAGCATCAAAATTAAGTGGAGAAGAATTGAGAATGAAAATCCATACACTTTTCAAAGAGATTCATTTTGGGGGCTGGAGAGATACAAACATATCTTACAACAATTGAGATACTGCATGTCTGTGAGCATGTGTATAGGATCACCAAGGTATTGTGCTGTTGCAACTGAACAAACAAAAGCCTATCTAGCTTTAGATGGATGGCTGGGGAATTGAACCCAGACTGGCAGGCAAGCTCCTCTAACCAATGAGCTATCTCCCCAGGACCCATCTTCCAGGAGTTATTTATCTATTTAAAATAATTCTTAGCTGGGCATGGTAGCACATACCTTTAGTCTCAGCATTAGGAGGGCTGAGGTAGGAGGACCACTGTGAGTTCGAGGCCATCCAGAGGTTACCATGTGAGTTCCAGGTCAACCTGGGTCTAGAGTAAGACTTTACCTCAAAAAACCCCACAATTGGACTGGAGGCCAGCTCCACAAGAGGCAATACATGCCTGGTACTGAAAAGGTCATGAGCCTTAGGGGAGTAATGCCTGCTGTGGCTGGCCAAATGCTTTTGGTTAGAGAAGCTTCTCTTTTTAGATGGTGGTGACCACTGGTCACTCAAAAGTCACCATAGTGCTGAGAAATGACAGTGAAGTGTTCAGCAATGAGACATCTCTATCACACTTTCTAAGGCTCAGGGTCCATTGTGGAAGAGGTGGTGGGAAGAGTGTAAGAGCCAAAGGAAAGGTAGGACTGCTTACAATGCACTCTTCCAGACACAAAACGGCCTGGATATCCATAGTAGCTGGCACAACCTACACAAGACCTTCATAATAGGAGGAAAAGATTATGGCATCAAAATAAAAGACAGACTTAGGGGAGAAGGGGATATGAATGGAGGGTGGATTTGTGAGGGGAAAGTGGGAGTGGGGAGGGAATTATCATGGTTTGTTTTCTATAATTTATGGAAGTTGTCAATAAAAAGTTAAAAAAATAATTGAAAAATCCACAAATAATGATGATGATGATAATAATTCTTTGCCTACTCTTGGACAAGCATTCTTATACCCTGGGGGTGGGAGTGGCAGACTCAGGATGAGCAAGCAGAAGTGGTAACTGAAAACATGGATATTATCCTCTAACAAATAGAGTCAGGACACACACACCAGCAAGACACTGACAGAAAAACAGACATGCCCACCCTACACATAATCCTAGGGTATCCATATGTCAGGGGGTAGTTGTAGAGGAGCCCGCAATTGTGACTATAATAATCACAACAGGAGGCACTAGTAGGCATTGTATTTGAGAAACTGAATTTTGAATCATTATTGTCCCATTTCAACAGGCTGCTATCCTAAGGGCATCTGTGATGGGCACAGCTAAGGGAGTCATCTCACCGGCTTGATCCAAGAGTCTGGCCTTCTAGGTCCACACATATCTATCATGCCTCTCTGAGTGGAAAATATCACCCTGGTTAGGATGTTCCTGGGGTTCAGAGTAAGGGTTTTAGAAGATGAGATGGGGAACAGATGCCCACCAATGATATCTCCAAGCCTCCCAGTCTGGAACATTTGGAGTTAGCTGAGCAACTGACAACAGGAGGAGTGGGAGAGCCGTGGGGGAGGGGTGTTCCATGTGGCCCTGTTGGGCAAGTTGTGGAGATTTTGTGTCCTCTCGCAAGGGACAGCCCTGCATTACAGAGTTGGCAGTCCTTTGTGATACTTCCCTTCATCATGTCAAATGGACCTTAGCGCTGGAGCACGGGAACTAACGTTGAAAGAGGAAGTCACCAGAAATGGAAGCTGTCTGAAAGACATCAGAGAGACCCAGCCAGAAGGCCAATCTTTCAGAGGTGGGAGGTAACTCCCATTCATGCACCCAGCATAGATCAGGGATAATGCTTGGGTCTGAGGGGCTGTATGTCAGGGAGAGCTGCTGCTGATGGACACAGGCCCCAGAGCATCAACAGACTCAGTAGGGCCATGTCAACAATGGCCTCGGTGAGACACTCTGTCTCCTTCTCATCTTCTCTGCAGAAACCCCAAGGGGCTGGGGGAGTGCTTCAGACTTGGGCTCCCCAGATGAAGGGTCGGAGGCTGGCTCTAGCACCAGAACACCTGTGTGTCAGGTTGGTGTCCATGTTGCTCTTGGGGATCCCCTTTATCTCGAATATCAGCTGTGACGTGAGATCAGCACACTATTCTTCTCATGAAATCGTCATCCCCCAAAGTCTGACAGCCAAGGGGAGTAAAGACCCAGGAGAGAAGGTGTCCTACATGCTGTTTATGCAAGGCCAGAAGCAGCTGGTACACCTGAAGGTGAAGAGAGGCTATTCTGTGGATGACTTTCCAGTCTACAGTTACCACAATGGTACCCTGCGGCAAGAGATGCCTTTCAGCTCGCATGACTGCCACTATGAAGGCTACATAGAAGGAGTGCCCGGTTCCTTTGTTTCTGTCGACACCTGCTCAGGCCTCAGGGGCGTCCTGGTTAAGGGGGAAACATCCTATGGCATCGAGCCCATGGTCTCTTCTGAACGGTTTGAACATGTTCTGTACACCATGGCACACCAAGGTCGAGTCTCCTGCAGTGTCATGTCCAAAAACAGCCAAGAGGACGCCAGGCAGCGCCAAAAGAGTAGGAAGCTTCAACATATGCAGGAGACC
The DNA here is from genome assembly GCF_020740685.1 of Jaculus jaculus. Taxonomy (NCBI): domain Eukaryota; kingdom Metazoa; phylum Chordata; class Mammalia; order Rodentia; family Dipodidae; genus Jaculus; species Jaculus jaculus. The sequence continues at coordinate 24,265,173 of NC_059114.1, forward strand.
TCCTTCTTGTGGTCACACACCAAGTATGTGGAGATGTTTGTCGTGGTCAACAACCAGAGGTTCCGGATGTGGGGCAGTAACATCAGTGAGACCGTGCGGGCAGTGGTGGACATCATTGCCCTGGTCAACAGCTTCACCAGGGCCATCAACACGGAGGTAGTGCTGGCGGGATTGGAAATCTGGACTGAGGGGGACCTGATAGAGGTCCCAGTGGACCTGCGAGTGACACTCAGGAATTTCAACCGCTGGAGGCAAGAGAAGCTCCTCCACCGTGTGAGGCACGATGTTGCCCACATGATCGTTGGGCATCATCCTGGAGAGGACACAGGCCAGGCGTTTGTCAACGGTGCCTGCTCCAGCGGATTTGCGGCGGCCGTCGAGTCCTTCCATCACGAAGATGTCCTCCTGTTTGCCGCGCTCATGGCCCATGAGCTTGGGCACAACCTGGGTATTCAGCATGACATTGAGGCCTGCACTTGTGAAGAGAGGCGCTTCTGCCTCATGCACGCAAATATCACTAAACACAGTGGCTTCAGCAACTGCAGCTCCGACTTCTACTACCATTTCCTTCACGAGCACAGAGGGGCCTGCCTATTGAACAGACCGTGGCGCCCAAGCCGCCAGCGCAGGGATGCCCGATGTGGAAATGGGGTGGTGGAGCCACCGGAGCAGTGTGACTGTGGCTCCGCTTGTGAAAGCAACCAATGCTGTGATACAAACTGTCAACTGAAAGGGGAGGCACAGTGTAGTAATGAGCCCTGCTGTAGTCGATGCCAATTTAAAAAGAAGGGACAAATTTGCCGTCATACTGAAAATCTATGTGACCTTTTAGAGTTCTGTGATGGAATTTCTTCATACTGCCCCGAAGACAGGGTGATGCAAGATGGCTCAATATGTTATGAATCGTATCAGTGTCTCCATGGTCAGTGCATAGACCCTAACAGTCAGTGCTCACAGATTTATGGATTTGGTGCCTTGTCTGCCCCAAAAGATTGTTACAGTTCACTGAACAGCAAAGGAAACCGGTTTGGAAATTGTGGTATACCCTCCCAGCCTGGGGGAAGCTATGCCACGTGTACAGATGAGGATATATTTTGTGGGAAACTTATATGTACAGCGGTTTCTTTCTTACCACCGATCAAAGACAAGTACACCCTGATCCAGGTACCTCACGAAGCGGGGTGGTGCTGGAGCATGGATGCCTTTGACAAACACGATATCCCTGACGAAGCAGTTGTACAGAATGGCACTTACTGTGCCCCAGGGAAAGCTTGCATGAACTCCCATTGTGTTAATTCTTCCTTCGTTCCAACTTCATGCACACCAGAGGAATCGTGTAATGGGAATGGAGTTTGCAATGATTTGGGGAACTGCCATTGTAATCCTGGCTTTGCTCCCCCCGACTGCAAAAGAAAAGGAGATGGGGGAAGTGTGGACAGTGGTCCCCCTGGTAGCCCAACGGTTAAACCTCCACCACAAAGCGATGGAGGTCAAGTTAATCAAAGTGATGATGACTTGGAGCTAGATGTACGCTTATTAGCCATGAGTATAGTTTTGGGGTTATTAGCAGTATTTGTAATTATCTGCGGCATCTGGGCTTATAGACGCTCACAAGCTGCTGAACAAGAGTCTCCTTCAGAGTCCACATCCTTGTCCTCTGAAGAGGTCTCAGAAGCTTCTGGATCAGAAAAGAAATAAGCACAGTCGTAACCAGGGGGAGGATGAAACCAAATATATCAAATTCCTCAAGCACTGAGAATGAGATGCTCAGTGAAGCAAAGGTTAAGTAGGACTTGATAGCGCCAGTGGCTCTGATGGGACTCTGTGGTCTAGTAATTCACTGGTGTGGGAGGAAGGCTGCCTCCACCTTTATCTTAGGTAACGAGGTTTTTATGTAGTACGTATTTTAGTCCTTGTTTCTTTTTCACATTTCATTTGAACTCATCACATGTATCATTGAACATCCACGTACTTATATCTTTGGGCCAATAATTTTAGTCACTAAAAACTGTTTTTCGTGACCTGCTATCTTTCATGGAAGTTGTTTGACACAATATTACATGTTTCTAAATATATTACTACCACTGGAATCTTCATTTCAAATAACGGCTATAGGTCATATAAGGGTAATTTTCATGAGATTGATCTGACTTGCCCAATCAATGTGTATTCAAGAGAGGAGCTTTTAAATAAAAAAATAAACTTATTACCGTCAGGTATGTCCTCAGGTCCCATGTGGTGCAGTTACTGAGTCTGCTTTGTTCTGTAGCTGTGTGGGAGGAACTGTGTCTGATAAGGAAGAACAGCATAACTTCTAGTTTCTAAGAAGCCAGCACTAAACCCAACTTGGTGGCTTTTGTTTATTTGCCCATAATTTCAGCCCTTTGGAGATTGAGGCAAGACAATTTCAAGTTTGTGGCAGTTACCTTCTCATCGTTGGGTCAAAATACTCAAGCATAAGCAACTTTTGGAAGGAAAGGGTTTATTTTGGCCAATAATTTTTTTTTCTTCCAAATTTTTATTAACAACTTCCATGATTATAAAAAATAGCCCATGGTAATAACCTCCCTCCCCCACTTTCCCTTTGGAAACTCCATTCTCCATCATACCCCTCCCCATCTCAATTAGTCTCTCTTTTAATTTTGATATCATGATCTTTTCTTCCTCTTATGTTGGTCTTGTGCAGGTAGTGTCAGGCACTGTGAGGCCGTGGATATCCAGGCCATTTTGTGTCTGGAGGGAGCATATTGTAAGGAGTCCTACCCTTCCTTTGGCTCTTACATTCTTTCCGCCACCTCTTCCACATTAGACCCTGAGCCTTGGAAGGTGTGATAGAGATATTGCAGTACTGAGCACTGCGGTCATTTCCTTCCATCACGATGATACTTTCTGAGTCATCCCAAAGTCACTACCATCTGAAAAGAGAAGATTCTCTACCAAAAGTGAGAGTAGCATTAATATAAGGGTATGAACATTAACAGAAGTGCTTACTGGGCAGTTTGATAAGCATAGTATATACATTTAGCCAGGCAGCAGCAGACGTTACACCCCTAGGGCTTATGACTACCCCTGTTTTAAGTTTTCAGTATCAGGGATGTATTCCCTTCCATTGAGAGGGCCTCTAGTCCAATTAGACGGCAATTGGTTTTCCCTATAACATACGTGCTACTATTGCACCCATTGGCTCATTTGGCCTGGCTGGCCAAATATAAGGCTTGCAGTGTCCACTGTTTAGTGTCTTCACTGGTGATTTCTCTTTCTCCCATTGACCTGCATGCAGCATGGCTTCTTCCAGCTTTCTGTCAGCTGGTCTACATAGAGGAGGTTTTCAGCTCAGTTCCAGCAGGATTTCTCAGTGGCCTTGCAGCCCAAGTATGTGGAGTCTTCAGCAATAGGGTCTTACCATCTATTCCTGCTGGGAAACCAAGGGCCTTGGCAATGTTGGCCGACAGTTTTGAGAGGAGGTTTCATCATGGTGGGGAAGCAGGGCGAAAGTAGACAGACAGCTTGGCACGACATGTCCACACATCAGTAGGGAGGAAGGAGAGAGGATGAACTCAGTATGAACATCTAGTTGGGCTGGATTAATAAACCACCCCAGTGACACATTCTTCAGCAAGGATCCACTTTCAAAAACTCTACCAGCCTGGAATTTAAGTATGAGGCTTAGTCACAAACACATGACACTAGGGGAACATTTTATATTCAAACCACCACATTCTACCCGTTACCCATGGACTCATGGCCATCTCGTGATGTAAAATACATTCAATCCATCTAAAAAAAGTTCCCATAGGGCTGGGGAGATGGCTCAGCAGGTAAGGGCATTTACTTGCAAGGCTTGATAGCTCAGGTTTGGTGCCCCAGAACCCAGGTAAAGACAGATGCACAGAGTAGCATATGCATTTGGAGTCTGTTTGCAGTGGTGGGAGGTCCTGGTGTGCCCATATGCCCCTTTCTTGCTCTTTGTTTGCAAATACATAATAAATAAAAATGTTCTGGGGCTAGAGAGATGTCTCAGTGGTTAAAAGCACTTGCTTGCAAAGCCTGATGGCCCAGGTTCAATTCTCCAGTGCCCACATAAAGCTAGATGCAGAAAGTGGTGCATGTGTCCGTTATTTGTTTGCAGTGACAAGAAGCCCTGGTGCCCTCATACTCATTCTGCTTGAAAAAAAAAAAATTAAACATTAGCCAGCTGTGGTGGCGCACACCTTTAACCCCAGCACTTGGGAGGCAGAGGTAGGAGGGTTGCGATGAGTTTGAGGCCACCCTGAGACTCCATAGTGAGTTCCAGGTCAGCCTGGGCTAGAGTGAGACTCTACCTTGAAAAACCAAACAAACAAAATAAAAAAATAAAAAATAAACATTAAGGCTTGTTCTTGCTGTGTGCCGGTGTTGGAGGATCCCCCTCCCCTACTTCAGATTTACCAACAGCATGAATCAAGAAAAGTCAGCCAAACTTCAGGCTTAGGTCCAGATAGGAGGCCAGGGTGCAGCTCGTAGAAAGAAGAAGGTGGTACATAGGACGGCGACCACTGAGGACATAAAGCTTCAGAGTGCTCTAAAAAAGAAACTGGCTGTGAATAACATAGCTGGTATTGAAGAGGTGAACATGATGAAAGAGGATGGAACAGTTATTCATTTCAACAATCCCAAAGCCCAAGCTTCCCTGTCCGCCAATATCGTTGCAGTTACGGAAATGCTTCCTGGAACATGAAGTCAGCTTGGGGCTGACAGCTTAACAAGCCTTAGAAAGTTAGCTAACAGTTCCCACAGCAAATGTCGGACAGCAAAGCTCCAAAACCAAATAGACATTGATGAAGGGGATGGGGACGTTCCAGATCTTGTAGAAAATTTTGATGAAGCATTGAAGAACGGGGCTAACTCAAATCTTTTCTGTGGCTTTGGAAGCTGGTGCGGGCTAGATTTAATGATCAGCTATGTGGTCCCTGAGTTTTACAGACACAGAGAACATCCACTGTCACTCATTCAGTGATACAAATATTTTGTATATTAATAATGCTGTTTGGGCTGGAGAAATGGCTTAGTGGTTAAGCGCTTGCTTGTGAAGCCTAAGGACCCTGGTTCGAGGCTTGATTCTCCAGGACTCACATTAGCCAGATGCACAAGGGGGCGCACGCGTCTGGAGTTCGTTTGTAGTGGCCGGAGGCCCTGGTGTGCTCATTCTATCTGCCTCTCTCTATATCTGCCTCTTTCTCTCTCTCTCTGTCCGTCACTTTCAAATAAATAAAAATAAAAAAAAATAATGCTGTTTTTCAGCATTTTCTTGGTCATTTGATTTTGCATTTTGCATTTCCTCCCAGGGTCTTTACTTTTGGTCAAAATATGCAATGTTGGTGCAGCTTGAGGGTATTTTGGTTTCTGTTTATTGTTGTTGTTGTTTTGGGGGGAGGGAGTGTTCTTGGTGTATGTATGTACATATATGTGTACGTGTGGGTATGTGTGTATATGGTGGAGAGCAAATTGGAAAATAGCTCTATTTATCTTCTCCCTTCCCCCAGTAGAAATAAAATAAATCTTTATAGTTGTTACTTTTTTTAAATAATGCACTAGTTTAAAGTGAGTATCTGATTTCATATTTACACGTGTTCTTAACCAAAAGGCCGAGAAGCAATGATTTCATATTTAAAGCGATTCTTTACCATTGGAGATTTGTTTTTCCTCGAGGTAGGGTCTCACTGTAGCTCAGGCTGACCTGGAATTCACTATGTAGTCTCAGGGTGGTCTTGAACTCACAACATTCCTCCTACCTCTGCCTCCCAAGTGCTAGGTTTGAAGGCATGCACCACCATGCCCAGCTGGAGATTGGTTTTAACTGGCGTGGTTAACTGTCATTTTTTTCTTTTTTAAAAATACTTCTCAGTGGAAACTGTCCTGAAGTTTTTTTTTAACAAATAGTTTTATTCATTTTTATTTATTTATTTGAGAGTGACAGAGAGAGAGAGATTGAGAATGGGTGCACCAGGGCCTCCAGCCACTGCAAACGAACTCCAGACGCATGCGCCCCCTTCTGCATCTGGCTAACGTGGGTCATGGAGAATCGAGCCTCAAACCGGGGTCCTTAGGCTTCACAGGCAAGCGCTTAATTGCTAAGCCATCTCTTCAGCCCTGTCCTGAAGTTTGCCTTGGATGACTTCCCTCATCCGCCTGAGTGTTTTCTCTCCTCACCTTCTTCCTAATACTTTTGTTAACCTCTCCTCTTCCTCTAAGTGGACCAGTTGGCCTTTCTTCCTCATCTCCTGCCTAGCTTGAGAAGGATGTTCCCCATATAGAGTTAAGCGAGTGCCTAATCCCTGTTTCTGTAAGATTTTAGTTCCTTATCTTGAGGAACAAGTCCATCTTTGACAATTTATTTCCCCTCATTTTACAGTTTGGGTAGACTTCAAACTGGAATAGCTTAGCATGTGCTTGCTAAATAACTATGCCGGCCTTATTTTGTGTTCTAGCTGTTCTGGGTAGCGGGTACAAGAATGCTTCTTTTTCAGCAAGGCTGAAATTCAGAATGCCAGAATGCCCTTCTGAATGAGAAGAAAGTAGGCCAGAGACATCCCCTAGCGTCAGCGAGCATTCTGTGAAATGGTATTTGCCCCAGGAGGGTTTCTTCAGTCGTTCTCCTACTCTTGGCCTTGAACCTACCTCTGAGTTAGAGCTTATTAGTGATGATAGCTCCTCACGACACCCTCCTGCATATTTAGAATAATGCTTTGCGGGGAGCAATATAAAACACAGTATTTTATTTTCTTTTTAAACCTCCTTTCAGAAGACTTGGAGGTAAGTTGTATTCATTCACTCATGCTTTCTCTTGCTGTTTGATAAAAGCTTACCTTTTGCATATCAGCATTTATTGTAGACAATATTTTAGGGTAAGAGTTTAAAATCTGTCCTTTCCTGGCCCATCACTGAGCTGACTGCAGCTTAACCTCACAGCATGCCAACTTGTTTCAAACTAGTGACCTTCCCTTCACAGCTAGCGCGAGACCAAGAGCACATGAAGATATACAGATAGGAAGGCAATGATGCCTTTGTGTTTTCTTTTTGTAGCCAAACACTTTCAGTTTTTATTTTAAATTTGTTGATTTTTTTCCCTGTTATGTTTTATATAACAAATTAACATTAATAAAACCATAGTACAAAAAATTAAACATTAAAAACATATTTTAATGGGCTGGAGAGATGGCTTAGCAGTTAAACCGTTTGCTTGTGAAGCCTAAGAACCACGGTTTGATTCTCCAGGTCCCGCGTAAGCCAGATGCACATGGTGGTACGTGTGTCTGGATTTCATTTTCAGTGGCTAAAGGCCCTGGTGTGCCCATTCTCTCTCTGTGTCAATTAAATACATACATACATAAATAAATAAAATTGAAAAATAAATACATTTTAAGCCAGACAGGTGTTGTGGCACATGTCTTTAATCCCAGCACTTGGGAGACAGAGATAGCCTCCTACCTTTGCCTACGTCTGCTATGATTTTGAGGCCAGCCTGGGACTACAGAGTGAGTTCCAGGTCAGCTGGTGCTACAGTGAAATCCTACCTCTAAAAAAGAGAAGAAGGGGTCGCCTGAGCTAGAGTGAGACCCTACCTCGGAAAACCAAAACAAAAAAAAAAGAAAAAAAAAGGGCTGGAGAGATTGCTTAGTGGTTAAGGCACTTTCCTGTGAAGCCTAAGCACTCATGTTCAATTCTTCAGGTCCCACGTAAGCCAGACACAGTGATGCAAGCATGCAAGGTTGCACATGTGCACAGGGGGTGCATGCATCTGGAGTTCAATTGCAGTGGAGGCCCTGGTATGCTAATTATTTCTCTCTCTCTTTCTCTCTCATATTAAAAAAAAAAAAGCCCAAAATATATATTAAAAAAAAACAAAGAAGGGGCTGGAGAGATGGCTTAGTGATTAAGGCATTTGCCAAAGGACCTCAGTTCGATTCCCCAGGACCCACGTAAGCCAGATGCACAAGGGGCACATGCATCTGGAGTTTGTTTGCAGTGGCTGGAGGCCCTGGTGCACCCATTCTCTCTCTCCCTCTCTCTGCCTTGTTCTCTCTCTCTCAAATAAATAATGAAGTTTAAAAAAGTAAAGAAGTTCCCATAGTTTTAGTTGGGTATGGTGGTACACACCTTTAATCCCACACTCAGAAGGCTGAGGTAAGAAGATTGCTGTGAGTTCAAGGCCAGCCTAGGGCTACAAAGAGACCATGTCAACCTGGTGGAGACACTGCCTCAAAACAAACAAACATGCATGATACACATACCTTTAATACCAGAACTTGGGAGGCAGAGTAAAGGGGATTGCTATGAGTTTGAAGCTAACCTGGAATTACAGATTCAATTCTAGGTTAGCCTGGGCTATAATGAGACACTGAGTTGAAAAATAACCAAAAAGGAAAAGAAGAAGAAAACAAACAAGTTCCCATAGTCTTTTTTTTAAAAAAGATTTTACTTATTATTTAAAATATTACTTATTTATTTATTTGAGACAGAAAGAGACAGAATGGGCACATGAGGGCCTTCAGCCACTGCAAACAAACTCCAGGTTCATTTCCTTATGAGCCAAATTTTACATATTTCATATCTTTCTGATTTGTATTTAGCTCTTCCAAACAAACCAGTCCATTACTTCTTTTAAAAAATATTTTTACTTGTCAGGTGTAATGGTGCACGCCTTTATTCCCAGCACTCTGGAGACAGAGGTAGGAGGATCTCTGTGAGTTTAAGGCCAGCTTGGGACTACTAGAATGAGGTTCAGGTGAGAGTGAGACCCTACTGCAAAAAAAAAAACAAAAAAAGTTATCTAAGAGAGGGGAGAGACAGAGACAGAAAGACAGACAGACAGACAGACACACACACACACACAGAAGGAGGGACAGAGAGAGGGAGGGAGAATGGGAATGTCGGATCCTCTTGCCACTGCAAACAAACTCCAAATGCACATGCCATGTACTGCATCTGGCTTCATGAGGGTACCAGGGCACTGTACCTGGCTGACAGCCTTTGCAATAAGCACCTTTAACTGCTAAGCCATCTTCCCAGCCTCACTCCATTACTTTTAAGTTCTACTTTGCTCAAGTGCTTAGGACATGGCCAGAATATAGCCAGCCTCTCTGTGAGAATATCCCATGAAATGCCTCTAGCCCAGCAAAGTCCTTTTCCCCTCTGAATTCTCCTAAGCAAAGTCTCCACAGTTCACACTTCTCTGCTTTTTAGTCTTTCAAATTCTCATCAGAATGGCCCATTAACCTATTCTTTTTTTTTTTCACATTTCGTATTTTTATTTCAACATTTAAAATATTCACAGGTGGAGCATTAAATTCATTGACATCTCCATGGAAGATGTATCAACAAAGTATACAGGCATTCCACAAGTACAGAATTACATACTTTGGATTATATTATATATGTATGTTTACATGAGACTTTATCCAAGGAAACACTTTTTCTGGGGGAAAAAAACTGAGGGTTTCACTATGCTAGTTTTCATAAAAAGTAAACCAAAGATAATTCAAGAGAGATGGCTAAAGGTAACTCAACATTCTTTACAGTTCATACTTCATACTTAGTCCTCTGCTAACATACCTCTGTCAGGAGCATTTAAATTTTTATTTATTTATTTATTTATTTATTTGAGAGCAACGGACACAGAGAGAAAGACAGATAGAGGGAGAGAGAGAATGGGCGCGCCAGGGCTTCCAGCCTCTGCAAACGAACTCCAGACGCGTGCGCCCCCTTGTGCATCTGGCTAATGTGGGACCTGGGGAACCCAGCCTCGAACCGGGGTCCTTAGGCTTCACAGGCAAGCGCTTAACCGCTAAGCCATCTCTCCAGCCCCTGTCAGGAGCATTTAAACAATGTTCAGTTCTCTTTTCAGCTCAGTCGACAAGCCAGGATTACTTTCTCCCATTGTTTTACCTAAGTGCTTGTGTCTAAAGATATCCTATAGAATCAAGGGGCCTTCACCGCAGCTTAACTAGCCAATGAGGTAGGCCATTAACCTATTCTTATAGCATTAAAAGCTTCTCTAGTTCAAAGTTCCTAATCTTTCCATATTCCTCCTGCAAACCAGTTCCAAAGTTGCAAAGTCTACATGGTCAGATTCACTGCAGCAATGACCCCACTTTTGGCACTAATTTTCTGTAGCAGTTACTTTCTCATTGCTGGGACAACTGGGGACCCCCTGTTTGGCCTCTGAGAGCTGGGATTGCAGGTGGACATCATGGCCCTCCCTGACACTTAGCCAGCCACCATTGTCTCAGCGGTCAGGTCAAATCTGTTATCCAGACAGCAGAAGAGAAGGAGGAGAGTAGGAGAGAGAACGAACTCTGAAGACCTTACACAAAGGCTACAAAATAAGCATATGAGAAAACCAGCTGGCAAAGAGGAAGGCTGGAACATTCTGCCCCTCCTCCCACCAAGGCCAACTACATCCACTCACTAGCCCTCCAGAGTGTTGAAAAGTGACCTCATTATGACACTAAGATGCACACCCCTGGGTAGAGGTTTAAGATACTAATGAGGCACGGGATGCATGAAGTTGTATGTAGAACTAAATGTTAACAAAGAGAACATGCTATACAAATGAGCTAAAATATCCAATGTGACATAAAGCCCTAATTTTTCATATAGTGTTGTTATTTGAGCTACTAAGCTCTCTTTACTCCAAATCACTTCTTCCTTTGGAAGTGCTTTACTTCTTATAAGTTTACTTCTTAATAAGTTCTCTACCTTTACTTGCTACTATCTACATGTCTGTCCAATTTCTTATTTCAGGACACAAGAATCTGGAACCCTTCCAGAGGTGCCCACTAAACCTCAGTATACATTGCTATCAGTGAAGGTCTAGCTTAGCCAGCTTTTGTAGCTTTTATAACTGCTGTGGAAACCAGTGCAGATATCACAGTCAACTACTGTACTCTGCTTACAAACCATTCTGCCACACGTTTGACATCCTATATGGCACACAGCCAGACAGCTGTCCTGGTTCTAGCAGGGATCAGGGACTGCTGTGGTCATACCTCAGGACCCTGGGCTTGGCTGGGCTATAGTGACTGTTGCCACTGCTCCTGTAGTCCTTCTGGAAGCATCAGCTGTGAGTGACTTTGGGATCTCTGCATCTGTGACTGTCATGGCAACCATGAACCATGCATTTCCCCTTCCTCACAGAGCACGCAATTGGGCCACCATAGCTGTAATAGTCACTGATGAGGTTTTGCCACGGCTATTCCAGATGTATAAGTCTATCAAATTTATCTCTGTTTTATCTTTTTATTTTATTTATTTATTAGAGAGAGAGAGAGAAGCAGACAGAGAGAATGGGTATGCCAGAGCCTCTAGCCTTGCAAATGAACTCTGGATGCATGTGCCACCTTGTACATCTGCCTTACATGTGTCCTGGGGAATTAAACCTAGGTCCTTTGGCTTCACAGGCAAGTGCCTTAACCACTAAGCATCTCTCCTACCCTCTGTTTTTATATTGTGTGTTGTTTGTTTTGAAGCAAGATCTCACTCTAGCCCAGACTAATCTGGAACTCACTCTGTAGCCCAGGCTAGCCTCAAATTTACAGCAATCCTCTTACCTCAGCCTTCTGAGTGCTGGGATTTAAGGTATGTACTCAGCTCCAAATTTTCCTCTATTTTTATTTATTTTTTTTTGAGGTCGGGACCCAGGCTGAGCTGGAATTCACTATGTTATCTCAGGGTGGCCTTGAACTCATGGCAATCCTCCTATTTCTACCTCCCAAGTGCTGGGATTAAAGTGCCTGGCTCTTACCTCTATTTTTAAATTAACTTTTCAGTGAAGATGCAATATTACATAATTTGAAAAATATTAAAAACTATGGCTATAGGCCTGGAGTGGTGGCTCAGTGGTTGTGTGTTTCCTTTGTAAGTATGAGACTGCTTGAGTTCAAATCTTCACACCCCACATGACAGAGCTGGGCGTGGCCACACATGACTGTAACCCCAGTTCTACAGGGGATCAGAAACCTGAGAGCCATTGGAGCCTTGCAAGCTCAGGAGTCAGTAACAGGAGATTTTGGCTCAAAACAAGGCCAGGCTGAACAGCAACAGAATGGGACACCCAATATTCCACTCCGGCTACTGCAAGCAAGCAACCCTGACTACAGGTGAGCAACCCACTCTGCAGACGGGCATTTGGGTGCCACAAGGGTACATACATGTGCATACACCATAAATCCATTGCATTACACATAGGAAACATGCACAGGCAAATAAAATAAGAAGCTGGAATGTAGCTCAGTGACAGAGCACTCAGACAGTGAAAGGCAAGAGTACAAGAACAGTGGGCAGACACCAATAAGTTGTTATGTATCTTCCTACAGCCCCTGAAATCATGGACAGTCTATAAAACACACAAATAAAATTTAACCTGAAAATTTTTTTTCTAGAGGAGCTGTAGATGAATCTAGTATTTATCCAAGTAATAAGCCTCTTGGATGAAAAGTGGCTTTATCTCCCTCACCAAAAATAATTGGGAGATCCTTCCCATTCTCCTAGACTAGCTACTAACCATGACATTATATTCCCTTTCAGTTCAGCAGCCTAGAGTGTAGTTAGATGGAGGATGTGGTTCCTCAAAGTCCTTCCCAATCCATTCATGGAAAATATCTTGTTTCTGGATGTTCCAGTTCCAAAGTTTCAAAGAACGGTGGAAGAGTGGGCATCAAATTCAAGGGTAGATCTCAATGGATCGAAGCCCCTGTTATATGCTCTCTTCTGTGAGCATAACAATGGTGTCTGAGTATCTGCATCATGACGAGATGATTGCTTTAGTTGGTGAAACTTGTACTGTGTCCAGCCATATACTCCACAGTTGAGAAGACCCTGGGATGCTGCTGTTAGAGCCTGCAGGAAATGAAGGGTGATGGCACCCAGCTCCAGGTGCGCAGTTCCAGGACTAATCCCCTGAATCTTATTTATAAAGCAGTAATAACATGACCTAGGCTTCAACACCAAGATCTATTATTTGCATTTTATATTTTCCTAGCTCTTCCTGAACTCACTCTTCCTATTTTACTTTGCTATAGACAGCTAAGGGTTACTTATATGTCTTAGTATATGCATAAGGACAAGTAAATAGTTTCACTATTGGCCTATGTTGTCCTACTTCTCAGAAAAAACTGTCCTAATCAATAAAGCAAGTCCAAAAAGTTTTCCTCAATCTGATAAAGACAGAAGGGAGAGAATCATTTCATTCCCCCCACCATTACACTACAAATCATTTATGCCATTCGATTCACTCTGGATTGGACCGAATCATCTCTCTCAGTGTTCCACAAGAATACACTCTTTGTTTTTCTACTGCTTATCTCTTTAGCACATCTGTAAAACAAAGTTGCCCAAAGCTTCTATGTCCAGAGTATAACATATGTTTTTTAATTTTATTTATTTATTTGAAAGTGACGGACAGAGAAAGAGGCAGATAGATAGATAGAGAGAGAGAGAGAGAGAGAGAGAGAGAGAGAATGGGTGTGTCAGGGCCTCCAGCCACTGCAAACAAACTCCAGACGCATGCGCCCCCCCTTGTGCATCTGGCTAACGTGGGTTCTGGGGAATCGAGCCTTGAATCGGGGTCCTTAGGCTTCACAGGCAAGTGCTTAACTGCTAAGCCATCTCTCCAGCCCACATATTACCTTTTTAACTAAGGCATTTATCTTGCCTCTGAGGGAATTTTTACATCCTAGCTAAGGATGTAATAAAGTGTTCACAAATAATAAATTATCATTTATTACATGTTAATACAAATCATATATGTTTTCTTGTAAAGCTTGAGAGCCTGGCTTCAGTTCCCTGGGACCCATGTGAAGTTAGACACACAAAGTAGCACCTGCATATGGAGTTTATTTGTAGTGACAGGAGGCCCTGGTGCGTCCATACTCACTCACTCATTCTCTCTCAAATAAATAAATTAATTAATTAAAAATAATAATACTTGTTCTCTTTTTAAAAAAATATTTTATTTACTTATTTATTTGAGAGAAGGAAAGGAAGACAGAGAGAGAGAGAGAGAGAGAGAGAGAGAGAGAGAGAGAGAGAGAGAGAATGGGTATGCCAGGGCCTCTAGCCACTGTAAATGAACTCCAGACACATGTGCCACCATGTGCATCTGGCTTACATGGGTTCTGGGGAGTCAAACCTAGGTTCTTAGGCTTTGTAGGCAAGTGCCTTAATTGCTAAGCTGTCTCTCCAGCCCAGTGTTATCTTTTTTTTTTATTTTTATTAACATTTTCCATGATTATTAAAAAAAAAATCCCATGGTAATTCCCTCATGTTATCTTTTTCAATGTAGGAATAAGTACCCTGAGGAAAAATTGTGTTTACTCTGTAATGGAAGAGAATAGGATACAAAGGTATGAGAAGAAAGATTCTGGATTTTGAAGGCATTACCTGAAGCACATAGAAGGCCATGTATAGCTTGGTGTCCTGTGGCTTGGTCAGCTCTATGACCACAAGATCCCATCCCTGGCACTGAAAATTTTCTAGTAATGATCTATGGCTTCTGAGTGTTCCATTGTCCAAAAAGTAGGTTTCCATATGACTTGTTTATATCCTCTTAGATTTTGATTAGCCCTCCCTCCACCTTTCCTTTACTCAGTCTCTTTCCCTGACCTGGCTTAGGCCTTTTCACCCCTATTTCCCTCCTTAAAAAAAAAAATTTTATTAGCATTTTCCATAATTATAAAAAAATATCCCATGGTAATTCCCTCACCCCCACACTTTCCCCTTTGAAATTCCATTCTCCATCATATTACCTTCCCATTACAATCATTGTCCCGCCCTTTCTATCCCCTTCCTAGCTTATTGGCCTCTGCTACTGAGTCTTATTCCTACTCACAAAAAAGTCCAATCATTTGTAGCTAGGATTCGCATATGAAAAAGAACATGTGATATTTGGCTTTTTGGACCTGGGTTACATCAGTAAGTATTATCCTTTCCAGATCCATCCATTTTCCTGCAAATTTCATAGTTTCATTTTTCATTACCATTGTGTAATTGTACCATATCTTCATTATCCACTCATCAGTCGAGGGACATCTGGGCTGGTTCCATTTCCTAGCTATTGTGAATAGAGAAGCAATAAACATGGATGTGCAAGTATCTCCAAGGTAGTAAGATGAGTCCTTAGGACATATGCCTAGGAGTGCTATAGCTGGGTCATATGGTAGATCTATTTTTAGCTGCCTCAGGAACCTCCACACTGATTTCCACAATGGCTGGACCAGATTGCATTCCCACCAACAGTGTAGAAGTGTTCCTCTTTTTCTGCATCCTTGCCAGCATTTATGGACATTTGTTTTCATGATAGTAGCCAATCTGACAGAAGTGAAATGAATCTCAATGTAGTTTTAATCTGCATTTCCCTAATGACTGGGGATGTAGAACATTTTTTTAGATGTTTATATGCCATCTGTATTTCTTATTTTGAGAACTCTACTTAGTTCCATAGCTATTTTTTAAAAAAACTGGGCTGTTTGATTGCTTATTATTTAACTTTTTGAGTTCTTTGTATATCCTAGATATTAATCCTCTATCAGATGTATAGCTAGTAAAGATTTTTTCCCATTCTGTAGGTTCCCTCTTTGTTCTATTCAGTGTCCTTTGCGCTACAAAAGCTTTGTAATTTCATGAGGTCCCAGCAGTTGATCTGTGGTTTTATTTTCTGAGCAACTGGAGTTATATTCAGAAAGTCTGCCCAGACCAATATGTTGTTTTCCTTTAGCAGTTTCAGAGTTTCAGATCTGATATTAAGGTCTTTGATTGATTTGGACTTAATTCTTGTGCATGGAGAGAGATAAGAATCTATTTTCATCTTTCTACAGATAAATATCCAGTTTTCCCAGCACCATTTGCTGAAGAAGCTATCTTTTCTCCTATGAGTATTTTTGGCTTTTTTTTTTTTTTTTTTTTTGGTCAGAGATTAGGTGGCTGTAGCTACTCAGACTTACATCTGGGTCCTCTATTCTGTTCCATTGGTCTTCATGTCTGTTTTTGTGCCAGTACCATGCTGTTTTTGTTACTATGACTCTGTAATATAGGTTAAAATCAGGCATGATGATACTGCCAGCCTTATTTTTGTTGCTCAGAATTGTTTTAGATTTTTGAACTTTTTTTGTGCTTCCAAATTAATTTTTGGATTGTTTTTTCTATTTCCGTGATGAATGCTACTGGAATTTTGATGGGGACTGCATTAAATGTATAGACTGCTTTAGGTAAAATTGCCATTTTTCATAATATTGATTCTTCCAATCCAAGAAGGGATGTTTTTCCATTTCCTAGTGTCTTCTGCAATTTCTTGTTTGAGTGTTTTAAAGTTTTCATTATAGATATCCTTCACTTCCTTGGCTAGTTTTATTCCAAATTACTTTTTTTTTTGATGCAATTGTGAATGGGAGTGTTTCTCTGATTTCATTCTCTGTGTGTTTGTTGTTAGCATATAGGAAAGCTACTGATTTCTGTGTGTTTATTTTGTATCCTGCTACATGGCTATAGGTGTTTATCAGCTCTAACAGTTTGCTGGTAGAGTCTTTAGGGTCCTTTATGTATAGAATCATATAATCTGCAAATAGTGATAACTTGATCTCTTCCTTTCCAATTTGTATCCCTTTTATGTGTGTTTCTTGCCTTATTGCTCAGGCTAAGACTTCCAGTACTATATTAAGTAGAAGTGGGGACAGTGAACACCCTTGTATATTCTTGATTTTTGTGGAAAATCTTCAAGTTTTCCCCCATTTAGTATTATGTTAACTGTATGTTTGTCATAAATAGCCTCTATTAAGTTGAGATATGTTCTTTCTATTCCCAGTCTCTGTAGGACTTTTATCATGAAGGAATGTTGGAATTTTGTCAAATGCTTTTTCTGCATCTATTGAGATGATCGTGTGATTTTTTTTTGTCCTTCAGTCCATTTATGTAATGTATTACATTTATTGATTTGCATATGTTGAACCATCCCTGCATCTCTGGGATAAAGCCTAGTTGGTTGGGGTGAATGATCTTTCTGATATATTCTTGTATTCTGTTTGCCAATATTTTAAAAAATATTTTATTTATTTATTTATTTGACAGAGAAATAGGGTGAGAGAGAGAGAGAGAGAGAGAGAGAGAGAGAGGGAGAGAAAGAGAATGGGTGCTCCAGGGCCTCTAGCCATTGAAAATGAAATGTGCCCTCTTGTGCATCTTGCTAATGTGGGTTCTGGGGAATCAAACCTGGGTCCTTTGGCTTTGCAGGCAAATGCCTTAACTGCCAAGCCATCCCTCCAACCCTGTTTGCCAATATTTTGTTGAGAATTTTTGCATCTATGTTCATGTGGGAGATTCATTTGTAATTTTTTTCCTTTCTTTCTTTCCTTTTTTTTTTTTTTTTTGTAATTTTCTTTTTCTTTGTGTGGTTTTGGTATCAGGGTGATGCTGGTAAGGTCCAGGTTCAGTGAGATACCCTGTCTCAAAAATTAAAGTAGGGTTGGAGAGATGATTCAGTGGTTGAGGCACTTGCCTGCAAAGCCTTAAGAACCCAGGTTCAATTTCCCAGTGCTCATGTAAAGCCAGATGCACAAGGTGGAGCATGCGTGTGGAGTTTGTTTGCAAGGGCTAGAGGCCCTGGCATGCCCATTCTCTATCTACCTCTCTCTCTCTCTCTCAAATAAATCAAATAAATAAATAAAATATATAAAAACCATAAAAAAATAGCTGGGCATGGTGGCACACACCTTTAATCCCAGCACTCGGGAGGCAGAGGTAGGAGGATTGCCGTGAGTTCAAGGCCACCCTGAGACTCCATAGTGAATTCCAGGAGAGTCTGAGCTAGAGTGAGATCCTACCTCGAAAAAAGAAATCATAAAAAAATAAAGTAGGGGAGCTGTGCTAAAAATCTCCCTTGTCTCCAGCTGTCAGAAGACTAGAAGGAGGGTGGACATCACCTCCTGGCCAACATCAGGTAGACAATAGGAACAGGAGAGTGTGCCAAACACTGGTAAAGGGAAACTGACTATAACACACCCATAAGCCTGCCCCCAACAATACACTGCCTCTGGGAGGTGTTAATTCCCAAATCTTCATCTGCTGTGAACCTAGCATCCAGAACACTTAAATTTATGGGGCACACCTAAATCTAACCACCACGGTAGGACTGCTTACAACGCTCTCTTCCACATACAAAATGGCCTTAATATTCTTGACTTCACAGTGCCTGACACAACCTATGTAAGACTTTCATAATACGATGAAAAGATGAAATAAAAATAGAAGTGAAAGCCGGGTGTGGTCATCCATGCCTTTAATTTTAGCAAAGGTAGGAAGAGCGTGGTGAGTGTGAGGCCACACTGAGACTACAGAGTGAGTTCCAGGTCAGCCTGGACTAGAGTGAAACCCTACTCAGATAAAAACAAAACAAAACAAAACAACAATAACAAAGACAAAGACAGGAAATCAAGTGTATAAGCTATGAGGATTTCTAGCATTTTGTGTGTGTGTGTGTGGTGTGTGTATATGTACATTTATGTGCATGTGGAGCTCAGAGGTCAATATTGAATCTCCAATGGCTCTCCACCTTTTTATTTATTTTTTTTTTTGAGACAGGGACTCTCACTGAACCTGGAGCTCATTAATTCCATTAGACTATAGCCAGCAAGCTTGAGGGATCCTTCTGTCTGCCTCCCTAGTGCTGGGATTACAGGTGTGCACCTGCTGTCTTTATATGGGTACAGGGGATCTGAACTCAGGTCCTCATGCTTGTACAGGAAGCAGTTTACCCATGAGCATCTTCCCAGCCCTTTAATAATTTTAAAAGTATTTTATTTATTTATTTATGTACGAGGACAGAGAGAGAGAGAATGGGTGTGCTAGAGCCTGCAGCTGCTGCAAACAAACTCCAGATGCATGCACCACTTTGTGTATCTGGCTTTTTGTGGGTACTGGGGAATCAAACCCAGGTCATTAGGCTTTGCAGGCAAGCACCTTAACCACTGAGCCATCTCTCCAGCCAAAATTTATTTAGTTTTAAAATTTTTTTGTTTATTTTTATTTAATTACTTGAGAGCCACAGACAGAAAGAGGCAGATAGAGAGATAGAGAGAATGGGTGCACTGGGTCCTCCAGCCACTGCAAACAAACTCCAGACGTGTGTGTCCCCTTGTGCATCTGGCTAATGTGGGCCCTGGGGAATTGAGCCTTGAACCAGGGTCCTTTGGCTTCACAGGCAGGTGCTTAACTGCTAAGCCATCTCTCCAGCCCTTTTTTTAAATTAAAAAATATTTAATTTATTTATTTGTGTGTGCAAGAGGGAGAAAGATTTGGTATTTTGATTTTGAGTCATAATCAGACACACAGATTCCACAGAACAAAAGTCAGCAGCTGCTCTGTACTGCAGGTTTGATGCTTAGGCATAATTTAAAACCAGAAGATGGCAGAATTGTTAATAAACAGCTGCAAGGGGGCGTGTGTAAAGACAGTATGAGAAACTTCCATTGAAGAAGTCACTGCAGTTAGCATTCAAAATAAGAGCTTACTTAGCATGCCACCGTGCTCATTTGCAAATGAAGGGATGTATTGTTTTTAAAAATAGTTGAGTCTAATTTTGCATGTTTTGGAGATGGCTCTTCAGTGGCTTAAAAACATCTTTATTTATGATGTTCCAAATACAGCTCAGCCTCTGTGGCTTTGTGTGTTTACAGGCGCTCAATGAAGCAACCGCCCATCCAAGCTGGCTTCACAGAAAAGTTATATGTGATGGAGTGTGGAGGTGCACACCAGTAGTCTTGGAACTCAGAAGGTGGAGGTAGGAGGATCAAGCCATCCTTGGCTACATGGCAAGTTCAAGGCCAGCCTGGGCTACATGAGTCTTTGCCTCAAAAAACTGATATAGGGGCTGGAGAGATGGCTTAGCAGTTAAGCACTTGCCTGTGAAGCCTAAGAACCCTGGTTCGAGGCTCAATTCCCCAGGACCCACGTTAGCCAGATGCACAAGGGGGCGCACATGTCTGGAGTTTATTTGCAGTGGCTGGAAGCCCTGGTGCGCCCATTCTCTCTCCCTCTCTCTGTCTGTCACTCTCAAATAAATAAAAATAAAAAGAATTTAAAAAAACTGATATAAAGGGCTGAGGAAATGGCTCAGTGGATAAAGGGCTTGCTATTTAAACTTAAGAACCTGTGTTTGGCTTCCCAAGCGTGCGTGCAAAAGCCCGATGCTATGGTGAGGCCAGTCTAGTCTGTGTAGTGAGTTGTAGGCCAGCAGAACCAGCATGCCTAGAGTGAGAAGGGAGGTCGGGCTAGGAGAATTTCCCAGAAGCCAGCTAGCCTAGTGTGTGCAGTGCCAACAACCAGGAGACCCTGCCTCAAACAAAGTGGAAGGTGAGGGCCCACACTCAAAGTTGTCCTTTCCTCCTCACTAATGCTCCATGTGTGCGTGCACACACTCACATTTGAATACACACATGAATGGATGCACGTATTATAATACACACACAAACACACACACACCCCTAAAAAAGGAACAAAGGTGATATCTGGGGTCTCTGAGTTATATTTGGGGTCCTCTATAGACCCCTGGAATTCTGTCCTTCAGAGCAGAGATCTTAAAAATCATCAACCTCAGTGTATTTTTCATCTTATGCACATGGAAACAGATGCTCTCAGGGAGGCGAAGAAACTTTCTAAGGCCACACAAGCAAGGCAGTGGTAGAACCTTCTCCCGGCTACAGCAGTCATGTTTTCCATTAAGCCTTCACATCCCATAATTAGTCAGGAGCTTAACGTGTTTTCCTCTGCTTAGTATGTTTTCCTTTAAATCAATTCACTTTTTTAAAATGTAAAAGACACCTGCTTAAGAGAAGAACGCTTCACAAATATAAACGGAAAGTCCTGTCACTCACCAAAATAGAAAGTAACTGGAAATTAATGTGAGGCAAATGTAATGTGATGGCTGAGACCTCGACGTGTGAAATGAGCCAGTGGGTATTCTGTGCCCCAGGATTAACGTTCAGCAGTAGCTGGGAACGCTTAAAGCTTGGGCTCTCGAGTCAAAGGAGAGTATAGCAGGTTGAGAGAGGCAGTACTCTCCCCATGGGAGACAAAAGAGCTTCTGTCATGGTGACTGTGCACATCTAACCCCAATTCAAGCCTCCTTCTCCCCACCCCAGGAGAAATTGCAGGGGAAGTGACAACATGAACACTGCTCTTACTGCTAGCCTGACAACCAGCTCCAGGTCGATGGTGACAGACACTGTGATCAATCCAAAACCTATCAACACAGGGATGGAGAGATAGCTTAATGGTTAAAAACAGGGCCTTGCTTCTGAGGGATCTGGACAGTAAAGACCTCTCTCTTACCCGTGGCAGACACTGCCAATAGGATCTTGCTCCTGTTTGAATGTGCAATGCCCTTTCCCTCATACATTTGAACATTTACCCTCCCCCCACCAAGCCAGTAACACTGATTTTAGAGGTTGTGGAATCTTTAGAATGTGGGGCCTTGCTGACAGCTGTAGGGCTACGGGGGATGGATTGAGGGTTACAGGCCTGGCCTGTTTCTGGCTGAGTTTTGCTGCCTGGCCTTCTGAGATATGAGGAATCTCAGGTACACATACTCCTTTCCCTCCATAATGGACCCTTCCTGTCAAACTGTGAGCCAAAGTAATACCTCCCTTACGTCGTTTCCACCAGGTATTTTGTCAGAGCAATAAGAAAGACAATGGAGGGCTGGAGAGATTAGTCATTAAGGAATTTGCTTGCAAAGCCAGAGGACCCAGGTTTGACTCCCCAGGACCCATGTAAGCCAGATGCACAAGGTGGCACAGCATCTGGAGTTTGTTTACAGTGGCTAGAGGCCCTGGCATGCTCATTCTCTTTCTCTATCTGCCTCTTTCTCTCTTACTCAAATAAATACATAAATAAATAATAAAATTTATTTATTTTTCATTTATTTATTTGAGAGCGACAGACACAGAGAGAAAGACAGATAGAGGGAGAGAGAGAGAATGGGTGCGCCAGGGTTTCCAGCCTCTGCAAACGAACTCCAGACGCGTGCGCCCCCTTGTGCATCTGGCTAACGTGGGACCTGGGGACCCGAGCCTCGAACCGGGGTCCTTAGGCTTCACAGGCAAGCGCTTAACCGCTAAGCCATCTCTCCAGCCCAATAATAAAATTTAAAAAGGCAATGGATACACACCCTAATCAATCCTTGTGATATAGACCCTCTCAGCCTGGTAAGGAGGAGTGTCCACTCTGGGCCACCCTTGGAGGACTTGCCTTCTGTGAGTGATCAACACATAGACTTTCCCAAGAAGTTCACTTGAGGGCTCAACAGTATCTGATCATTGCTGCCTCCCAGTGCATGTGGAAAAGCCAGCCTCTGTTCCTGCACGGAGGGATGAGGAGGAGGTGGGGAAGGAAGGAGGAGAGGAAAAGTGAGGGCGGGCAGATGGGTTCTAGTTCTCACTGCAGCGGGTGTGGGTGAGAGTGCTAGTTCTTTTCAATATCGGTCCTGCCATGACTCCAAAGACTCCCAGGTTGCATAGCTGACAGCCACCCAGAAGAAAGAATGTCTTTCCCACTGTCCTTTGAGACTAAATGAAGCCTGATCAAAGATCATATGTAGCCAGAGCCCCAGAGGCCCCCAACACCTCAGCACTGAAGCAGACCAAAAATGAACCCAACATGGCTCAGGGAAATTTTGTGGAAGAGGGGCCGTAAAGAATGTCAGAGCCCCATGTTGGGTCATGATATACAGAGACATTTATTGTACCAATAACTGTGGGCTAACTCCACAATGCACGACCCACATACCTCAACAAGGAGGGGCAAATGGGGAGGGGGCAGGTCACGGATGAGCCTAACAATGGTACCAAACTGCCTGTACTTGCAGAATAGAAAACTAATAAAAAAAAAAAAGATAAAAAAATAAAAATAAATGAAAATAAAAAAAAAAAGATGATATGTAAAGGGAAGTGTCAGGTGATATCTTCCATGGCCTTTAAAAGGAGGCTATTTAGAGCATAAATAAACAGGTAACCCTACAGACTACAAAATCAACCAGCCGGTCAAGAAGTATACACTTGTGAAATAGTGACATGCAGTCTCTGCAGGTAACTACTGTTCTCTGGTTGGACGTGAGGCCCACTCAGTGGGACAGAACTCATATCTGGTACTGGAAACCAAGTCAGAATCCCACTGTCAGGAAACTCATAGACTCTAGAGAGAAGCCACCCTGCTCTCTGGAAAAGAAGAGAGGGCATGCACACTAGGAAAAAAACAAACAAACAAAAAAACCTCTCAAATTTTCATACCCCCTTTTAAATCAGGCTGCTCTCACTCTTGTTTGGAGAATCTGTTTTATCTTACAGATGGCAGGGAAAATTAAGATCCATCAATAAGACAAGAAGTTAGCTGATTGCCCACCATGAGATGTGCCACCTCTACCACATCTGCATGGCCCAGGAGAAATTGCAGGGGAAGTGACCACATGAACACTGCTCTTACTGCTAGCCTGACAATCAGCTCCAGGTTGATGGTGACAAACATGGTGAACAATCAAAAACCTACCAAAACAGGGATGGAGAGATAGCTTAATGGTTAAGGTGCTTGCCTAGGAAGCCTAAGGACCCAGGTTTGATTCCCCAGTACCCACGTAAGGCAGATGCACAAGGTGGCACATGCATCTGGAGTTTGTTTTCAGTAGCTGGAGGCCCTGGAATGCATATTCTTTCTGTCTCTATCTGCCTCTTTCTCTCTTGAATAAATAAATAAATAAAATATTAAAAAAACAAACAAACCTATCAAAGCAGAAATCCGCAGGCTACCGAGAACTCAACACTAAATCAGACTACCAACAAGCCTGCCATGGCTCAGGGAACATTGTGGAAGAAGGGATGGAAAGATTGTAAAAGCCACAAAGTGGGTAGGAATATCTTGAGACACAGTCTCCTGCTACCCCACAGGGACTGACGGAGACCTTCATGACCCTACAGTGAATACCATTACCCCACTGAGGAGGGCCCCCAGGGTAATAGCAGCTGGGGTAAGGGGATAAAAGAGAAAACCTGTTATAATTAATATCAAAAAAATTAATATAAAAAGAGATAGCTTCTTTCTTCATCTTGATGTGGATTAGAAGCAAGGTAGCTTTTTCTCCACAGGTAATTAGCTCGGACTGGCCTACAGAAACACGGATGCCACCCTACCTGCCTTGGCAGGACTAACTTGCATCTGATCCACTCTCATACAAGATGGCTGAAACGATAACCTCCTAGTTCCGCTTCAGCAACAGCAACAGCTGCCTGTTTCTTCTTCAGTTTCACAGGCTTAGCACCTCTGGGTGGTCCCTTCCAGAGTCAACATTCCTCTTGGGCCTACCTGTCAATCAGGTTCCTCACTACACATCTGAGCCTGGTGATGAAGCTCATTCTAACTGGATGTCTGGCTCTTAGAAATTGGCCTGAGGCACATGTGTAAGCTGCTTCTATTCTTCTGTCCTCTGCTCTTCCTTTCTTCTTTCCTTCCCTCAGAAGCATGTGAGAGAGATTCTTCTGATTTTTTTTGGTTTTCTGAGATAGGGTCTTACTCTAGCCCAGGCTGACCTGGAATTCACTATGTAGTCTAAGGCTGGCCTCAAACTCACAGTGATTCTCCTACCTCAGCTTCCTAGTGCTGAGATTAAAGGTGTGCGCCACCACGCTCAGCTTATGAATTTTTAAGTCGTTTTATTTATTTTTATTTATTAGAGACAGAAGGAGAGAGAGAGAAAATGGGCGTACCAGGGCCTCTAGCCACTGCAAACGAATTCCAGATGCATGCACCACAATGTGTATCTGGCTAACATGGGGCCTGGAGAATCGAACCTGGGTCCTTGGGCTTTGCAGACAAGTGCCTTAGCTGCTAAGCCATCTCTCCAGCCCATTATGAAATTTTAAATTAAAATATTTTATTTATTTGCAAGCAGAGAGAGAGAGAGAGAGAAGATAAACAGAGAAAATGGGCCCACCAAGGCCTTCAGCCACTGCACATGGACTTCAGATGCATGCACCACTTTGTGCATCTTCTTTATGTGGGTACTGGGGAATCAAACCTGGGTCCTTAGGCTTTTCAGGGAAGTGCCATAACCACTGAGCCATATCTGCAACCCCCCGAACTTCTTTTGACTAGGGTGCTTTCCTGCCTTGTTTTCCCTTGTATCTTAACTCTCCCATAATAAATCATAATTGACCCTTCATGGAGTCTGCATTTTCAATTCTTTGATAACTTGCACAAGAACCCAAGGATGGGGTCCACGGGCCTGGAGGGCTCTTTTATCTATCTTTACGGAGATCTAATCCCTTCCAGGACTATAGTTCTGTCTGCATCTGTTTCTTCCTCTTCCTGGTTTGTCTGGAATTTGGGTTTGATGGTTGGAACCAGGTGGCGTTACTTGATAATAGGATGATGAAAATGGAAACTGAACATAGAGGCTCGATCATTCAGACAGAACCTGCTTCCCTGGGCCTCTTTTCTTCTTTGTTTCCAAGGTAGGGTCTCACTCTAGCTCGGGCTGACCTGGTACTCGCTCTGTAGCTCTAGGCTGGCTTCAAACTCACAGTGATCCTCCTACCTCTCTCAGGGTTGGGATTAAAGGTGTGCACCACCATGTCTGGTCTTTTGTGTGTGTGTGTGCATGCACATGAGAGAGAGAGAGAGAGAGAGTCAGAGTTATTTAGTAGCACTAGCTGGCCTGTAACTCACTATGTAGACTAGACTGACTCTTGCAGTGACCTTCTTGTTTCTCTATCAGTGCTCCTGAGTTCTGGGATTTACAGGCGTACACCACCATGCCTGGTTTGCCTTGTTAAAATCCCTGTTATATGAAGTCTTTAGACTCCCAGCCAAACTCTGAATGAACTCTGAATCAGGAGCGAGGTGATCTGAGTTCGAGCCCTATTTCTCCAGCTCACATTTCACAACGATCTGGAGGTGGAGGAAGAGGAACCTCTCCTCCCCTGCAGTCTCCAGCACCTATGGCAAATTTCCAGCGAGGCAGACCAACCTCTGGAGACTCTCGGTTGTGCAGAAACCTGTGTTTTAGTCCCAAGGTGGTGGGGAAAGAAGCAGGCGGGACTGCTTGCTGAGATCATCCCAGGTGTTCCTGTGGAGCAGGGAGGTACAAACAGGAGCCATGGGCGCGAAAGCACTTTGTCTTAGAGGCATCGCAGTCTCTGCTGACTGCTAAATAGCATTCTGGGGGTGAAAGTGGGGGCACAGCACATCTGTCCTTAAGCCACCTTCTCTTCTTTTGGGGAAATACGCTGAGGCTCTACCCACAGAGAGCAAAAGCACCACCCCCCACAGCCTCAGCAGCCACACACGGCTTACATGTTTTAACTAAAGCATCCGAAACCACTTTGAATGCAGCCGCCATCGCCATGGATACTCATCACTGCAATCCTCTGTTGCTGTGGCAACAGTCCACCCTTCACTCCCCTCCCCACACACCTGTCTTGCCTGTTTCCCCTGAAGCTGACACACTGGTTACTGTGACTGACAGGAGAAAATTGAAGAGGCATTCCAAGGGTGCAGAAGTACAGGTGAGCTTGCCAGAAAACAGGTATTTTTCCATTATTGTAATCAGTATATTTCTCTCTCCTATCTTACCGAGGACAGATGACCGTGATTATGGGGAGAGAGAGGACAGTCAGTGATGAATTGAAGCTGAAATAGTCCCTTTTGTCATCTCCTGGAGGTGATTTTTTTAATAGCCATTTTTGTTCACTGAAAACATGGCCTTGAGCATTCTAGAAGTATCAAACCACTGGCTGCCAGCTGACCTGCTTTTTTTTTTTTCAAGGTAGGGTCTCCCTGTAAACCAGGCTGACCTGGAATTCACTCTGTAGTCTCAGGGTGGCCTTGAACTCGCAATCCTCCTACCTCTGCTCCTGAGTGCTGGGATTAAAGCGTGCATCACCATGCCTGACCTTTTTTTTTTTTTATTGCAGATTTAAAAAACATTCCAAGAAAATCTTGTAGGACCAAAAGACCCCTCTGTACCAAGGTCTTCACAGCAGGTCTTTGGAGTGGGAGACAGGAGACAAGGCCATATGCTTCTAGCTGGGAGTGTGACAGGTACAGGTGGGGCATGGCTGCACCTTTTACCTGTTCATTTAAGTAATGTGATGGGAATCAAGCAAAATATGGTCGGCTGGGTGACTGCAGGCAGGTGCTCTGCAAACATCTGTGTGCCCCAAGCAAGACTGCAGGCCTAGCCTGGAGACCTTGGGCTTCTTTTAGAGACTCCGAGATGCCTTGGACTAGAAAAAATCAAAATCCTTAGACCCCAGACTTAAAATACAATGTTAATTCAGTTCAATTTTAGCCTTTTTTTTTTGAGGGGGGCAAAGTCTCACTATATAGCTCAGGCTGGCCTTGAACTCATAATGCTCCAGAGTGCTGGGATTTTACAGGTGTATACCTCCACAGATGGTTTTCCATTTTTTAAAAAAAGCATTTTTATGGGGCTGGAGAGATGTCTTAGCAGTTAAAGAGCTTGCCTGTAAAGCCTAAGGACCCAGGTTTGATTCCCCAATCCCCATGTAAGCCAAATGCGCAAAATGGTACATAGAGTCCATTTGCAGTGGCTAGAGGCCCTCACGTGCCCATTCTCTCTCTCTGCCTCTTTCTCTTTCTATCTCCAATAAATAAATATAAATAAATAAAATATTTTAAAAAGAATATATATTTTTAAAGATTTTTATTTATTTATTTGAGAGTGACAGAGAGAGAAAAAGGCAGACAGAGAGTGAGAGAGAGAATGGGCACGCCAGGGCTTCCAGCCACTGCAAACGAACTCCAGACGCGTGCACCCCCTTGTGCATCTGGCTAACGTGGGTCCTGGGGAATTGAGCCTTGAACCGGGGTCCTTAGGCTTCACAGGCAAGCACTTAACCGCTACGCCATCTCTCCAGCTTAAAAAGAATATTTTTATGGCTGGGTATGATGGAACATGCCTTTAATCTCAGCACTTAGGAGGCAGAGGAACGAGGATCACTGTGAGTTCAGGCCAGTTTGAGACTACCTAGTGAATTCTAGGTCAACCTGGGCTAGAGTGAGACCCTACCTCAAAAAAATTTTCTTTTTATTTATTTGCAAGGGGGAGGATGGGCACCAGGGCCTCCTGCTACTACAAATTCCAGATGCATGTGCCACTTTGTGCATCTGGCTTTATGTGGGTACTGAGGACTCAAACCCGGGCTGTTAGTCTTTGCAAGCAAGCACTTTAACTGCGGAGCCATTTCTTTAACCTGCGGGTTTGCAATCATGAGTACTTTTTAAGTTCTTGAATTCCATGAAAAACCCAAAGTCTGCTACACTACCCAAGTGTCAGGCACCAGATGTGCCCACTGGTTTAATAGTGGCCTGACTATTATGGGGGTAACCAACCACTGTCTGCTTGGATTTGAGGCCTGCTCCACAGGAAGGACTTCACACCTGGCCCTGTGGACCTAGTCAAAGGTCCACAGCCAGAGATTATTGTTGCTGTTTGGGAAGTTTCTTTTTTGCAGTGGGCAGTGGTTAATGCAGAGATTCCTTAACTAGTAAAAGTGAGCATAAGTGATTGTTGAATGCTGATCCCCAAGTGTATCATCCTCCAAGGCTCAGGGACATTGCAGAAGACAGGGTGGAAAAAAGTGTGAGAGCTGGGGAGGAGTGCTGTGGAATGCTGGCTTCCGGCTGTGACGTGGCTGTTGTTTTCATGGACTCACAGCGGTTGCGATGACCTGCATAAGACTGTACCCTCTACACGGCATCATGGGCAAGGCCCTACCGGCTCCTCAGGAGCTACTGGTGGTTAATGGTTGCTGGAGGGCGGGGGAGGAGACATTTTCTTCAGTGGGATAGCCACTGGGAAGCTTTCTATTTTCTGGTAAATAATCTTTCCCCAATCCATGCTCAAACATGCAACCCTAATTAAACTAAAGTGAGTCACAGAAATGAAAGACATGAAGAGACAAGGAGGACTGATTGAGCAGAGGCAGTGGCTCGCTGGGAGCAGAAGGGAGTAACTGGGAGTGACTATAATCGAAATACATCATATGCATGTATGAATTTTCAGAAAAGTCACAAAAATTAAAGAAAGATGAATGCCATATGTCCTCTCTCATGTGCGGATCTTGTCTTCTCGCTGTTAACTATGTGTGTTAAGGAGGAGTGAATGTGTATAAAGGCCAGGAGAATAGAACAGGGACCATAAAACCAAAATAAAAAAGCTTTAAGGGGAGGACTGGGGAAGTTAGTAACATAGGAGATATTAAAAAGGATGAGGGGACAAAGATTCTAGCAGGAAAAGGATAGACAGGGAGGTTGAAAGGAGTGAGAGGTAGGGAGAATTAATCAAAAAGAAGTTTGTATGGAAATGCTATAAGGAATCCTGTGCCTTTGTAAACTAATGAAAGAAGAAGAAAATGACATCAAACTAAAAGAGGGACAAGCTGGAAAGAAGGGGTTCAGTGAAGGGACAAAAGAAAGTCATATGACGACATTATATACATGAATACAATTTGTCAATAAAAATACGGGGCTGGGGAAATGACTCAGCAGTTCTAGGCAATTGCTTGAGAAACTGTTGGCCTAGGTTCAATTCCGCAGAACCCATGTAAAGCCAGATGCACAAAAGTGGTGCATCCACCTGGAGTTCAGTTACAGTGGGAAGAGGCCCTGGCATACTCATTCTTTCTCTCTCTCTCTTTTCTCCTTCCTCTACTCCCAAGTAAATAAGTAAAAATATTTTGGGCTGGAGAGATGGTTTAGTGATTAAGGCACTTACCTGTGAAGACTAAGGACCCAGGTTAGATTCCCCAGTACCCACATAAGCCAGATGCACATGGTAGCGCATACGTCTGGAGTTTGTTTGCAGCAGCTGGAGGCCCTGGTGCACCCATTCTGTCTCTCTCACATAAATAAATAAATACTTAAAAAATAATAAAAAATATTTAAAAAATAATAAAAATAGGAGCTGGAGTGATGGCTCAGAGATTAAGTGTACTTTCTATGCAAGTATGAGGGCTTGAGAGGCTGAGGGATCCTGGCATGGGACCTCCTAAGTTGGAGTCTCTTGGCACTCACACATAGGGTTTAGAATGATGACTTTGAACGTGAAGAGCCCCAACTATGCTTGATGCTTAATAATTAACTAGTAATAACGACAGTGAAAATACTAATAGTATTTGTTAAAAGGCATTTTTAAGATTATTGCACAAGGAGCCTCACATGCAGGTTAGAGATGTGGCTCAGTGGCAGAATGCTTGAGGTGTTGGGATCCCTCCCCAGCATCTCAGAGAGAAAGAAAGAAAAAGGGAAATAAACGTCTCACGCACAGAAGTCTGAAGTCAGGGTAGATCTTACTGTTTCTACTTTAAAATAGGGCTCAAACATGTGTCAACTGGGACTGGAGAGATGGCTTAGCGGTTAAGCGCTTGGAAGCCTAAGGACCCCGGTTCGAGGCTCAATTCCCCAGGAGCCACGTTAGCCAGATGCTCAAGGGAGTGCACACGTCTGGAGGAGATCGTTTGCAGTGGCTGGAGGCCCTAGCGCGCCCATTCTCTCTTTCTCTCTCTCTCTCTCTCTGCCACTTTCAAATAAATAAATAAATATAAAACAAAAAAATTAAAAAAAAATGTGCCAACTGCCAGGAGTTCAAAGCCACCCTGAGACTACATAGTGAATTCCAGGTCAGCCTGGACTAGAGTGAGACCCTACTTCAAAAAATCAAAAAACAAAACAAACAAACAAAAATATGCCAATTGCTTCAATGGAGGCATCTCTGTTATGGGGGAAACCAACTGCTCTCTGATTAGACACAAAGCCTGCTCCATGGGAGGGGATTCCTTCCTGGTATTGAAAACCTAATCCAAAGCCTATGGCTGGGGTGGTCACAAGCCCTAGCAAGGAGACTACTATTGCTGTCTGGCTAAATGCATATATTAATGCCCGCCAAACTGTCCTTTAAACACTCCTATTTATGCACATGTATTAATGCTACTCTCACCTTTGGTTAGAGAAGCTTCTCTTTTCAGATGGTGGTGACCAGTGGGGTGACTCAAAAGCCATCATTGTGCTTAGAAGAAGTGACAGTAGAGTGTTCAGCATGAAGTGAGACAGCTCTATCACCCCTCCACCCCTGCCAAGGCTCAGGGTCCATTGTGGAAGAGGTGGTGGAAAGAATGTAAGAGCCAGAGGAAGGGGAGGAGCGCTTACAATGCTGTCATCCTGACACAAAGTGGCCTGGATATCCCTGACCTCACAGTGCCTGACACTACCTACACAAGACCTGCACAGTAGGAGGGAAAAATGATGACATCAAAATAGGTGGGACTAATTGGAAAGAAGAAGGGATTCAATGGAGGGGGAATTTGGAAGGGGGGAAAAGGGAGTGGTGGGAAGGAATTATGATTATGGCATATCGTTTATATTTATGGAGGTTGTCAATAAAAAATTAAAAATAGGAACGGGGCTAGGGAACTTAATAGAACTTGCTGCAATGGTGGAAAATGGAACTAGGAAAGCTGATTGCATATGTTGAAACCAGGCCTCTGGCGTCAACAGAGATAAATCTATCCTTTTTACTTTCACATGTGTGTGCATAGTATATGTGACGTGTATGCGTATTGTCTTCACCACATGCACACATACGCTGAGGCCAGCGGAGAATGTCAGGTGTCCTTCCTCTAACTCTCACCCATGTGTTTCCTTAAAACAGGGTCTCTCACTGAACTCAGAGCTGCAGGTTTCTATTTTTGTTTGTTTATTTGTTTGCTTTTTGGTTAGACTGGTTGACCATAAAGCCCCAATGATTCTCCAGTCTCCACTCTCCACAGGACTGGGGCCATGCCCAGCTTTTTTTTTTTTTTTTTTAAATTTTTAATTTATTTATTTGAGAGCGACAGACACAGAGAGAAACACAGATAGAGGGAGAGAGAGAGAATGGGCGCTCCAGGGCTTCCAGCCTCTGCAGACGAACTCCAGACATGTGTGCCCCCTTGTGCATCTGGCTAACGTGGGACCTGGGGAACCGAGCCTCGAACCTTAGGCTTCACAGGCAAGCGCTTAACCGCTAAGCCACCTCTCCAGCCCCATACCCAGCTTTTTATGTGGTGTTGGAGAATCAAACTTAGGGCCAGTCAGGACCTCTCATCTAGGCCCCCATGCTTATAAGACAGTGATCTTACCTACTGAGCCATGTACCCGGCCCCAATATTTTTTAATTAAAAAAATTTTTTTTTCCCGACTGGGCTGGAGAGATGGATTAGCGGTTAAGCGCTTGCCTGTGAAGCCTAAGGACCCTGGTTCAAGGCTCGATTCCCCAGGACCCATGTTAGCCAGATGCACAAGGGGGCGCACACATCTGGAATTCATCTGCAGTGGCTGGAGGCCTTGGCGCGCCCACTCTCTCTCTTTCTCTCTCTCTGCCTCTTTCTCTGTCTGTCGCTCTCAAATAAGTAAATAAAAATAAGCCAAAAAAAAATTAAAAAAAAATTTTTTTTTCAAGACACGGTCTTACTATGTGTCCCTGGCTGGCCCAGAAACCACTGTGTAGACAGAATGGCCTCAAATGTGCAGTGATTCTACTGCCTTAGCCTCCAGAGTGTTCAGATTACAACCCCGAACTCCCATGCCCAGTTCAACTAGTTATCCCTGTGGAGCACAACCACAAAAACAAAACAAAACCAAACCAAGCAAACACAGAACTTTCTCATCTCACAGGTATGCAGAGTGACCGGGGTGGTGGCTGGCTATATATTCATTCATAACGTCACATATGCTATGTTTTGGGGCTGGGAACATACTTTCCCACGGAGCCCTGCCTCCAGGCTCCACCTGACTGGCAGCTCTGTCATCCTAAGGGTAAGTTCTCACCTTCTCTGCACTGCTGCCCTGGGGAGGGCCAGGCTGCAGCCTCTGCCTCCCTTCTTCCTCCCACCGCTCAGTGCTGAGGTCCATGCCTCCATGTGCGGCCTCTCCCTCCAATTACTGTTTGGAGAAGCTCCCAGAACACTAAGTGTATAGCTTGATGAATCGCCACTAACTGAACAGGCTCACGGCACCAGGACCCACTAAGTAACAGAATATTGCCAGCCCTCTGGGGTCCCCTCCCAGTCTCTTCCCTTACACTGGGCAGCCGCCACTCTGACTTCTAGCAGCTTGTTGCTTTCTGTACTCACTGTCAGCGCAATCATACAGTCCATATTCTTTTCTGCCTGGCTTTTTACCTTTTCTTTCTTTTATTTTCTTCTTCTTTTTTTTTTGGCTTTTTTTGAGGTAGGGTCTCATTCTAGCCCAGGCTGACCTGGAA
The DNA here is from genome assembly GCF_020740685.1 of Jaculus jaculus. Lineage (NCBI taxonomy): Eukaryota > Metazoa > Chordata > Mammalia > Rodentia > Dipodidae > Jaculus > Jaculus jaculus. Next base: position 24,298,507 of record NC_059114.1, read on the forward strand.
TTCACTATGTAGTCTCAGGGTTGCCTCGAACTCACAACAATCCTCCTACCTCTGCCTCCCGAGTGCTGGGATTAAAGGCATGTGCCACCACGCCTTGCTGCTTTTTCTTTCTTTTAAAAATATTTTATTTATTTATTTATGTGTGTGAGAGAGTGAGATGGAGAGAGGGAGAGAGAAGGAGGCAGACACAGAGAGAGTGGGTGTGCCAGGGTCTCCTGCCACTGTAAATAAACTCCAGACACATGCGCCACTTTGCACATCTGGCTTTACGTGGGTGCTGGGGAGTTGAACCTGGGCTGCCATGCTCTGCAGACAAGCACCTTTAATTGCTGAGCCATCTCTCCAACCCTGCTTTTTCTTTCTTAACACTTTGTTTGTGGGATGCATCCATGTAGTGGGGTCCCATTTTTTTTTTTGCATTGTTGTATATACAGTATTCCATTTTGCAAATAGTCTATGATTTTTTTTCACCTCTTCTACTGTTTGGTGGTCTTCTGGGTTGAGTGACAATGAAACCTCTATTGTTGTCAACTTGATCAGATTAGGAATCCAGTAAGAGGCACCCTCTTGGGCAGATCTGTGAGAGTATTTCTAGGAAAGACTGACTGGGGGTGGGGGGCTTCTCCCTGGTATGGGGCAGCCTTCCTAGTGGTGGACTATGTACAAAGAAGCTTTGGGGCTGGGGAGAGGGTTTAGTGGCTAAGGTGCTTGCTTGCAAGCCTGATGGAGCAGGTTGCAACCTCCAGCACCCACATAAAGCCAGATGCACAAAGTGGCACCTGGGGTTGGTTTGCAGTGGCAAGAGGCCTTGGTGTGACCATTCTCTCTCTCTCTGCTTGTAAATAATAATACATTTTCTTAATTAAAATAGTTAAACTCTGAGCCGGGTGTGGTGACGCACGCCTTTAATCCCAGCACTCGGGAGGCAGAGGTAGGAGGATCGCCGAGAGTTCGAGGCCACCCTGAGACTACATAGTGAATTCCAGGTCAGCCTGAGCTAGAGTGAGACCCTACCTCAAAAAGCCAAAATAATAGATAAATAAATAATAATAATACTAAATAAGCTCTGAGAGTACACTGAGCTTATTTCTGCCTGGCAGCCCATGCTTCTTCCTGGTGCATGCATCTGCCCTGCACGGCTCGCCGGTGTGCGCGTCTCACTGCACTACTCGCTGGTGCACGCCTCTGTGCTGCGCTATTCATTGGTTTGCGCATCTCCTCTGTTGCTGCCAACCTCTGTGGACATCAGAACGCAGCATCTTCAGCCTTTCCATGGGGACTGACGACCAGCGGCTCTCCAGGAATCCTTCAGGCCTTTAGTGCTAGATTGGGACTGCTGGAGCCTCCAACATTGTGGGCTGGGCAGCTACTGGGTTTCCAGACTCTCCAGCCTATAGACTGCTATTGTGGGACTGTTTAGTCCATGCCCTATAAGCCCATCCAATAAAAACTCTGTGTAGTAGGTATTCATCCTATCAGTTCTGTTCTTCTACAGCACCCTAATAAAGGTTGTTTCAAACTTTTGGTTTTGCTTTACTGTTAATGGGACCTTGAATGTTACGACACACTTTTTTTTTTTTAATTTTTTTTTTTAATTTATTTGAGAGCGACAGACACAGAGAGAAAGACAGATAGAGGGAGAGAGAGAGAATGGGCGCGCCAGGGCTTCCAGCCTCTGCAAACGAACTCCAGACGCGTGCGCCCCCTTGTGCATCTGGCTAATGTGGGTCCTGGGGAACCGAGCCTCGAACCGGGGTCCTGAGGCTTCACAGGCAAGCACTTAACTGCTAAGCCATCTCTCCAGCCCTCTCTGCCTCTTTTTATCAAATAAATTAATAAGTAAATAAATAAGAAAACACTGTGCCAGGCATGTTGGCACATGCTTTTAATACCAGCACTTGGGAGGCAGAGGTAAGTGGATCACTGTGAGACCCTACCTCGAAAAACCAAAAATAAAATAAAATAATAAATAATAAAACACTCCATGCTAATATTTATTTATTTGTTGGTTTTTTGAGGTAGGGTCTTATTCTAGCCCAGGCTGATCTGGAATTCACTCTGTAGTCTCAGGGTGGCCTCAAATTTATGTTTCTCCTCCTACTTCTGCCTCCTGAGTGCTGGGATTAAAGATAAATGTGTGCCACCACGCCTGGCTGATTTCCTTTCCTTTCCTCCCCTCCCCTTCCCTTCCCTCCTCTCCCCTCCCCTCCCCTTTCCTTTCCTTTTCTTTTTAAGAAAGGAAGTTCTGTATCCCAAACTGGCCTCAAATTAACTTTATAGCTGAGGCTGGTCTTGAATTCCTGATCCTTCTGCCTCTACTTCCAGAGTGCTGGGATTACAGATGCAGGTTACCATGCCTAGTTTATTTGTTAAATCCTTAAGTGCTGGATTTTGTTTTCCTGCAATGAATCTCAAGCGCTTGCTCTCATTTTTATTTTTAGGCTATGTTTTAGAGGAAAAATCAGAGCAATTTAAAACTACTAAAAATAAACAAATAAAACTACTGAATTAAAAATGGCAAATGACCACATTGCTCTAACACTGTGTATAGCACCACCAATGCCAGCAGGGACCCAGACTGCCAGCAGCAGGACAAAGGCACCCAAGTGCCAGGTTGCTCACTTTGTTCCAGAACCCATGATTTGGCTTCTGTTCCCTGCTGTTTCCAGAGGGGACATCTTTCAGGCCCATCGTTTGTCACAGGCCCCGGCAGAGCTTCTGAACACCTAACATAGGACAGGTCCTGGCCGGGTGGGCCCTGCCAGCTGGCTTGAGTTCCATCATGTCACATCATCTTTGGGGAATTTAGGCTTTGCTCTTGTGGCTCTCTTTCCCCCGCCCCCATGTCACCTGGCTTTGGTGTCTGCAGCCTTCCGGTGTGTGGTGGTTTGATTCAGGTGTTCCCCCTAAACATAGGCGTTCTGAATGCTAGGTTCCCAGCTGATGGATATTTGGGAATTAATGCCTCCTGGAGGGAGTGTATTGTTGGGGGCGGGCTTATGAATTTTATAGCCAGTTTCCCCTTGCCAGTGTTTGGCACACTCTCCTGTTGCTATTGTCCACCTTATGTTGGCCAGGGGGTGATGTCCACCCTCTGCTCATGCCATCATTTCCCCCTGCCATTGTGGAGCTTCCCCTCGAGCCTGTAAGACAAAATAAACCTCTTTTTCCCACAATCTGCTCTTGGTCAGGTGATTTCTACCAGCAATGCGAACCTGCAACACGGTGTCTCCTCATTCTCACTGCCAGTGTGATCAGGCTGTGGCACCACCTCCCTGCTCCTTGAAGAGAGAGCTGGGATCTGGATGTCCCCACTCTTTTTGTTTTTTTTCGAGGTAGGGTTTTACTGTAGCTCAAGCTGACCTGGAATATACTATGTAGTCTCAGGGTGGCCTTGAACTCATGGTGATCCTCCTACCTCTGCTTCCCAAATGCTGGGATTAAAGGCATGCGCCACCATGCTCAGCTTGCATGTCCCTGTTCTTGTCACCTGCCACTTATTCTCCATTGGGGACCAGAATGAGATTTCTTTCTTTCTTTCCTTCCTCCTTCCCTCCCTTTCTCCCTCCCTCCCTCCCTCCCTCCCTTCCTTTTTTTTTTTTATCATATTTTATTTATTTATTTGCAAGGGGAGAATGAGAGAGACAGAGAGAGAGAGAGAGAGAGAGAGAGAGAGAGAGAGAGGGAGACCAGAATGAGCTTTGAACACTACTCTGCTTACATGCCCACGTAGCTCCCACACAGATCTCATGGGCATTCTCTGAACTCCCTTGGACACACCACCTGGGCAGGCATCTTTGCCTCTCAGCCGGGGCCTTTGACCATTGTCTTTTCAGTATTGGACATGGAGCCTTGCACATAGTAAGTAAGCATTCTATGACTGAGCTACATCCTGAGCCTGCCATTAAAAAATTTTTAACAAAATTTTTTTGCAAGAAGACAGAGAAAGAGAGAGATAATATGGGCATGCAGGGACTCTTGCCACTGCAAATGAACTGCAGATGCATGCACTACTGTGTGCCTCTGGCTTTATGTGCCTTTAACTGCTGAGCTATTTCTCCAACCGGGAGCCTGGGAAAGGCTGAAAAACACCACAGTTGCCAGAGGCTGAAGGTAAAAATGTTTTATCTTAAGAGCCGGGCGTGGTGGTGCACACCTTTAATCCCAGCACTTGGGAGGCAGAGGTAGGAGGATCATCATGAATTCAACCCAGGACCCACGTTAGCCAGATGCACAAGGGGGCACATGCGTCTGGAGTTCGTTTGCAGTGGCTGGAGGCCCTGGTGTGCCCATTCTCTCTCTGTCTCTCTGCCACTTTCTATCTCTGTCTGTTGCTCTCAAATAAATAAATAAAGACAAACAAACAAACAACAGGAGGGTGCTCTGGAGAACTGCAGGCTTCTGCAGCTGGCCTGTATCACCTGGCACTGCAGGCGAGCGGGCCCCCTTGCAGGTGGGCTCATGGTCAGCTCTGCCCCTGCTCAGGCCGCCTGACTTTTGGGTGACTATTCTGTGCTTCCTGGCAGGTGCCGCTTTCTTCCACCAGGCGCTGAACATGACTTTGATGCTGGACTCCAATTAGGAGCACACAGGAGGCTGGTGCAAGTCCCCAGACAGCTGGTGGGGTGCGGGGTGGTGGTGATGGTGGGGGGGGGGCTGGCTCTAGCCGTGGTTGCTGTCAGGATGGGTCAAAGGGCAGCGTGAGAAGTGCTTGGTAATTGCATTGAGCCGGAGCTGCTCGCTTTCCAATTCACAGGGCATTTGGCATTATTTGATGTGGGAAAAACCTATGCAGCGGTGCAGGCCTCCGAGCTGAAGTGAGGACGACCATGAGCTGAGCCACCCGCACGCAGGCACAGTGTGCCCAGGGGACCTCTGTCCTTTTCTATGTTTGCAATTTCCTCCTGGCCTGGGCACAGCTGTGCCAACCCCAAAAGACTCATCCTAGCCGTGTGTGGTGGACCAGGCCGGTCAGCCCAGTGCTCATGAGGCTGAGACAGAAGCGATGAGTTGAGGCCAGCCTGGGCTACATAAAGAGAACTGGTTTAGGCCAGGTGTGGTGATACGTACCTTTAATCCTAGCACTAGGGAGGTAGAGAGGTAGGAGGATCGCTGTGAGTTCAAGGCCAGCCTGTACTACAGAGTGAGTTCCAGGACAGCCTGTGCTACCTTGGGGTTTAAGCCCCAACCTTGGGGACAAAAAAAGAGAGAGAACTTGTTTCAAACAGACAAACAGACAAAGCCAGGTATGATGGCTCATGCCTATAATCCCAAGAGAGGCTGAGGGAAGACAGGATTGCTGTGAGTTTGAGGCCAGTCTAGGCTACAGAGTGAGTTACAGGTCAACCTGGGCTAGAGTGGGACCCTGCCTTGAGAAAACAAACAAACAAACAAACAAACAATCATCGGATGAAGTGTGGTTTAGGAAATAGCACCTTCATGGAGTTGTAACTAATGCATAGTGAAAGTCCATTTTAGGTGGATCCTTTGCTGTGTGTTAACAGATGCAACAAGGCACGTGACCGCCACTCTGTAAAGGTAGCACATTTCCATCACCCCACAAATTTGCCCCACTCCCTCTGCCACTAATTGTTACTCCTCTATCCCTAAGGAAATAATGCCTGCTTCCTATCCATATAGACTCCCACAGTTTCTTTCTAAAACCTATACTTCTTATTTTTCATTTATTTTTATTTATTTATTTGAGAGCAACAGACAGAAAGAGAAAGAGGGAGGGAGGAAGAGAGAGAGAGAATGGGCGTGCCAGGGCTTCCAGCCACTGCAAACGAACTCCAGACGCATGTGCCCCTTATGCATCTGGTTAACTTGGGTCCTGGGAAATCAAGCCTCGAACCGGGACCTCAGGCTTCACAGGCAAGCACTTAACCGCTAAGCTATCTCTCCAGACCATATTTTGATTTTTTTTTCCCTTTTTTCTTTCTTTCTTTTTTTTTTTTTTTTTTTTTGGAGTTAGGGTCTCACTCTAGCTCAGGCTGACCTGGAATTAACTATGTAGTCTCAGGGTGGCCTTGAACTCATGGCAATCCTCTTACCTATGTCTACTGAGTGCTGGGATTCAAGGCATGTGCCACCACACCCAGCCATATTTTGATTTTTAAAAAATATTTTACTTATTTTTTGAGAGAGAGAGAGAGAGAGAGAGAGAGGTGCATCTGGCTTATGTGAGTTCTGGGTAATCAAACCTGGGTCCTTAGGCTTCACATGCAAGTGCCTTAACTGCTAAGCCATTTATTCAGCCTTTTTGATTTTTTTTTTTTTTAGTGAAAGAGAGAGAGAGAATTGTCATACCAGGCACTGCAATCAAACTCCAGATGCATGTGGCACCTTATGCGCATATGCGACCTTGCTTACATGGGATCTGGAGAGTTGAACATGAGTCTTCAACTTCACAGGCAAGCGCCTTAACCGCTAAGCCATCTCTCCAGCCCCTTATTTTTGATTTAAAAAATATTTTTATTTTTTTGATTTGCAAGCAGAGATGGAGAGAAAGAGAGAGAGAGAGAGAGAGAGAGAGAGAGAGAGAATTGGTGCATCAGGGCCTCAACCACTACAGTCAAACTCCAGATGCTTGCACCACCTTGTGGGCATGTGCAGCCTTGTGTTAGCCTCACCTTTTGTGCATCTGGCTTACGTGGGATCTGGAGAATCAAACATGGGTCCTTAGGCTTTGCTGGCACACGCCTTAACTGCAAAGCCATCTTGCCAGCACTTCTTACTTTATTTTTGAGGCAGGGTCTCACTCTAGCCCAGGCTGTCTTGGGCTCACTCTGTAGTAGAAGTTGGCTTTAAACTCACTTCAACCCTCCTACCTCAGCCTCCCAAGTGCTGAGATTAAAGGTGTGAGCCACTAAGCCCAGCCTTGCTTTTGGCTTTTTATGTGGGGTCTGGGGACTGAATTTAGGTACTGTAGCTTGAGCAGGCAGGTGCTTTATCCATCCCCGTGTCCCCTGAAGATTTTCATGGACAATCTGGAGACTCTGCCACCCTGGTTATGGGTAGTTTGAATGAATGTATGGCCCCACAGACTCAGGTGTTTTATTAAAATTGAGCCCTTGGCAGGCAGCTCCCTGCTACAGAGACATGTCACTTGGGGCAGATCTTGGAGTGCAGCCCTAAGGGTGTGTTGGGGGTGGATCTCAAATCCACCCCTACTAAGCTGTTTGGGTCTTGGTGCTGGCTGTTTGGTGAACCCCTCTGTGGTGAGCTGTGGAAATGAGTCACAGCTTCTTCTACCACAGATGGCATTTCCCCTGGATTTTGTAAGGCTGCAATACACCCCTTCCTCCCACAAGCTGCCTCCAGGTGGATGTTTGTCCCAGAAGAACTAACCACAACACTGTTTGCTCCTACAGCCCTCCCCATGGCACCAGCTGTCCCTGGGCTCCGGGTCACAGACCTTCCTATTGTCAAGGACGACGACTCCAGTGATGAGTGCCCATGTCCACTTTGTGTATACAGAGCTCATGTTATCTCCTGCCAGTTTACCAGAGTGTTCTACCTGCTTCTCATCAGAATGCCACCGTCCTCTGGAGGGCCCCATAAGGGCATAGTACTGCTGCACGCAGGACTGTTGGGGCCAAGTTAATGCCAACACCCATTGCCACATCTTCAGCTCTCTGATACATGACAATGAAAATGACGGTGAGGCGTGCCCCTGTGGCTCAATGCCTGAGGGGAAGAGCACTTATTTGAGAGAGAGGGTGAGTGACTATGGGCAGCCCAGGGCCTCCTATTGCTACGAACAAACTCCACATGTACCACATTGTGTGTATGACTTTATGTGGATACTGAGGCATTGAACCCAGGACCATCAGGCTTTGTAAACAAACACCTTTAACCATTGAGCCAGCTCCTTTTTTTTTTTTTTTTTTTTTTTGAGGTAGGGTCTCACTCTGGTCCAGGCTGACCTGGAATTAACTCTGTAGTCTCAGGGTGGCCTTGAACTCACGGTGATTCTCCTACCTCTGCCTCCCGAGTGCTGGGATTAAAGGCGTGTGCCACCACACCCGGTGAGCCAGCTCCTTTTTAACCATAGAGCCATCCCCCATCCCCTGGGAGTGCTTTCCTTGTTTGTAATTTGAAGCTTACTGTGTGTAGCTCACTTTCAAGCAGGAGGATCTTAATTGATACTGCAGGCCTGACCCTTGTTTTTTTTTCTTTTGTCCTTCCTCCCCTCTCACTTTCTTTTCTTTGTTTTTAAATTGTTTTGTTGTTATTTTTATTTATTTATTTGAGAGTGACAGACAGAGAATGAGGGAGAGAGAGAGAGAGAGGATAGGTGCTCCAGGGCCTCCAGGCACTGCATATGAACTCCGGACGCGTGCGTCCCCTTGTGCATCTGGCTAACGTGGGACCTGGGGAACCGAGCCTCGAACCGTGGTCCTTAGGCTTCACAGGCAAGCACTTAACCGCTAAGCCATCTCTCCAGCCCTCTTTCTTTTCTTTCTTGACAGGGTCTCGTGTATCCCAGGCCAGCTTTGAACTTACTGTGTAGCTGAGGATGATCTTGAACTTCTGATTCCCCTGCCTCCATCTCTTGAGTGATCTCTCAAGTGTTGGGATCATGGGTGCACACCACCGTGCCCAGTTTATGCAGTATTGGGGATGGAACCCAGGACCTTGTGCATGCTAGGCAAGCGCTCTACCCACTGGGCCACATCCCCAACATGGTTTCTTCTCATATATAGATTTATTGAGCCCAAAGAGACTCAATTTTGTATTGATTTATGGGAAAAGAGGGAGAGAGACAGAGAGAGAGAGAGAATGGGTGCCTCATGGCTTCTTGCCACTGCATACAAACCAGACTCACGTGCCACCTTGTGCATGTGGCTTTGTGTGGGTACTGGAGAATTGAACCTGGGTCCTTAGGCTTTGCAGGCAAGCACCTTAACCACTGAGCCATCTCTCCAGCACAGGCATTTTGATTTTGCAAGCAGCTGCTGGGAGGGAATTTACTAACTACAAAGAGTAAAATATAAATAAAGAAGCTAAAAAATAGAAGGGAAAGGAAAGAACGCCTACTGTTGTCAGTAAGTAGGACTGGATGAAGTGAGAAACATTTTCAGTTTTAGTCAAACCTTCAGGCTTTTTCAAAATGCTTAAATGAGAGAAAGAAGAAGGTGGGATGAGTGTGGGAGAGGACTTTGCCAATTTAGATGAAGCTAAAAATTTAAATTCATGTGAAATGCAACAAATTGTCATTCGGACTGAGCTATTAATAAAAATGCTCTTTTCCAAAAGGTGGTTCGATATAAGGCTAAGGCACTTGGTTATAAAGACAAGTTTCAAACTTGAGTTTGGCTAGCTATTAGCTGGCTGACTTTGGGCAGGTTCCCAGACCTCTCTGAGCCCGGGCCCTTAGTTATTAAATGGGAATGGTGACAGCTGCTTCTGGAAATGAGAAAATACAGTATTAGGTATTAGGCTAAATTCAAAGGCCTTTCTGGAATGATAGGGAACAGATGAACAGAAATAGGCCAATCAGAAGCAGCAACTCTTTAAAGGGCAGGCACATTATCTCCTGGGGACAGGAAGGTGGTCTCAGCCTTCTCTGGGCTGTATATACACACATATACTTTTTTTCTTTTTTCTTTATTTATTTTTTAATTTTTATTTTTTTAGTTTTTATTAACATTTTCCATGATTATAAAATATATCCCATGGTAATTCCCTCCCTCCCCACCCCCACACTTTCCCATTTGAAATTCCATTCTCCATCATATTACTTCCCCATTACATTCATTGTAATTACATATGTACAATATCAACCTATTAAGTATCCTCTTCCCTTCCTTTCTCTACCCTTTATGTCTCTTTTTTAACTTACTGGCCTCTGCTACTAAGTATTTTCATTCTCACGCAGAAGCCCAATCATCTGTAGCTAGGATCCACATATGAGAGAGAACATGTGGCGCTTGGCTTTCTGGGCCTGGGTTACCTCACTTAGTATATAATATTTTCCAGGTCCATCCATTTTTCTGCAAATTTCATAACTTCATTTTTCTTTACCGCTAAGTAGAACTCCATTGTAGAAATGTGCCACATCTTCATTATCCACTCATCTGTTGAGGGACATCTAGGCTGGTTCCATTTCCCAGCTATTATAAATTGAGCAGCAATAAACATGGTTGAGCATGTACTTCTAAGGAAATGAGATGAGTCCTTTGGATATATGCCTAGGAGTGCTATAGCTGGGTCATATGGTAGATCAATCTCTAGCTGTTTTAGGAACCTCCACACTGTTTTCCACAATGGCTGGACCAGATTGCATTCCCACCAGCAGTGCAGAAGGGTTCCTTTTTTTCCACATCCCCGCCAACATTTATGATCATTTGTTTTCATGATGGTGGCCAATCTGACAGGAGTGAGATGGAATCTCAATGTAGTTTTAATCTGCATTTCCCTGATGACTAGTGACGTAGAACTTTTTTTTAGATGCTTATATGCCATTCGTATTTCTTCCTTTGAGAACTCTCTATTTAGCTCCATAGCCCATTTTTTGATTGGCTTGTTTGATTCCTTATTATTTAACTTTTTGAGTTCTTTGTATATCCTAGATATTAATCCTCTATCAGATATATAGCTGGTGACGATTTTTTCCCATTCTGTAGGTTGCCTCTTTGCTTTTTTCACTGTGTCCTTTGCGGTGCAAAATCTTTGTAATTTCATTAGGTCCCAGTGGTTAATCTGTGGTTTTATTGCCTGAGCAATTGGGGTTGTATTCAGAAAGTCTTTGCCAAGACCAATATGTTGAAGGGTTTCCCCTACTTTTTCCTCTAGCAGTTTCAGAGTTTCCGGTCTGATGTTAAGGTCTTTAATCCATTTGGACTTAATTCTTGTGCATGGCGAGAGAGAAGAATCTATTTCCATCTTTCTGCAGATATATATCCAGTTTTCAAAACACCATTTGCTGAAGAGGCTGTCTCTTCTCCAATGAGTATTTTTGGCATTTTTATCGAATATCAGGTGGCTATAGCTACTTGGGCTTACATCTGGGTCCTCTATTCTGTTCCACTGATCTACATGTCTGTTTTTGTGCCAGTACCATGCTGTTTTTGTTACTATGGCTCTGTAGTATAGGTTAAAATCAGGTATGGTGATACCACCAGCCTCTTTTTTGTTGCTCAGTATTATTTTAGATATTCGAGGTTTTTTGTGATTCCAAATGAATTTTTGGATTTTTTTTTTTCTATTTCCATGAAGAAAGCCTTTGGAATTTTGATAGGGATTGCATTAAATGTGTAGATTGCTTTAGGTAAGATTGCCATTTTCACAATATTGATTCTTCCAATCCAGGAACAAGGGATGTTTCTCCACTTTCTAGTGTCTTCTGCAATTTCTCACTTGAGTGTTTTAAAGTTCTCATTGTATAGATTCTTTACTTCCTTGGTTAGGTTTATTCCAAGGTACTTTATTTTTTTTGATGCAATTGTGAATGGGAGTGATTCTCTGATTTCATCCTCTGTGTGTTTGTTGTTAGCATATATGAAGGCTACTGATTTCTGTGTATTTATTTTGTATCCTGCTACATTGCTGTAGGTTTTGATCAGCTCTAACAGCTTGCTAGTAGAGTCTTTAGGGTCCTTTATGTATAGAATCATGTCATCTGCAAATAATGAGAACTTGATTTCTTCCTTTCCAATTTGTATCCCTTTTATGTGTGTCTCTTGCCTTATTGCTATGGCTAAGACTTAAAAATATGGAACGCGTCACGAATTTGCGTGTCATCCTTGCGCAAGGGCCATGCTAATCTCTGTATTGTTCCAATTTTTGTATATGTGCTACCGAAGCGAGCACCTTTTTTTCTTTCTTAAAAATATATTTTATTTATTTATTTGAGAGAGAAAGAGGTAGAGAGAGAGAGAGAGAGAGAGACAGACAGACAGACAGACAAGGGGTGCACTAGGGCCTCCAGCCACTGCAAATGAACTCCAGATGCATGGGCCCCCTTGTGCATCTGGCTTACGTGGGTCCTGGAGAATAGAACAGGGATCCTTTGGCCTTGCAGGCAATGCCTTAACCACTAAGCCACCTCTCCAGCCCTTTTTCTCTTTTTCTTTTTTGAGGTAGGGTCTCACTCTAACCCAGGCTGACCTGGAATTCACTATGTAGTCTCAGGGTGGTCTCGAACTCATGGCAATCCTCATGTTTCTGGAAGACATCTCTATCATACTCTCCAATGGTTAGGGACTGCTGTAGAAGAGGGGGTAGAAAGAATGTAAGAGCCAAAGGAAAGGGAGGAGCACTTATAATGCTGTCATGCAGACACAAAGTGGCCACAGTATTCCTGGCCTCACAGTGGCTGATGCTACCAAGACCTTCACAATAGGAGGGGGGAAATGATGACAGCAAAACAGAAGAGAGACTAGTCGGAAAGCAGAAGGGGTTCAGTGGAAGGGGGATTTGGGAGTGGGAAAAGGGAGGGTGGCAGGAGGGGATTATGATCATGGTATTTGTTTATATTGATAGAGTTGTCAATTAAAAATGTTTTTTTGGGGGCTGGAGAGATGGCTTAGCAGTAAAGCGCTTGCCTGTGAAGCCTAAGGACCCCGGTTCGAGGCTCGGTTCCCCAGGTCCCACGTTAGCCAGATGCACAAGGGGGCGCACGCGTCTGGAGTTCGTTTGCAGAGGCTGGAAGCCCTGGCGTGCCCATTCTCTCTCTCTCCCTCTACCTGCCTTTCTCTCTCTGTCACTCTCAAATAAATAAATAAATAAATAAATAAATAAAAATTAAAAAAAAAGAAGAAAAATCTTTAACAACAAAAAAAAAAATTGTTTTTTTTTGGAAAAGAAGAAATGCAGAGTTTCAGTTCCTGGCCAGACTTGCTGGATTTGACCCTGGACGTTAATGACATCCCAGAGGGTGCACGTGTGTGTTGAAGTGTGAGCAGCACAGCTGGACAAGCTCCAGCAGTAAGGATTTCACTTTATTTGTTTATTTGGGAGACAGAGAGAGAGGCAGAATCAGAGAGAATGGGCATGTCGGGGACTGTAGCCACTGCAAATGAACTGCAAATGCATGTACCACCTTGTTCACCTGGCTTACATTGTCCTGGGAAATCGAATCCAGGTCCTTAAGCTTTGCAGGCAAGCACCTTAACCACTGAGCCATCCCTCCAGTCCCCAAGGGAGTTCTTGTCTCAATAAGCCTACAACCCAGATCTTGACCCAGATAATCTGGTGGAGAGAAAAATTTTGCTTAGGAAACAGGTAATATTCACACTGGTCTTTTTTTTTTAAAAAATGTTTAAAAAATATATTTTATTTATTTATTTATTATTTGACATAGAGAGAAAGAGGGGGAGAAAGAGAGACAATGGGCATGCCAGGGCCTCCAGCCACTACAAATGAACTCCAGATGCATGCACCACCTTGTGCATCTGGGTTATGTGGGTCCTGGGGAATTGAACCAGAGTCTCTTGGCTTTGCAGGAAAGTGCCTTAACTGCTAAGACATCTTTTCTAGCCCCACTCCCTTTTTTAAAGGTAAGGTTTCACTCTAGCCCAGGCTGACCTGGAACTCATTCTGTATTTCCAGGCTGGCCTTGAACTCACAGTGATCTTCCTTCTACTGCCTTCTGGGACTAAAGGTATGCATCACCATGCCCAGCTTCACACTGGTCTTTTTTTTTTTTTTTCCAGGCCCTAAACTGTTCCTTCTTATGAATATTATAGGATTGTTTAGAAAACAAAATGAGGCGATTTAAGCAAAAACGTGTGTGTGTGTGTGTGTGTGTGTGTGTGTGTGTGTGTTTGGAGACAGGGACTCATGAAGCCCAGGTTGGCTTTGAACTCCTGAACTTCCTGCCTCCAACTCCTGAGTGCAGGAATTACAGGTGTGGGCCACCACACCCAGCCTGAAAACTCAGGTAAAGGAAGTGTTTTTTTTTTTTTTTTAATTTTTATTAACATTTTCCATGATTACAAAATATATCCCATGGTAATTCCCTCCCTCCCCACCCCCACACTTTCCCATTTGAAATTCCATTCTCCATCATATTACCTCCCCATTACAATCATTGTAATTACATATATACAATATCAGCCTATTAAGTATCTTCCTCCCTTCCTTTCTCTTCCCTTTATGTCAAGGAAGTGTTTTTTAATGTTATGATCTTGTCCATCTTCATGTCATTTACATATCATTTATTCAGTTAAAAGAGGTTACCTCAAGCTTCTCTCTCTCTCTTTTTTTTTTATTTATTTATTTGAGAGCGACAGACACAGAGAGAAAGACAGATAGAGGGAGAGAGAGAGAATGGGCACGCCAGGGCTTCCAGCCTCTGCAAACGAACTCCAGACGCGTGCGCCCCCTTGTGCATCTGGCTAACGTGGGACCTGGGGAACCGAGCCTTGAACCGGGGTCCTTAGGCTTCACAGGCAAGCGCTTAACCGCTAAGCCATCTCTCCAGCCCACAAGCTTCTCTTTTCAGATGGCGGTTACCACCGGGATGACCCAAAAGGCACCACAGTGCTGAGAAGAAGTGACGGAGGAGTGCTCAGCACTGAAACATCTCTATCACACCCTCCATGGCTCAGGGTCCATTGCGGAAGAGGTGGTGGAAAGAATATGAGGGCCAAGGGAAGGGTAGGACTCCTTGCAATGCAACCGTCCAGACAGAAATTGGCCTCGATATCTATGACCTCGCAGTGCCTAGCATTACCTTCTCAAGACTCTCATGATAGGAAAAGATGATGATATCAAAATAAAAGAGAGACTAATGGAGAGAGGGAGGGGATATGATGGAGTATGGAGTTGTGAAGGGGAAAGTCGGGGAAGGGAGGGAATTATCATGATTTATTGTCTATAATTATGGAAGCTGTCAATAAAAAGAGTTAAAAAAATAAAAGTACATCTCAGTCAATTTAGGGAAATAAAAAGATGGTGGTTTCTAGGTTTGGAAAAGAATAACGAGGGAGGCTTTAGGCATGGCTATACCTGGGCACTTCAGCAATGTAACTGGAACCTGGTCTTTTGCAGAAAGCAGTGAGGCTGGCAGACGTTCATTTATCTGGACCAAGTAGTTTGAGATTAGCAGCATGGTGATGTTTAAGAAGAAAGAAAAAGCTGGGCGTGGTGGCGCACGCCTTTAATCCCAGCACTTGGGAGGCAGAGGTAGGAGGATCACTGTGAGTTTGAGGCCACCCTGAAACTACAAAGTGAATTCCAGGTCAGCTTGGGCTAGAGTGAGACCCTACCTTGAAAAACCAAAAAAAAAAAAAAAAAAAAAAAAAAAAGGAATAGATGCTTTGTGGGAAAGATCAGACGAACTTCAAATTTACTACCATTCCTTTTGATTTTCTGATCTGCTGTAGTGAGAGTTGAACCTATGCCCTCCACAGCCTTGTACCCCACCCCCGCCCTTGTCAAGGACCCACAGCTCACCAAGGATGCCAGGGAAGCATCTGATCGACGCAGCTCAGTTGATTCAAATGGAGAGAGTCACTCTCTTAGCCACTGGCCCCAGGCAAGAACTGTCTCCCCTCAGAATAAACAGCACAGGGAAGTCACTGCTTGGGGAAAATCAGCAGTGGCTGTTTCCCTCACCCCGACCCCTCAATTCAGTCACTTTGTCCTTTTACAGGCATGAAGCAGCCAGGCCCAGCATGAGACCATCTCTACCGGCACTGCAGCGTTTTCCAATGTGAAAGTTTTCTTATGTGGCCCTGCAGTCCTGCCTGGCTGTGACTGTTTCCTTGGGACCACACAGGGGCAAGAGGCTTTCAAGAGTCCGTGTGTCCAAGGGCACTGAACCCCAACCGTGTGGGTGTCACAGTTGTGGTTTTTTTTTTTTTTTTTTGAGATATGGTGACATCCTAGTCCAGGCTGACCTGGGATTCACTTTGTGGTCTCAGGCTGGCCTTGAACTCAAGATGATCGTCCTCCCTACGCCACCATGCCCAGCTGGAGTTGCTTTTTAATGTTGTGATATTCCTGTGATGGCACAAAACCAGTTTTATTTTATCAGAGTCATCCAGCATGCATATTTAAAACTGTAATTGTAACATATCTGCAACAGAACACTAATTTCTGCTCCTCCCCTACTGCTCCTTCCCAAGGTCACTTTCACCTTCCTCCAAGGTCTGTGACGGCATCTCCCCATTTTCTATTTCTCACCTTGGCTTTGGCCTACCTTTTTAGGTATTTCATTTCTCTCTGCTTTTAAAGAGAGGAAGGCTTATTTATTTATATTTATTTATTTGCAAGGAGAAAGGGAGAGAGAGAGAGAATATGAATGAGAATAGGTACGCCAGGGCCTCTAGCCACTGCAAATGAACTCCAGATGCATGTGCCACCTTGTACATCTGGCTTACATGGGTCCTTGGGAATTGAACCTGGGTCCTTTGGCTTTGCAAGCAAGCGCCTTCACTGCTAAGCCATCTCTCCAGCCCACCATATTTCTTTTGGATCTAATTTTCATTCCACTCATTGATCTGTCTGGCCAATGAAAATAACATCGTCAATGTCAACAATGATGGCAGTTCTGTGGGAATGCTTCTCTGCCCTTGGCCAGGTACTGCCCTCTCTTATCTCGTCCACACAACAGCCTCTGTGAAGCTGTACTTTCGATGTTTTGCAGATGAGAAAACTGAGATATAGAGGGTTATGTTCCTTCCTCCAGGTTAGATGGGAACAGAATTTGTGCCTAGTTTCTCTTCATCCAGAGTCTGACCTCTTGCCCATGATCCTCTCCCATCCCTGAATACTGATTTTCCAAGGGAAGTCTGCAGTTTAAAAAAATCTAATAAAAGAAGGAAGGTAAGAAAGAAACAAGGATAGAAGGAAGGAAGAAACCATGGTCCAAGTTTTTCTGTACACAGACATCTCTGCATTCACTCTGGGGTTCTTATTAAATTGCTGTGTGTCTTTAGGCA
Organism: Jaculus jaculus; assembly: GCF_020740685.1. NCBI lineage: Eukaryota > Metazoa > Chordata > Mammalia > Rodentia > Dipodidae > Jaculus > Jaculus jaculus. Next base: position 24,315,402 of record NC_059114.1, read on the forward strand.
CATCACACCTGAACTCCATGCCTCAGTTTACCAACTTTGGGTCCTTATCCTATTTAAAAAAAATTTTAATTTATTTTTATTGTTTTGGTTTTTTGAGGTAGGGTCTCACTCTAGCTCAGGCTGACCTGGAATTCACTATGTAGTCTCAGGGTGGCCTTGAACTCATGGCAATCCTCCTACCTCTGCCTCCCAAGTGCTGGGATTTAAGGCGTGTGCCACCATGCCTGGCCTTATCCTATTTTTAAAAAATTTTATTTTTATTTATTTGAGAGAGGGTGGGAGAAGAGGCAGGAAAAGAGAGAGAGAGGGAGAGGGAGAGAGAAAGAATGGGTGCATCAGGGCCTCCAGCCACTGGAACTGCACTCCAGACAGTGTGCCCCCTTGTGCATCTGGCTTATGTGGGTTCTGGGGAATTGAACCTGGGTCCTTAGGCTTTGCAGGCAAGTACCTTAATCACTACACCATCTCTCTAGCCCCCTTATCCCATTTGTTTGTTTTTTTGAGGTAGGGTCTGGCTCTAGCTCAGGCTGACCTGGAATTCTCTGTGTCTTCTCAGGGTGGTCTCCAACTCATGGTGACCCTCCTACCTCTGCCTTCCAGAGTGCTGGGATTAAAGGTGGGCATCACCACCTAAAGAAAGATACACCCATGATTACCCTGACTTTAGAGAAATTACACAGGTAGAGTTTAGGTGAGACACCCACCTGGCAGATCTAGACTGTGAAGGTAATACACACGTGATAGAGTCAGGTATTAGAGGAACGTCATACCTGTGATTAAAGTGAGAAGTTATCCCAGAGCATAAGGCAGATAGAAGGCAAGAAGAAAAATCCCCAGGCCAAGGACCAGTACTCTCAGGAGACCAGACTGTGGGCATACAGAGATTACAGGGCAGACAGGAAGAGAGAGCTGGGCCATGTGGGTAACCTCCCTTATATATGAGATATCCAATCAGGGTCAGCCTGTGTGTAAGCAGAGACCGGATTGGTTCAGACTCAAGCTGATCAGGTGGAGACCTGATGACCCAGGAGGAGTCAAGATCTGATTGGTTCATGGACTTAAGAGCACTGACTTAGAGATACCTAGCTGTTCCCTCTGGGTGGGCCTCTGGAAGCCACCTTGGAGAGACAGGATCAGACCCAAGTTTCAGGTTTGCCCAGATGGACAGACTGTCATCAACTTGTTCCCTCTTTGGGCTTCTGTCCCTAACTCACTGCCTGAAAAAAGCTAGCTTTCTCTTGTTTCTCTGTCAGCATTGTCCTGTCCAAATAGGGAAAGGAGACTGACACCCACTACCCCTCTTATTGCCAGGCACAAAAATGTTCAGTAAATATTAAAAAAAAATAAAAACAATCTCAGGCTGGAGAGATGGCTTACTGGTTAAGGGGCTTGCCTGAAAATCCACAGGACCCAGGTTCAACTCCCCAGAACCCATGTAATGCCAGCTACAAAAGGTAGTACATGTTCCTGGAGTTTGTTTGCAGTGGCTAGAGGCCTATTTCCTATCTGCCTCTTTCTTTCTCTCTCCCTCTCAAAAAAATTTAAATAAAATATTAAAAAATTGAAAAAAGAAATCAGAGCTGGCGAGATGGCTTATTGGTTAAGGCATTACCTGTGAAGCCTAAGGTCCCATGTTTGACTCTCCAGATCCCATGTAAGCCAGATGCATAAAGATGAAGCAAGTGCATGGTCGCAAATGCCCACTAGGTGTAAGTATCTGGAGTTCCATTTCAGTGGCTGAGGCCCTGGTATACCAATTGCAAGCCTGCCAACACCAGTGTCCAATTCCCCAGTAGTCACATAAAACCAGATGCACAAAGGGGCGCATCCCTCTGGAATTGGTTTGCAGCTACCAGAGGCCCTGGATTGTCCTACTCTCTCAGAGGAGTTTTTTTTTTTTTTAATATTTTTTGTTCATTTTTATTTATTTTTTTGAGAGTGATTGGGGGGGGGCACATAGAGAGACAGAGAGAGAATGGGTGCGCCAGGGCTTCCAGCCACTGCAAACGAACTTGAACTCCAGACGCGTGCGCCCCCTTGTGCATCTGGCTAACATGGGTCCTGGGGAATCGAGCCTCAAACCGGGATCCTTAGGCTTCACAGGCAAGCACTTAACCGCTAAGCCATCTCTCCAGCCCTCAGAGGAGTTCTGATAGAAGTGAGATGTGGGATGTGATCTGTGGATCCCATGGGCTCTGATGCCTCATGCTAACTCATCATCCTGTGCATCTTAGGCAGCTGGTCTTCAACTTCCCTGAACCTCAGCTGAGACCCTTTCCCACTTTGCTCTTATTTCTTCTGTCTCTGTGTTTTCTCTTTTCTTGGGCTAAACAAATACCTGGAGATTTCAGCCCATGCTTAACCCAATCCTGGTCCCCTTTCAACCTAGCCCCTTGGCTGTTCTTCAAACACCTCCAAGAATATTCCTGGCTTAGTTGTGGAGCTGGCGTAGTGGCACATACCTGTTATCCCAGCACTCATGTGGCAGAGGCAGGAAGATCTGGAGTTTCAGGGCCACCTGGGCCACATAGTGAGATCTTGTCTCAAACGAACAAACTCTAAACAAATAAAAAAGCAACAGTAGCCTTCCTGGAATGAAACACGACAAATGCTGTCACTCCCGATTGCTGATCACTGAAGAACGGTACTCACTGTCTCCCTGCCCTCCTCCCTTGCTGGATCCCTGCCCTCCTCCCTCACTGGATGCCTGCCCTCCCCTCTCACTGGATGCTTGCCCTCCTCCCTCACTGTCTCCCTGCCCTCCTCCCTTGCTGGATCCCTGCCCTCCTCCCTCACTGGATGCCTGCCCTCCCCTCTCACTGGATGCCTGCCCTCCTCCCTCACTGTCTCCCTGCCCTCCTCCCTCACTGAATCCCTGCCCTCCTCCCTCACTGTCTCCCTGCCCTCCTCCCTCACTGTCTCCCTGCCCTCCTCCCACACTGGATGTCTGCCCTCCCCTCTCACTGGATGCCTGCCCTCCTCCCTCACTGTCTCCCTGCCCTCCTCCCTCAGTGTCTCCCTCTCCTCCTCCCTCACTGTCTCCCTGCCCTCCTCCCTCACTGGATCCCTGCCCTCCTCACTCACTGAATCCCTGCCCTCCTCCCTCACTGTCTCCCTGCCCTCCTCCCTCACTGTCTCCCTGCCCTCCTCCCTCACTGGATGCCTGCCCTCCTCCCTCACTGGATCCCTGCCCTCCTCCCTCACTGGATGCCTGCCCTCCTCCCTCACTGGATGCCTGCCCTCCTCCCTCACTGTCTCCCTGCCCTCCTCCCTCACTGGATGCCTGCCCTCCCCTCTCACTGGATGCCTGCCCTCCTCCCTCACTGTCTCCCTGCCCTCCTCCCTCAGTGTCTCCCTCTTCTCCTCCCTCACTGTCTCCCTGCCCTCCTCCCTCACTGGATATCTGCCCTCCTCCCTCACTGGATCCCTGCCCTCCTCACACACTGGACGCCTGCCCTCCTCCCTCACTGGATCCCTGCCCTCCTCCCTCACTGTCTCCCTGCCCTCCTCCCTCACTGGATCCCTGCCCTCCTCCCTCACTGTCTCCCTGCCCTCCTCCCTCACTGGATGCCTGCCCTCCTCCCTCACTGGATGCCTGCCCTCCTCCCTCACTGAATCCCTGCCCTCCTCCCTCACTGGATCCCTGCCCTCCCCTCTCACTGGATGCCTGCCCTCCTCCCTCACTGTCTCCCTCTCCTCCTCCCTCACTGTCTCCCTGCCCTCCTCCCTCACTGGATCCCTGCCCTCCTCCCTCACTGGATGCCTGCCCTCCTCCCTCACTGGATCCCTGCCCTCCTCCCTCACTGGATGCCTGCCCTCCTCCCTCACTGGATCCCTGCCCTCCTCCCTCACCGTCTCCCTGCCCTCCTCCCTCACCGTCTCCCTGCCCTCCTCCCTCACTGGATCCCTGCCCTCCTCCCTCACTGTCTCCCTGCCCTCCTCCCTCACTGGATGCCTGCCCTCCTCCCTCACTGGATCCCTGCCCTCCTTCCTCACTGGATGCCTGCCCTCCTCCCTCACTGAATCCCTGCCCTCCTCCCTCACTGGATGCCTGCCCTCCCCTCTCACTGGATGCCTGCCCTCCTCCCTCACTGTCTCCCTCTCCTCCTCCCTCACTGTCTCCCTGCCCTCCTCCCTCACTGGATGCCTGCCCTCCTCCCTCACCGTCTCCCTGCCCTCCTCCCTCACTGGATCCCTGCCCTCCTCCCTCACTGTCTCCCTGCCCTCCTCCCTCACTGGATCCCTGCCCTCCTCCCTCACTGGATCCCTGCCCTCCTCCCTCACTGGATGCCTGCCCTCCTCCCTCACTGAATCCCTGCCCTCCTCCCTCACTGGATCCCTGCCCTCCTTCCTCACTGGATGCCTGCCCTCCTCCCTCACTGAATCCCTGCCCTCCTCCCTCACTGGATGCCTGCCCTCCTCCCTCACTGGATGCCTGCCCTCCCCTCTCACTGGATGCCTGCCCTCCTCCCTCACTGTCTCCCTCTCCTCCTCCCTCACCGTCTCCCTGCCCTCCTCCCTCACTGGATGCCTGCCCTCCTCCCTCACCGTCTCCCTGCCCTCCTCCCTCACTGGATCCCTGCCCTCCTCCCTCACTGTCTCCCTGCCCTCCTCCCTCACTGGATCCCTGCCCTCCTCCCTCACTGGATCCCTGCCCTCCTCCCTCACTGGATGCCTGCCCTCCTCCCTCACTGAATCCCTGCCCTCCTCCCTCACTGGATGCCTGCCCTCCTCCCTCACTGGATCCCTGCCCTCCTCCCTCACTGGATGCCTGCCCTCCTCCCTCACTGAATCCCTGCCCTCCTCCCTCACTGGATGCCTGCCCTCCTCCCTCACTGTCTCCCTGCCCTCCCCCCTCACTGGATCCCCACACTCCTTTCTTTGGGTTTGCACTCATTCCTGTCACGGTACACAGGCTGGGAGGTTACTAGGTGGTCCTGGGTTATAGAGCAGCCTAGTGGTCCTGCTGGTGTCAGAGCATTATGACGGCCAGTCCTGCTGAATCCCCAGTCCCCACTCACCACTGTCTTGGAGAGCATCCTACTGAGGGAAGGGTCTGGCCTCAATCTGTGCCCCAGTGCCATGAGCTGGCACCTTCTCTTGGTGCCAGGGTCCCTCAAAGCCATATGCTACTGGCTGGCTTGCCAGGCGGGAGCTGGCCTTCTCACTCCTTGGTCTTCTGTCCCCACAGTGGTGGGTGAGGGCCAAGTGTCAGGCAGAGGGCCGAGGCATGACTCAGAGCTGGTCAAGGCTTCACTGCAACTTTTAGAGCCTCCGTAGGACATGGTAGCCAGTAGGTCAATTGGGCCACAGGTAGATTTCATTCAATATGGAGAGTGCATACAATAATTTTAGTTAATCCTCCAATTTAAAAATCAAGAGATTTTTACATAAAAACCTGCCTCTCCAACTCGGATTAGAAATTTAAAAATAACTCCAGGCAGCCCCATGGGGAGGGTTGAGAGCAAGTGCCCCTTTACGTGGGTACTGTGTCCCTGTTTGTCACTTTACTAGAGACCTCTTCCCTGGCTCAGTGGTCCCCACAGGCATCTGAGTTTGAGCTTTATTTTATCTGGGCTAACTTCTCAGTACTGGTGAGGTTCAGGTTGTCACAGGAGCCAGAAAACCCATGCCAGGCCCGGTGCCAGGCACTCTGCGATACAGAGGCCACAGGGCTCACATGGAGGCATTTCTGTGCTTGGCATTGTTTTCTGTGATTTGTCCTCAAAAGTGTCACCATCACGTGGGCAACAGTGGGCCTCCGGGGCAGATGACCGAATGCCTGGCTGCTGTGCAGGTGGCAGGTCTGCAGTGGACTTTCACCTCCGTTTTCCTCCCTGCAGTTTTGGGTGTACCTTCCATGTTCTAAAGCCTTCATTTGGGGTCTGAAGCCAGGCCATCCTGTGCTTTATTTGTGTGATGACTCTTGTGGCTGTGGCAGTAATGCTCAGGAGATAGTCCCTGTGTGGCGTTTCTCAGCCCTCTTGAAGTTCAGTAGCACTATGTGACCTGTCCTGGCTCATGGGCTGTGAGTAGAAGGGGCCAGGTGTCAGCTCTTTCCATCTGGGGGAGGCTGAAGGCCTTCAGTTGAAACTGCACAGAGGGTCATTTGAGTGTGCCCTTGTGGACCATGGCATGCGTGTGCCTGCACCTTTAACTCCTATGCTAAAACCCTGAGCCAAAAAGTGACAGTTGTTAGGAGGCAATGAGCGTTGTATCTTGTGAATGGAACTGGCATTCTTCTGAGGAGAGACACCAAGCTGGGCAAGGTGGTGACACTGGAGAGGCTGAGACTGAGTTCAAGGCCAGCCTGACCTACATAGCAAGACCTTGTCTCAAAGAAGGAAGAGGCTGAGTGGGCACAGGAAAGGAGGGGCGGGACAAGACCTCAGAGAGCTGGCTTCTCTGTCTCTGCCACGTGATGACACAGCAAAGGCCATCTGCAAGCCAGGAGAGGAGACTCCAGAAATGCATCTGCTGCCACCTTGGCCTTATGCTTTCAGCCTGCAGAACTCTCTCGAACTGTGGGAAACAGAGGGATTGGATCCACAGCCTATGGTAACTTGTTAACAGCAGCCTGAGCTGGTAGGGCACCAGATTGTCCAGTTAGCTGGACCTACAGCCGACTATTGTGTTAAGCCACTGAGATCTGGGTGTGTTTGTTACTGTGGCTTTACCTAGCAGCCAGAGTTGACTGACACAGTCCCTGTAAGAACTGATGAGGAGACACTGATCACCCAACATCTAAGTCTAGAAAAGCCTTTGACAGATAACAGGTGATCGATCAGTGATTCATATTTTACAGTGGATTAAAAAAAAAAAGAACACTGTGGCTTGTGGTTTTAGATTCTGGGTGTAATAGTATAGTTCTGTTCATCACAGATGCCATGCCCTAGGTTGGAAAGGCTGTCTTCCCGGAACAGGAACAGAGAACAGCACTGGTTGAATGCTGTCTATATTAACTGTTATTGCAGAGGGTTGAGACAGGGTCTTCCTATATCACCCAGCCTGGCCTGAAACACATTATGTAGCTCAGGCCGGCCCAGAACTTGAGATCCATCCTGCGCTTCAGATTTTGTTGTGCTGGGATATAAGTGTGTGCTACCACACCTGGCATCCTAGAGCGGATCATCTGACCTGCTCTGGTTCCTGGACCAGCAGTGAGTTCAGTTGTAGTGGCTGTGATGCTTCATCTTGTCAATTTGATGGGAGTTAGCATTACCATGGAGATGAATCTCTGGGCATGTGTGTGAGGGATTTTCTAGATTAGGTTAATTGACTGTGGATGGCACCATCCCAAGGGCTGGGGTCCAGGACTGCATAAAAAGGGAGAAGTGCACTGAGCACTAGCCTGCGTTGCTCATGGTGGAAACCAACTGCCCTCCAATTGGACTGGAGGCCCGCTCCATGGTGGGGGGAATACATCCCTGATAGTGAAAACTTAAAACAGGGGTAGTCATGAACCCTAGGGGTGTAACATCTGCTGATGTCTGGAAAAATGTATATACTATGCTTATCAAGCTGCCCAGTAAGCACTTCTCTTAATATTTATACCCTTATATTAACGCTACTCTCACTTTGGGTAGAGAATCTTCTCTTTTCAGATGGCACTGACCTTGGGATGACTCAGAAGGTAGCATAGTGCTGGAAAGAAGTGACTGGAGTACTGACTAACATCTCGATCACAACTTCCAAGGCTCGGGGTCTAATGCGGAAGAGGTGGCAGAAAGAATGTAAGAGCCAAAAGAAAGGTAGGACTCCTTACAACGTGCTCCCTCCAGACATAAAATGGTCTGGATATCCATGACCTCATAGTGCCTGACACTACCTACACAAGACCATCATAAGAGGAGGAAAAGATCATGAATCAAAATAAAAGAGAGGGGCTGGAGAGATGGCTTAGCGGTTAAGCGCTTGCCTATGAAGCCTAAGGACCCCGGTTCGAGGCTCGGTTCCCCAGGTCCCATGTTAGCCAGATGCACAAGGGGGCGCACGCGTCTGGAGTTCGTTTGCAGAGGCTGGAAGCCCTGGCGCACCCATTCTCTCTCTCTCCCTCTCTCTGTCCTTCTCTCTGTGTCTGTCTCTCTCAAATAAATAAATAAAATTTAAAAAAAAAAATAAAAAAAAAATAAAAGAGAGACTGATTGAGATGGGGAGGGGATAGGGTTTTGGGGGGAGGGAGGGAGAGTATTACCATGGGATATTTTTATAATCATGGAAAATGTTAATAAAAATTGAGAAAAAAAAATTTAGAAATTAATTTTAGTTATTTTCAAGTAGAGAGAAGAGAGACAGGCACAGAGAAAGAACGGGCACACCAGGGCTTCTAGCCACTGCAAACAAACTCCAGCTGCATGCACCACTTTGTGCTTCTGGCTTTATGTGGATAAAGGGGAATCAACTCTGGTTGCTAGGTGTTGCAGGCAAGCGCCTTAACTGCTAAGCCATCTTTCCATCCCTGGATTTAAAATATATATACATATTTTTTTCATTTGTTTATTTGTAAGGGAAAAGAGAAAGAGGTGAGAGAGACTGGAAATGGGGATACCAGGGCCTCCTGTCCCTGCAAACAAACTCCAGATACATGCACCACTTTGTGCATCTGGCTTTGTGTGAGTACTGGGGAATGGAACCCAAGCAGTCAGGCTTTGCAAGCAAGCACCTTTTTAAGTACTGAGCCATCTCCCAGCCCAGAACCTAAATTTTTTAACTGCAAAAGTAATATATGCTCCTTAGCATATATTAGATTAGCAAATAAAACTATGTATAAAACAAAATATTTCTGGCATTTTGTCATCCTTCCCTACCTACTCTATTTTTTTATTATTTATTTATTTATTTGAGAGCGACAGATAGAGAGAGAAAGGGACAGATAGATAGATAGAGAATGGGCACGCCAGGGCCTCTAGCCACTGCAAAGGACCTCCAGACACGTGTGGCCCTTGTGCATCTGGTTAACGTGGGTTCTGGGGAATTGAGCCTCGAACTGGGGTCCTTAGGCTTGACAGGCAAGCACTTAACCATTAAGCCATCTCTTCAGCCCCCTACCTACTCTTCATATTAAAAAAAATTAGGTCTGGAGAGATGGCTTAGTGGTTAAGGCATTTGCCTGCAAAGCCAAAGGACCTTGGTTTGATTCCCCAGGACCCATGTAAAGCCAGATGCACAAGGGGATTCATGCGTCTGGAGCTCCTTTTTTTGCAGTGGCTACAGGCCCTGGCAAGCCCATTCTCTCCCTCTCTCTCAAGTAAATAAACATAAAATATTTAAAAAAATTAACACCAGGTTTGGTGGTGCACGTCTTTAATCCCAGCACTCAGGAAGCAAAGGTAGGAAGGAGGATTGCCATGAGTTTGAGGCTAGCCTGAGACTACATAGTGAATTCCAGGTCAGCCTGGGCTAAGCCCTACCTCAAAAACAAACAAACAAAAATTAGTTGTGGCGTTTCCTGAACTTTTCTAGGGTTGGAGAGCCTTGGCCCATATTTATCTTAATCCTGTCCCATGCAGTGATAAAAAGGTTTGTCATGTTATCCTAGTGGCTTTAGATAAGTGGCTTCAAGTTTCCCTCCCCCACAAGTTGTGGCCTTCTGGTATGTACATGGATGACAAGAGTGTCTCCCTCCTGGGTTCTAGGAGGACTAAGTTCGTTTGCATAGATGATTTGGCCTTCAGGCGGCTTAACCCAGTGCTATGGGAGATTTCATTACTACCTATTTCTGAATGGGAGTGAAGTCAATTTCCCAGTGTTTGCAGAGTTTGGCCGCTCCCTTGGGGGATAATTAGGAGCAGGCTTTGGGAAAGACTGATCTCTTTCCTTCCCTCAGTTTAAATACAGGCCATCCTCAGCTCCCTCTTTCTTACCCCCCCCCCCCCCCCACCGCCACCATTTGCTGAATTACTAAAGCTACTTCTGCCAGCCCTGTGAGACTCTGACATGTTCCCTATGGCTGATAGGGACAATGGCCGCCAATAGAGTACTGACTGTGTGCTAGGTCCTGCTCTGTGTCCTTTCCAAGGTGACTCTAGCATTAAGCAGATGGAGTAGCTCAGTTTGAGGCAGTTAGGATGACTGAGCCCCTGAAAGTAAAAGCAGGAGTGTCCTTACGTTTGCTCTTGCAGTCTCCACTTTGCTAGAGATCAGAGTCCCCTTTCCTAGAATTTCAATCCGACCCTGGCATGGTCATTGGTTACATCATGGATAGCCTCTTCCTGAGCCAGCCCCTAGCCTAGACCAATCAGCCCTCACTCTGGCTCACCTGAGCCTGAAGGTAAAGCCCACCACAATAAGGTTATAAAGACCCTTACCAGGGGGACAAGCTCTCTTTGCTGGCTCCTGAACTTCCAGGTTCTGGTTAAGACTTCCCTTGTCTCAGCCTGGTGGGAGAATCCCTCTCCCACACCTCTACCCTCGCACGGGCTCTCTGTCTCCTCCTGCTCCCCACATGGCAGGGGCCCTCTGGACTTGCTCCTTCTTCCTTCTCTTTTTTTTTTTGTTCATTTTTTTTAAATTTATTTATTTGAGAGTGACAGACACAGAGAGAAAGACAGATAGAGGGAGAAAGAGAATGGGCGAGCCAGGGCTTCCAGCCACTGCAAACGAACTCCAGACGCGTGCGCCCCATTATGCATCTGGCTAACGTGGGATCTGGGGAACCGAGCCTCGAACCGGGGTCCTTAGGCTTCACAAGCAAGTGCTTAACCGCTAAGCCATCTCTCCAGCCCTTCTTCCTTCTCTTAATCTAATCAAGCCTCTCTAAACATTTCCCTGTGGTCTATGGGTTTTAATTCTTTAAATTCACAAGAATCTTGGTTACCTTGAATTTATTGGTGTGTTGGCATATTGATGTATTGACAAGGAAACCCCCAATTCCCTTTTTAAGTCTTCATCTCAGGTATTTCTGTAGGCTATTCATCATTTCCTTTTCTATAAATGGAATAGCACTATAGTACTGGCTCCATCAATGGGGGGACCTGGGGAACCGAGCCTCGAACCGGGGTCCTTAGGCTTCACAGGCAAGCACTTAACCGCTAAGCCATCTCTCCAGCCCTTGCAGAGCACCTTAACCAAGTTACTTGTCCTCACTGGGCACTTTCAGATGGGTGGGAATAAACGCTGAGGTTCCTTCTAGCTCTCTAACAGCCCGCCTCGTCTCTCAGCACACCTGTGCTGTTTATTTTAAAAAATCTCCTTTCTGCCTGCTGTCTGTCATGCTCTTGGATAATAGTTATGCAGAATTAATAGAAGCCAGAATGCTTGTTCCCAATGGTGTTTTTTTTTTTAATGCAAGGATCAAGCAACGTATCTATGTACATAATTACCCACCACAGACAGTATGTTGAAAAGCCAGCCGTGAGCTCTTTCTCCTCCTGTTGGCACAAGGACTTGGCAGGTGCGGTCTTATGGTAATTCAAAGGCAGACTAAGTTGCAGGGCTGAAAAGGAGAGGCACTGGTTGTATATGTACTATGTAACCACGGTCCTGAATCTGAGCAACTGGAGGCTTGGCAGTGAGTCCTGGAGACTTGGTCTGAGCTCGCTGCGGAGCTGACTGCGAACATTCACCCTGGGCATAGTTCTTGTTCAGATTCTCCAACAGCCACAACCAGACTCTTCTCAGCCTCTCTCCCCCAGTTGCTTCCCTCCCCCAACTCCAGCTGGGATTTCAGCCTGCTCTTGTAACTTAGCTTGCGCAGACACTATCTTTGCTCAGCCTGCACTTGCCTGACTGGAAGGGCACTTGAGATGTTGTCTTATTCGACATCCTTTATTGGCTCTCTCTTGCCCGGTATCAATTCCTCGACCTTAGCCGATTCCTCAGTGTTCTTGGGAAGCCGTAGAGTGTGGCTTGAGGCTCCTGCTCCTCACTCACACATTGGGACTTTAACATTTACTGCTTTGCGCTCATTCTTTCTGTTCCCTTCATCCCCCAGACTTCTTCCTCCTCCTCTCTCTCTCTCTCTCCACACACACACACACACACACACACACACACACACACACACACACACATTGTTTTTTTTTCAAGGTAAGGTCTTGCTGTAGCCTGGGCTGACCTGGAATTCACTATGTAGTCTCAGGGTGGCATCAAACTCATGGCGATCCTCCGACCTCTGCCTCCCCAGTGCTGAGATTAAAGGTGTGTTCCTGGCTCTCTTTCTATATATATTTATTTATTTATTCGAGAGAGAGAGAGAGAGAGAAAGAGAAAACAGGCATGCCAGGGCCTCCAGCTGTTGTAAACAAACTCCAGATGCATGCCCCACCCTGTGCATCTGGCTTATGTGGGTCCTGGGGAATTGAATCTGGGTCTTTGGCTTTGCAGGCAAGTACCTTAACCACTAAATTGTCTCTCCAGCCCTCTTCCTCTCTTTCTACATCTCAGCATAGATTCCAAACTTTCAGGATTCATACACCAAGGATTTCCTTTTCCTGAATCACTGCTACAGCTTCAGGTGCCCTGAATCTACTCTGTAGGCGAAGAGCCAGGGCTGAGTTGAGTCTGGCCCCTCGTATGCCGTGTGATCTCAGGAGAGCCGTCTCCTCTCTGAGCCTCATCATCACCATCTGCTGAGTGGCATGGCCATTCCTTTTTGTTGCTAGGCCAAAACACTTGACCAGAAGCAGCTGATGGGAGGAAAGGGCTTATTTTAGGCTTACAGTCTCCAGGGGAAGCTTCCTCATGGCAGGAAAAACACAGCAGGAGCAAGACAACAGGGACGGAGGTAGTCCTAGTGAGCTGGCTCACATCGGCAAGCTGGGCAATAAGCCTCAAGGTCTGCCTCCGGTGACACTCCTCCTCCAGCAAGGCACAACCTCCCAAACTGCCACCATCTGGGAACCAACTATTCAAAATACATGAGGCTACCGGGGACATTTCACATTCAAACCACCACAGTGGGGATCATGTGAATGTGTTATATAGCATGGTGTTGTGGAAGATAAACGAGGAAATGCAAGAAAAGGCATGCACTACTGGGCTCATGCCTACAGAAGCGGAAGCTGTAAGGATGTGTTCCGTATTTGTGTTTCTTTGTAGCACGCAGCATAACCAGTGCCTATTTCCTTCCACTTTGATTTTTCTTTTTCTTTTTTTGCAGTGTTAGGATGGAACTCAGTGCCCTGTACATGCTAGGCAAGCACTCAACCACTGGGTTACATCCCAAACCTTTCGGGTTTGAAATAAATTAATTTGGTATGTATTCATGGGTGTGAGGACACATGTGGAAGTCAGAGGACAACTTTCTAGTAGGTCCCACCTTCCATTCTATTTGAGGTAGAGGTTTTTGGATTATTTTTCTTTTTTTTTTCCAGGTAGGGCCTTACTCTAGCTCAGGCTGACCTGGAATTCATTCTGTATTCTCAGGGTGTCCTCGAACTCACGATGATCCTCCTATCTCTGCCTTGCAAGTGCTGGGATTAAAGGTGTGCACCACCATGCCTGGCTTGGGGTAGAGTATTTTGTTCACCACGCTATTTGAAGGCTTCTGAAAAGTTCTTATCTCCTTCTTGCTGTAGGTTCACTGACTTTACAAACGCCTGCCACAGTTTCCAGCCTTATGTAAGGTCTGAAGATCCGAACTCAGGTCCTCCGAGCTGCGAATCCAGCACTTTATCTACTGAGCCATCTGTCCTAGCCAGTCCTTGGGTTTTTTAGACAGGCTCTCCTTACATAGTTCAAGCTGACCTTAAACTTGGAATATCCCTGCTTGAGCCTTCTCAGTGTTGGGATTACAAGAGTGAGTTTGAGGCCAGCCTGGGATATATGAGATCTTGTCTCAAAACATCAAAAATAATATAATGAAAAACTAAGACAAAGTAAAGTTAGGGGCTGGGGAGGTAACTCAGTGGGTCAAAGTGTTTGACTTGCAAGCATGAGGAGCTGAGTTGTCTCTCAGTGCTGGAGAGAGAGACACACACAAGAGGATCTCTGGAGTTGATTGGTGGCAGTCTAACCTCAGGGGTGCATTCTAGGCCAATGGGAGACCCTGTGTTTCCCACTGGTTGACTTTGGCCTTGGAAAGAGCAAGGAGTAGCCATGGTAGTGCAGGGCCTAGGGGTCTCCACTGGAAAGTGATGCTGTGGATGGGTAGGGGAGGGTGGAGGATGGATTTCAGGAGGACTTGAGGCAGTTGAGATGTTGGGTTGCAGAGAGGCCAGGGTCAAGGATAACACTTGACCTTCTAACAGCCAGACTAACTATATAGTGCAGACACTGGGTGATATGAGCTACATAGGCCTGGAGAAGGTGAAACCTCTGAAAGAATAGATCTCCATCCTCCCTGGCCTGTTTGGCCTCAGCCATACAAGGAGCAAGCCAGCCTAAGCTTAATGAGCTGATCTTCTTGAGAGGTCGAAGAGCATTGGATGCTGCTACTGTGATTCAGGATCATATAGTTACCTAATCCACGGGTGGATTCTTAGTAAATATTTACTTAGCTGGAGAGAGAGCTCAGCGGTTAAGGCGCTTGCCTGTACATGTTTATTGAATTACATGAGAGAATTCCTGTACCGTGCTTTGGAGAACATTGCTGTTCTCAAGGTTAATTATCTGTTTCATTAATTACGGACTTCTGCTAACACGTTAGGATGTGGGGGGCAGGGAGTTGGCTTCTCGGATGCTGGGGAAGAAGCACTGAGAAATGCGAGCAGTTGGTGCCTCTCAGGGGCTTTAGCCACTGGATTTCCCTTCCTCCTCCCACTCCTTTGCCTCTTCCCTTCTTTCTTCCTATGTAGCCCAGACTTACCTCAAACTCACCATGCATGTAGCCCAGGGTGGCCCAGAACTCTTTTTCTTTTAAGGTTTTTGAGGTAGGGTCTCGCTCTAGCCCAGGTTGACCTGGATTTCACTCTGTAGTCTCAGGCTGGCCTTGAACTCACAGTGATCCTTCTACCTTTGCCTCCCAAGTGCTGGGATTAAAAGCGTACGCCACCATACCTGGCTTGGCCTAGAACTCTTAATCTTCCTGCCTCTGCATCCTGAGTGCTGCGATGACACACATGTATACCAAGCCCATCACAATCTTGTTCTCACCACGCTACATCTCAGCCATCTGCCGTGTGTTACTCTGATGGCACCAATCTGGATGCTGAATGACCACAGAATTATTTGACCTAGGTTTACACTATAACGTTACGGTGGGCGGGGTAGAGACAGAAACGTTTACCTAAGTCCCAGACATACCTAAACATTTTTCAATTATGAATGAGATCTGAGTTTAAAATTGGGATTAATATTAATTAAAATTGAAGAAGAATCAAAGCATCTGAGGGCACAGTGCCCGCACTTCTGGTCTGTGGTGAGCACCCCCTGTGGCTGGTGTGACCATCTTGTCTGGTGCCTGAGCTGCTGTTCCATGGGCTCTATCTTCCCCAGGCCCATGCGAACATTCTTACCCAGTGGCTGAGCTGTGCAGATGATCTAGACTTTAGAGAGTCAAGTGTTATCTTCCACCCCGGCCTCTCTCCATCCCAGCATCCCACCAGCACGGGTCTCCCAGACCCTATCCTCTCCTTCCAGTTATGGCTCTGTCTTCTCTTCCCTGGAAGATCCCGCCTCACTCTGTCCTCACCATTTCTCTCGCATGTAGATTCCTCTTTGTGACGCACTGTGGTCTAGATCTTTCCCTAGGACTTCTGGGGTCCATATGGAGCTCTCCTGCATGACTTCTAAGGCTCTGACGGCTGCCCTGTCCTCACACTCTCTGTTCTCGTGGAGTCATACTGTGCCTGTGGTCTCTGGGCTTTTGCACACAGTGTTCTGTCTGCAATCCTGTCCCTTCTTCCTTTTCACTTCCTGCCTATTCTTCAGCTCTTACCCTCTGAGGAGCCTTCCTAGGTGGCCTCACTCCCTCTCACAGTCACTTTCATGTTGTTGGGATGAACCTCCAAACCAGACACAGCTTATGACAGGGATGGGATTTATTTGAATCTTACAGATCCAAGGGAAGTTCCATAATGGCGAAAGAAGCTGGCCCCCTTTCCCAGCTCCACACACAGAGAAATACCAACGGCAGCACCACAAAGCAAGCCCACTCCAGGAGCCTCAGGCAGAGCTCAAGAACTCTGGAACTCCTGATCCATTCCCAAACACACCTCAGGGCTGGACCCTAGGATTCGCCCACAGTGACACCAAGTTACAACCTTGAATAAAGCTCCTAAATCTACTGGGGGATATCCATTCAATCTGCCACACTCCCCACTGGGCACCCATTGCTCCTTGTTGTGCTTTCGTGTCCCCTGCATGCCCACACTCCTCTCCCTTCTAAGAAGGACTGATGGAGTTGGGTGTGGGAATGGTGGGATTCAGAGTCCAGAGTTGGTATGGGGTAAGATACGTGGAATGAATTGTGTCCCGGGGCAGCCTGCCATCTTGAATCCTGCAAAGAACCTGCCCACCTGTCTCCAGGGTGACACGTGGCACAAGGTCCCGATGCTTGGGATAACAGAACAGCTAGCATACATACCCACCACAGTGTCTCCCGACTCCCTCCAACAGTGCCTCTATTTTCACACCCCTGTTTGAAATCTAACAACAGCTTCCCAGAGTGCTTAGCACCAACTCAGCCTGTCCCTACAACATACAAAGACAGAAAGCCCCACCCTGCCCTCTGTCCCATCTTCCTCTATCCCTCTTCTTCCTCTCCCCTCTCCTGAGCCTGCTTGACTCCATCAGCACCATCCCAGCTCCTGTCTATTTCTACCGCAATTTTATTCCTGTCATTTGCATCTGCCATTCCTTCTGGCTGTCCTCTCTCCACTTCAAATGGCTCTTTCTTTAAGAGGCTCTCCCTGATGTCGCTAAAAGGTACCAGGTATCTCTCTATTCCATTATCTTATTAAATTTCCAGCAACCACTTCGGGGCAGAGCCCAGCACCCGTTCTTACATTTTCGTTTGCAAATCAATTTTAGTCATCGATTACAAGGACACATTTTGGATGGGAGAGCTGGTTCATGGCTTGTCAGTTGTGAGCTTAGATACATGAGTGTGTGTGTTTGTGTATGTGTGTGTGTGTGTGTGTGTAGCCACCACAGGATCTCAGCCATCTTGCTCCCATCCTAGTAAAAGTATTTTAGGAAATCTCACACCTAATCACCTTCTGGAACTGTCTTGGCCGCACGAAGATTCTTGCTCATCTTACCAGCGCACCTAGGATCGCTGTGCAGTTTTACTGTAACGCTTAGTTCTAGCAAATAAAAATATGCTGGGCGTGGTGGCACATGCCTTTAATCCCAGCACTCGGGAGGCAGAGGTAGGAGGACCTCTGAGAGTTCGAGGCCACCCTGAGACTACAGAGTGAATTCCAGGTCAGCCTGGGCTAGAGTGAGACCCTACCTCAAAAACAACAACAACAACAAAAATACCCTTATGTGGGGGGCTGGGGAGAAGGCTCAGTGGACAAGAATACTTGCTATTGACGCATGAGGCCGTAGGTTCGATTCCCAGCACCCATGGCTTTTGCCAGGCTGAGCATGCCTGTAACTCCAATGCTGATGGGGGTGGAGAATGCAGGGTTTCTGGGGTTCCCTGGTCAGCTAGTCTAACTGAAAAACAGAGCTGCAGGTTCAGTGAAGGCCTCTGTGTCAGCGTGACAAGGCAGAAGAGCAGTAGAGAAAGACACACTCCCCTGGCCTCTGCGTGTGTGTGCAGAGGGTGTGCACATCTGCACACACACGTATACTCAGGCACACATCACACACACACACACACACACACACACACACACACACACCACTCTTATGTAACCATTATTTTTCTTTCTTTCTTTTTGTTGGGGGGGGGAGATTTTCATGGCAGGGTAAGGACCTGGAATTCACTATGTAGTCTCAGGCTGGCCTCGAGCTCATGGCGATCCTCCTCCTACCCTGGCCTCCCAAGTGCTCTATTTTTCTACCTAGGAAGAAAAGAATAAAAATAAAACCCCAGGAAAAAATAATTAAGAATTTGTTTCATGTCATCAGCAGCCTGTGGTAGGCCAGTGGTGTCTCCTGTCCGTAGCCTCTAAATAGATGTGTTCACCAGCGCCTGCAGCAGTTGTCAAATCCAGGTGCCTCTACCAGAACCTCTGTTGTCACTGTGACATTCCCCTGCTCTGCACCGTGCAGCGCTTGGAACCATAATGAAACCTCTAGGCTATAAAGACTCCCATAAAGTAATCTGTGGAAGCAAAAAACGGTCCCTTGCCAGCTCACGCTCCGCATTAAGCATGGAGCGTTTGTGGATGGAGTAAATCAGCCTCGCCTGTCACAATATTTTTTGGGGGGCTGGGCTGTTCACTTGGAAAGGCTCCAGGAGGCTCTTAATTACAGCCTTGAGTCTGGGTGCCTCTGTTCTTCTCCAGTCACACAGCTGCCGTCATTGTAATTGAAAGCAAGGGTGCCTCCCCCACCCCAGCTCCTTGCACAGGCCTGGCCTTCAGCTCTGGGTGGGTTTTCCTTCCAGGACGCGGGTGGCACCTGTTTGTTCTGTTAAACTTTTCATCTAGAATTGGGGTTCTTTTGACTGTCCCTGGGGCTCTCTGAGGAGTGTCTTGGTGCTGTTGTTCCCAGGAAGGGAGTTTGAGCCCTAGTTGTTTGTTTGTTTGTTTGTTTGTTTGCATGTACGGATGTTCGTATGCATGTGGGTGCATGTTCAGGTGCAGGTGTCCACGCAAATGTTTGTACTGCATGTGGAGGTCAGAGGTCAGTGTTGGGGATCTTTCTCACTCACTTTCGATCTTATTCTTTGAGAGAGGGTCTCTTGCTGAACCTGAAGCTCACTGATTTTGCTAGACTAGCTAGCCAGCAAGTCCTAGGGATCCTCCTCTCTCCACCTCCCTGGTGCTGGGCTTTCAGGTGTACACCACCACACCCAGCTCTGAATGGCTGCTGGGGAACCAAACTCAGGTCCTCATGCTTGTGAGTCCAGTTCTTTATCCATTTAACTATCTCCCTGACCTTGATTTGCTTTTATTTGTTTATTTATTTATTTATATTTTGAAAATGTTTTAGGGTTGGAAAGATAGCTTAGTAGTTCAGGTGCTTGCCTGTGAAGCCTAAGGAC
The DNA here is from genome assembly GCF_020740685.1 of Jaculus jaculus. NCBI lineage: Eukaryota > Metazoa > Chordata > Mammalia > Rodentia > Dipodidae > Jaculus > Jaculus jaculus. Next base: position 24,334,444 of record NC_059114.1, read on the forward strand.
CCATGTTTGATCTCTCTCTCTCCAGATCCCACATAAGCCAGATGCACAAAGGTGAGGCAAGTGCAAGGTTGCACATATCCACTAGGTGGCACATGCATCTGGAGTTCAATTTCAGTGGCTGAGGCCCTGGTGCACCAATTCTCTCTCACTCTCTCTAAAAAATAAAATATTTAATTAACTAATTAATTTGTGAATGCATGCAAGAGAAAGAGGAAGGGAGAGAGAGAGAGAGAGAGAGAGAGAGAGAGAGAGAGAGAGAGAGAGAGAGAATAGGCATGCCAGGGTCTCTAACCACTTTAAAACAAACTCCAGATGCATGTGCCACCTTGTGCATCTGGGTTTATGTGAGTACTGGGGAATCAAACCTGGGTCCTTAGGCTTGGCGGGTTAGGCCATCTCCCTAGCCCTTGATTTGCTTTTGAAACTCAAGATTCCTGCCTCCACTCTGAGAAGGACTCTTGCTATGTAGCCCCGGTTGCTTTCAACTTATCATCTGCCTGCTCCAGCCTCCTAGGATTACACGTGTGCACCACCATGCCCAGGGTTAGACTACAGAATCTTTAAGATGAAACTCAAGGTCATCATGCAGGCACAAATCACATTTCAGGAAGGGCTGGCTGGTGACCAAGTGCAGTCATAGAGATAGTGCTGACAGTCACAATGACCACAGTGATGATAGTCACACTGGTCCGCGGAGCTCCCGCTCTACACTGGTCTGGGCCAAGTCCTTCCTCTGCGTGACTTACTCAGCCTGTGCGACAGCTCTGTGATCAAGGATCTAGTTAAACCCACTTTACAGATGGTGGAACTGAGACCCAGAGAGGGCCAAACAGCCCAAAGCCACATGGAAACAGCGGCCAAGGTTCTCTGTGGAGATTAAGGCTCTGTGCTGTCTGGCTCCAAGACCTGCTGCTTGCTCGTGGTGGGCTGGGTGAAGGTCCCTCAGCATGCTGGCAGGAGCAGCCAGGTGCTTCCCTTTCTGAGAATGAGGTGAGAGGGATGCTGTCCTGGTTCACAGAATGGACTTGACAGACAGACGGACAGATCTAGTATTTGGATGCTGGCTCTGCCACCAACACTACAGTTGGCTACATGGATAACAGCCCTCCTTAGTCCAGGTTCTTATCACCTTTCATGTAAGTAGGGAAGTCACTGATGTCACTCAGTTGAGGCTCTCGAGATGGGAGAGGCCTCTGGGCTATCTGGGACCTGATGACATTATGAGTGTTTTTGTGTTGGGAGGCAGGAAGGCAAAGGAGACTCATGAGGTTCTGGGCGGTCATCAGGAAGAGACAGGATGGGAGAGGGAGACAGATGATCTCCTTAGAGGTCCCAGGAGGAGGGGAAGGAGACAGGTAATCTCCTTAGAGCTTCGGAAGGCAGAGGCTCTCTGATACCTGTTGCTCCCCCCCCCCATACACCCCTCACGGTCACATAGCCTCTTACTTCTGAGTCCCTGAACCAGGACAGAGTGAATCTGAGTAGGTTTGAGGGCTCCCATCCGACCGTCACATCCATGTGGGGAACAGCACAGCAGATTTTTGTCCTTGGGCCTCAGTTTCGTCCTCTGTGACATGGGCATCACAGTGACAGCACTTATCTTACCCAACAGTGGCGAGGAAAGGAGTCGGTACAGACTGGAGCCTTCCTGTGGTATTAGGTGTGACTACTGCCATTAGTGTTAGACACCAATGTGAAAACAAGCTTGGCAACTAGAACCCTAAAATAAAACTTCATGTTGAACTAATCTAGACCCTCTACTTGGAGTTCTTTCATTTTTATTTATTTGTTTATTTTTGGCTTTTTGAGACAGGGTCTTATGTAGACCTGGCTGGCCTAGAACTCAATATGTAGCTGAGGATGATCTTGAACTCTTGATCTTCCTGCCTTATCTCCCAAGTGCTGGTACTACAGGTGTGTGTCACCACACTTGGCACTTTATTTTTATATTTTTATTTTTTAGATAGGGTCTTACTCTAGTCTAGGCTGACCTGGAATTCGCTATGTAGTTTCAGGCTGGCCTCAAACTCACAATAATCTTCCTACTTCTGCCTCCCAAGTGCTGGGACTAAAGGTGTGCATCACCAAGCCCAGCCTTGTTTTCTTTCATTTAAAAAATATTTATTTATTTATTTATTTATTTATTTATTTATTTATTTATTTATTTATTTATTTGAGAGAGAGAGGATGGGCATGCCAGGGCCTCCACCTGTTTCAGAAAACCTCCAGATGCATGTGCCACCTTCTGCATCTGGCTTACATGGGTCCTGGGGAATTGAATCTGGGTCCTTTGGCCTTCCAGGCAAATGTCTTAACTGCTAAGCCATCTCTCCAGGCAAGCCTTGTTTTCTTTTACATTTTTCTTTCTTTCTGTTTTTGTTTTTTGAGGTAGGATCTAATTCTAGCCCAGGCTGACCTGGAATTCACTCTGTATTCTCAGGGTGGCCTTGAACTCATGTTGATCCTCCTACCTTTGCCTCCCAAGTGCTGGGATTAAAGGCATATTCCATGACGCCCGGCTTAGCCTTGTTTTCTTAAAGAAAAAAAATATATATGATATTTATTTGCAAGTAGAGAGATACAGAGAGACACTGGGCACATTAGGGCCTCCAGCCACTGCAAATGAATTCCAGATGCGTGCACCACTTTGTGCATCTGGCTTACGTGAGTACTGGGGAATAGAACCTAGGTCATTAGGCTTTGTAGGCAAGTGACTTGACCACTGAGCAATCCCTCCAACCCCATTTGTTTGATTTTTTTTTTTCCGTTTGTTTGATTTTGAGAGACTATCTTCTTGTGTAGCCCAGACTGGCCTTGGCCAACTGGCTACCCTCTTGAATGCTGGCATTTCAGGTACTTGGTTCATTGGACTTCTTTTTAAAAAAATATTTTTATTTATTTATTTGTAAGGAGAGAGAGAGAGAGGGAAGAGAGAGAGAGAGAGAGAGAATGGGTATGTTGGGGCCTCTCGTCACTGCAAACAAACTCCAGAATCGTGCACCACTCTGTATCTGGCTTTACATGGGTACTGAGGAATGTAACCTAGGCCGTCAAGCTGTGCAAGCAAGCACTGAACTCCTGAGCAAGTTCTCCAGTTTACATTGGAGTTCTTATAGTATTGTACTTAGGGATGGACAGCTCTCTGTGCAGGTCCTTCAATCATATCCCAGCGCCCCGCTACAATCTTGGCACATGGGAGGCGCTGCCAAAAATCCCCCATGTGGTTCATGTGTCTCAGGTCTGGGGCTGAAGCTCGGTGGAAGAGTGCTTGCCTCGCAGGCCTGAGGCCTGGATTTGAGCCCCAGCACCACGCAAAATGAGAACATTTGTGTTCCTCTGTAGGCATTCTCCATCAGTTTGAAGAGTGCCTAGCAGACCAGGCATTGCGTGAGACCTGTGTTCTGGAGCAGGGCTGGCCTCTGGCCACCGCCATCTGGTGACCCTGGCACTGCCTCCTGGGGCCTCAGGTACCCACTCTTCAGCCCCACGCCAGCCCTTTCTCTCAGCCTCCTGCCGCTTGGCCCCAGCTCCCCCTGGCTACTGGAGAAGTGGTTTCCATGGTAACAATTTCAGAGACCTGGACCAATTGGAGCGCCAAGGAATAAAGGAGGGGAAAGTGTTAGGACAGCCAGCCCCTGTCAGAGACCCGCTCACTCCGGGATGCGGATCCCCAGCCCTTGCTAGAGATCTCGCTGCCGAGTGTGGCACAGGGCCTGGGGATTGTCTCTTGGCAACTTCCTTTCCTTTTTGCTTCCTCCTTTCTCCATGTCCTCATTCTCCAGCCCCACCCAAAGACTGCCATTCATCCACTGTCATCAATAAAGAGCTCTTGGATTTCAAGCTGGTTTCCCCACGTATGCCTGGTAAATCCGGAGTAAGTTACTTGAGCTCTGTTTTATCATCTGTGAAACAAGCTTTTTAGAAACACAGAAGTTGTAAAGTCCTTCACATAATGCCTGGTAGCTAGCAGGTGGTCAATAAAGTCTGGTTCACATGATCTGCTGTTTCGGTGGGGGGTGGGCAAAGGAGGCCTGGCTTCTCAGAACCCCATGGTTTTACTTCCTCTGGGAGCCATTCCTTTTGGAGGTCTCATGTTTGTCCTTGCCATTGGGGCTTGGCTGTGAAATGTTCCCCACGGCTCCTGTGTTTGAACACTTGGTCCCTCGCTGGAGGTGCTTTTGGGAAAGACTGTGGGTTCTTTAGGAGGTGGCTCCTCAATGGAGTAAATGGGTCACTGGTAGTGAGTCTTGAAGCTTTATAACCTGGCTCTCCTTTTTTTCTTTAAAATTATTATTATTATTATTGTTATTTTTTGAGGTAGAGCCTTGCTCTAGCCCAAGCTGACCTGAAATTCACCATGTAGTCTCAGGGTGGCCTCGAACTCATGGCGATCCTTCTACCTCTGCCTCCTGAGTGCTGGGATTAAAGACATGTGCCACCACGCCGGCTCTTAAATTATTTATTCATTTGCAAGTAGAGGGAGATAGAGGAGGGACAGACAGCATAGGTATGCCAGGGTTCCAGCCACTGCAAGCTAACTCCAGATTCATGCACCCCTTCTGTGCATCTGGCTTTATGTGGATACTGGGGGAATCGAACCTGGGTCATTAGGCTTTGTGCCTTAACCATTGAACCATCTCTCCAGCCCCTGGCCCTTGTTCTTGTTCACTCTCGCTGTTTCCTAACTGAGGACAGAATGTAACCAGCCACTTCTTGCCGGCCTGCTTCCCCTGCCATAGTGGACGGTACTCCCTGGAACTGTGAGCCCAAATCAACTGTTCCTTTCTTAAGTTACTTTTTGTCAGGTATTTGGCCACAGCAATGAGAAAGTAACTAACCCGTAACTAATGCATGACCCCAGTCAAATCTTACCTGTCTGTTGTTCCCATTCAATGGGATCTGGTGAAACAACTAATTCATCTCTAGTAAACAAACCTACTCTTCATTATTCTAGGCAGATTAGGAGACTTTTGAAGGGGATTTTGCCTTTTCCAAGAGAATTCTCCTAGAAGAGGATTAACATCTAGTTCCAAGGCAAAATCTTGGAAGGTGAAAAGTCTTCAGGCACCAGATGCTGAGGGGATTTAAGCAAGAAAGCCAAAAAAGATGTCAGTGAAGCTTAGAGAAGTCAAGCAATGTACCCAGGATCACACAGCCGCTGGTGAAGCTGGGATTTGAACCTGGATCTACTTTTCAATTACTCTCACATACCATGCGCCTTTCCTCTCTCTCTTTCTCCCTAAGTTATCCACTCAGACTGACGCATAGGAGAGGCATCTGTCAGATGTCCTAAAACTGGAGTTCCAACACAGACCCTATGGCTGAAATTTAGGAGGCTGCCTCCTCCTAGCAGAGACTAAGGAAGTATTTGTGTGTCTCAGCTCAGCTGGGCAGACAGACATTATCAGAAACACCACTTTTCCTCTTGGCACATCTGAAAGGCCTGCACACCTGGGTACTGGGCAAGAATCCGATCTTCTGCCACTTCTGGCTGCTCCTAAAAATAAGAGGGCTGAGAAGGTGGCTCAGTGGTTACAAGCGCTTGCTTGCTTGCAAAGCCTGCTGGCCCAGGTTCAATTCCCCAGCACTCATGTAAAGACAGATTCAAAATATAGAGGCCAAGCATGGTGGCTTATGCCTTAAATCCCGGCACTTGGGAAGCTGAGGTAGGAAGATCACCATGAGTTCAAGGCCAGCCTAAAACTAGTGAATTCCAGGCCAGCCTGGGCTACAGAGAGACCCTATCTTAAAAAAAAAAAAAAAAAAAAAAAAAAAAACAGAAAAAGAAACGGTGCAAGCATCTGGTATTCATTCACAATGGAAAGAGACCCTGGTCTGTTCCCCTCCCCCACCAGTACAAATAAATACATTTTTTGTTTTGTTTTGTGTTTTATCCTGAGCTGACCTGGAACTCACTCTGTAGCTCCAGGCTGGTCTCGAACTTCCAGTGATCCCTCTACTTCAGTCTCCCGAGTGCTGGGATTAAAGGCGTGCACCACCACACTTGACCAAATAAATAAAATTTTAAAAAATAAGAAGAATTTTTCCTGAGTCCCGTGGTCTGAAGCCATAGCAGAAAGGCCCTGATAGCCAGCACCCTATCCTTCCTCCTTATCCTCCCTGCTCTGCCCTCCTTCTCCACCGCCCGTGGGTCAGTGAGTCTTGCAGATACCTGCTGCGGAGGGCTGGTGTTACTGTGATCGATGGCAGGATCAATGGCTGGGAATGTCCCAGCGTCACTCAAATGGCCACTCTTGTTGTTCAGCCTGCCTCCTAGGATGAGCTCAGGCAGAAGTGCAAGTGTGCGGTGTTTCTTGTCGCCGTGGGCACCGCTCGTCTCCCTCACTGAGTGCTCCACTCTTTCCTCTCTCGTCTTCCCCCACTCACATCCATGCATCCTCCATGCTCCTGTGTGTGTGTGGGGGGGGGCGGATGTGCAGGCCAGAGGACAACCCTGGCTGTTATCCTTAGGAATGCTGATGTTGAGGAATATTTTATTGAGATAGAGCCTCTCATGGAACCTGGAACTCACCAAATAGTCCTGGGGCTTTTCCATATCTGTATAAACACTTACCCCAGAGGCCCCATGTACTCTGGGCTGAGTGGGACAGTGACTTCTCATGGCAATTGTGTGATGGGGAATGAACCCTGCCTCACACACACAATGTCCTGTGAGAAGCCAGAGCCTCTGAAAGTCTTAGGAGCAGAGGATGGTGGCATCAAGCTAGACTGTGCTGGGCACACACAGGTATGGGCAGAGAAACCAGTCTGGGGGAAGGGGCAGTAAGAGGAGACAAAGCCAACTCAGGGGCAGGTTGGGTGGAGCCCCAGAACCACTGTGGAACCCCTCTGACTGTTACTCTGATGAAGATGGGAGTCGTGGAAGGCCTCAGAGCAGAGATGCGACATGGTATGACTGACTTAAAAACATTATGAGAGGGCTGGAGAGATGGCTTAGCGGTTAAGCGCTTGCCTGTGAAGCCTAAGGACCCCGGTTCGAGGCTCGATTCCCCAGGTCCCATGTTAGCCAGATGCACAAGGGGGCGCACGCGTCTGGAGTTCGTTTGCAGAGGCTGGAAGCCCTGGCGCGCCCATTCTCTCTCTCTTCCTCTATCTGTCTTTCTCTCTGTGTCTGTCGCTCTCAAATACATAAATTAAAAAAAAAAAAAACATTATGAGAGAGAGAAAGAGAGAGAGAGTTGGTGCACCAGGGCCTCCAGCCACTGCAATCACACTCCAGATGCGCATGCCACTTTGTGTGCTTGCATCATCTTGAGCGTCTGGCTTATGTGGGACCTGGGGAGTTGAACATAGGTCCTTAGGCTTCTCACCAAATGCTTTAAGTACTACTTTAACCCCTGCCTGACTTTTTGAGACAGGATCTCAATGTAGCCTGGGCTGGCCTTGAACAGGCTGTGTAGCTAAGGATAACCACAAACTCTTGATCCCCCTGCCTCCACCTTCCAAGTGCTGGGATTATAGGCATGTGCCACTGTGCCTTGTATTATGTGGAGCTAGGGACTGAACCCAGGGCCTTGTGCACACTGGGCAAGCCTTCTACATACTGAGCTACATCTCCTGTCCTTGGAACTTGGCTTTTTTTTCTTTTTAAGTGTGTGTGCATGTGTGTGTGTGTATGTGTGTGATATGGTGCATGTACATGCATGTATAGATGTGTGTCTCATGCACATGCAAATGGAGGCCAGAGGACATTATCGGGTGTCCTTCTCTTACCACTCATCCACGTGTTCCCTTGATATCACACAGCTGAGGAGGGGCAGGTCCATCTAATGGCCTCATTACTCCTTTAGGTCTGAAGTCAGTATGTTTTAGCTCTCCTCTCATGGCATAATGGGTCCTCCTGTCCACCTGTCCATCCATCATCTGCTCATCCATCTATCTACCCACCGATCTATCATCCAGCCACCCAGTCATTTCACAAATATTCCACAAGCTGGCATGTGCCAGGAGGGGGTTGATGGTGTGGTAGTGCTTCACAGTGACTCATTCCCATTTTAGGGCCCTCTGAGATTAGAACTTGCTCAGGAGGTTCATTGTTGGGTATCCTTAGAAGAACAGGAAGGAGGGGCTGGAGAGATGGCTTAGTGGTTGACAAAAGCTAAGGACCCAGGTTCGATTCCCCAGTATCCACATATAGCCAGATGCACGAGGTGGCACATGTGTCTGGAGTTCATTTGCAGTGGCTAGAGGCCCTGGTGCTCCCATTCTCTCTCAACTAAATGAATGAAATATTTTTTTTTTTCAAACTTCTATGTATTTATTTGAGAGCGACAGACAGACAGAAGGAGGCAGAGAGAGAAAGAGAGAGAATGGGCGTGCCAGGGCCTCCGGCCACTGCAGACGAACTCCAGACACGTACGCCTCCCCTTGTGCATCTGGCTAACGTGGGTCCTGGGGAACCGAGCCTCGAACCGGGGTCCTTAGGCTTCACAGGCAAGCGCTTAACCACTAAGCCATCTCTCCAGCCCGAAATATTTAGTTTTTAAAAAAGAACAGGAAGGAGGATGTGGTGCTGGGTGGAGAGCACTTCAGGCAGATCCTGTAGTACCTGGGGCAGCAGGGAGTTGGGGCCATCTCTGGACAAAGTGTCCAGGGGTGGGTTAGGGTAGAGCCCACTGGCAGAGGTGGCTTATGTCTTGGCAAGGACCATTCTTCGGAGAAGGGAACGGCTGAGGTACTTTAGTTGCTAAATCTCAGGACAGCGAGGAATGGGGCCCACCTGGAGAGAGTCTTGGTGTGACAGCTAGCCACCAACCCCCTTTTCTCTCTACTTCCTCAATTGCGCAGTAGAGGGTGGTCAGGGGTCAGTGGTCAGGTGCTTTCCTAGTGCTGGGGACATGTGATAAATGAGACAGACTCCTTGATGGCATTCACTCTCAGCAGTGAGGGACACAGGCGTTCAACAGGTGCTCCTGGGCTGAGTCCTGGGCAGCCCGGTGAAGAGGCAGGCAGGTGGGGTGGGGGTCGGTGAGGTCGGGGAGCAGAGTCTAGGTAGGAGACGGTGAGGGGTGGAGAGACATTACAGGGATTTGTAAGTAATGTGCCTGTACCTTCACTGTGAATAGTGTAGATACAGTTTCCCTGTCCTCTGGCTTCTGCCTCCACGCATATCGTCTCTATTTTAATCTCATGGTAACCTTGGACATGTAATTCTTTCTGCTCGTGTCTTCCAGAGGTCACCACTACACAGTGGCATTCTGGAGACCTTGGTCTTTGCAGACTATGGAGGGACATGGGGGCACAGCCTGCTTTGCACGGACCACCAGTGACAACTGGAACAATCCGTTTGTGTCCCCCTCCATGGGGGACGGGGGCTGCCTGTCTGCTGTGGACTGGCCGTGACTGTTTGTGGCTCGGTGGAGGAGGGACTGACTGCTTCTGACCTGCTCTCAGGACTGTCGATCCACCTCCTCACCCTTGTTGACACAAAGCAGCTGCACGCTGCCCCAGCCGGGTTCAAGGTTGCACCCTCAAACCCAGCTCGTTGACTCACGCACAAAGAATGTTTGGAGGAATGCATTCTGCGGCCAGCTTGGCTTCTTCTCAGATTTCACCCCAGACCTCCCCAAAAGTCCCTAGAAAATCCCAGAGCCGGGTGTCCTCAGCCCCAATTCCTGTATATTTGGAATCTGCATAGAGTCAGTGATGCTTGGAGGACAGGCCCCCAACCCGAGGGACCTGGAGGGACTCAGAGCTTTTCCACTGTCAGAGCCTCATCCTCCTCAAAGATGCACATGCCCAGTGAACATCAATTGGGGGGGGGGTGGGTAGAGAAGGATGTTGGATGTCCTTCTCTTTATCTCTTCCCTGAGACAGAGTTCCTTGCTGAACCTCATTTTTCAATTAGACTGGCTGACTATGGAGTTCTGTCTCCAGCCCCTCGGTACTAGAGTTACAGGCATGCATGGCCACACCTGGCTTTTTTTTTTTTCTAAGGTAAGGTCTCATTCTAACTCAGGCTGACCTGGAATTCACTGTGTAGCCTCAGGGTGGCCTTGAATTCACAGTGATCCTCCTACCTCTGCCGCCCTAGTACAGGGATTAAAGGTGTGCGCCACCATGCCCAGCTCACATCTGGTTTAAATTTTTTTTTTTTCTTTTTGAGGTAGGTCTCACTCTAGCTCAGGCTGACCTGGAATTCACTATGTAGCCTTGAACTCATGGTGATCCTCCTACCTCTGCCTCCCAAGTGCTGGGATTAAAGGTGTGTGCCACCACATCCGGCTAATTTTTTTTTTTTTTTTTTTGATTTGAGAGCTAGAGACAATTGGCATGGCAGGGTCTCCAGCCACTGCAATGAAACTCCAGATGCTTCCGCCACCTAGTGGTCATGTGCAACCTTGCACTTGCCTCACCTTTGTGCGTCTGGCTTATGTGGGATCTGGAGAGTTGAACATGGGTCCTTAGGCTTTGTAGCCAAACACCTTAACCGCTAAGCCATCTCTTCAGCCCCATTTCCAAACATTAAATTAGGTAGCCATCCAAGTTCACTCAGTCCTATGCAGTAAGTGAGATTTATGCTCCAAATCAATTCTGTCCATAATCTAGTATTTGCACAAGGTGTTCTATGGAATACTAGTTTCCACAGGGACTTGAAAATTAATCATACCCTATAAAGAAAAAACAAAGTCTGGAAAATATTGGGTTAAACGGAACCCCAGTACTCACATAAAGCCAGATGTATGAAGTGGCTGTGCGTTTGGGAGAAGACTGAGATGTGAGGCGTGTGAGCTGTCACGCAGAGTAAGAAGAAACAGAATTAGGCCTGAGGCAGGAGGACTTCCTTCTTTCTTTAAGCAGCTGGAACACTCCCTGACAGGACTCTCTCCTTAAGCACTCATAAGTCATTAGTTCTGGGAAGACCAGAGGGTAAGTAGCCACCAAGCTCAGCCCCTTTCCTCCTTTCCTGAAAAGCTCTGGTTACATCTATCTTAATTTGCAGTCCTAAGAGAGCAGTCCTGAGGCTGGAGAGATGGCTTAGCTGTTAAGGCAATTTGCCTGCAAAGCCAAAGGACCCAGGTTTGATTCACCAGTACCCACATAAAGCCATATGCACAAGGTGGCACATGTGTCTGGAGTTGGTTTGCAGTGGCTGTCTGCCTCTTTCTCCCTCTCTCACACACACAAATAAATAAATAAAGAGAGCAGTCCTGAGACCAGTAGCTTATTTGAAAGGTCCAGGGGCTGTCAGAAACAAACAGGAGTGACAAGAAAGGGCAAGTGGCCAAGAGAGCACCATAGAGCCAGACCCTAGACAAGGAATGGGTCGTGAGTAGAAGGTTTCCACTTTGGTGGGAGAGAAGCTGGGTTAGTTCCTCATACTTTCAGCCATTTGCATGTCTGCCATAAAGTGATTCTGTAAAAAGGCCCACAAAGATGCAGCTCTGGCAGCTGGGGACGGCTGGATGGCTGAAGGGCTAGCATGTGGGATGTCTTTTTCAACTACGAATGTGATCTGTGCACATCAGACCCACCCCTGTGTCTCAGGGGTAGGGGAGGAAAGGACTCCGGTGACAGTCACCACTCCGGCCTGTTGCTGGTTACTGGTTCTTGTGTCGTGGACAAGACCAAACCCTCAGAACAGCTCAAGCAGCTCTGTGCAGTTCTCTCCATATGTGGGCGAGAGGATGGGAGCTCAGAGAGGTTAGGTGACACAATCAGTCACACAGCTGACCCACAGGACACAGGCTGAAGGCCGTGACTTAAGGTCACCAATGATTCCTCCCTCCTTTCCTTTTCTTCTTTTTGGTACAGTTATCCTGGAACTCACTGTGTCCAATGCCTATTTATTTATTTACTTACAAGAGAGAGAGAGAGATGATAGGCATGCCATGGCCTCCAGCCACTGCAAACGAACCCCAGACACATGTGCTACCTTGTGCATCTGGCTTATGTGGGTATTGGGGAATCGAACCCGAATCCTTAGGCTTTGCAGGCAAGCACCTTAATCACTAAGCCATCTTTCCAGCCCCCATTACTGATTAAAAAAAAGTTGAAGCTGGGTGTTGTGGCACATGCCTTTAATCCCAGCACTTTGGGAGGCAGAGGTAGGAGGATCACCAAGAGTTGGAGGCCACCCTGAGGCTCCATAGTGAATTCCAGGTCAGCCTGGACTCGAGTGAGATCCTACCTTGAAAAACTGAAAGAAAAACAAAAAATGAAATGCATCCAGCTTGGAGCAATAGATGCTGAGATCACTGAATTTTGACTGAGTCAACAGTCAGAAAAGTCCCCTGGGCCCTGAAGGTCTACTGAGGTGAGAGATTTGTAGCCTCTGAAAATGGGAGTAGTCTGTGCAGGCCTCTAAGGGGTGTGGTGGAGGAGCTCAAAGAATGGTGCGCATGGGCCTGGGGAGATGCTCAGCATCGGGACTTGAGTTTGATCCCCAGAACCCATGTAAATATACTGGACTTGGTGGCATATGCCTGCAATCCCAGCCCTGGAGAGGAAGAGACAGGCATGTCTTAGGGCTTGCTGGCCATTCAATCTGGCCTACTTTGTGGTCTCCAGGCCCACAAGAAACCCTGTCTAGGTGAAGGAGGACAGTAAGGTGTGTGGCCACACATACCTGTGTAATCTATGGGTGGTGGAGTCTGGAGAATCACTGGGGCTCATTGACAAACAGAAGCTCTGAGTTGAGGGAGAGACAGATCTCAAGGGAAGAAATACAAGATGAGCGAAGAGAGGAGAGCGCCAAGTGTTCTCCTTTGGTCTCTGCAGGCACACGCATGGCGTGTGCACATCTGCATACATGCAGGAGCCTACACCATGCATCACAATACTACACCACAACATAGAAAAAAAATGGACAGTATTCCTGAGGATAATAACTGAGGTTGTCCTCTGAGTTCCACACATATGCACACAGATGTTCACTCCCCACACAGTACACACACACACACACACACGATGAACCTGGCATTAAAGTGGGAATCCTTTAGTCTCTCAAAGCTTGCAATATTTCCTCCTTTCTCTGCCAGTTCTCCAGCCCCTCTTGGCTCCCCAGCTGAGGGCGGCAGTTATTCTTTTAAAAAATATATTATTTCATCTATTTATTTGAGAGAGAGAAAGAGAAAGAAAAGAGGGAAAGAGATAGAGCGGGGGAGACAGAGAGACAGAGAGCGAATGGGCCATGTCCAGGGCCTCTAGCCACTGCAAATGAACTCCAGATGCATGAGCCACCATGTGCATCTGGCTTACATGTGTTCTGGGGAATTGAACTCAGGTCCTTAGGCTTTGCAGGCAAGTGCCTTAACTGCTAAGCCACCTCTCCAGCTCTGCAGTCATTCGTTTTACCCCCCTGAGGCAAGCCCAACATTTTTTTATGCACAAGAACAAGAGTGAGAGTGAGAGAGAGAATTGGTACGCCAGGGCCTCCAGAGGCGTGTGTGACCTTGTGTGTTTGTGTCTCCTTGTGTGTCTGCCTTACATGGGATCTGGAGAGTATAACACTAATCCCTAGGCTTTGCAGGCAAGCACATTAGCTGCTAAGCCATCTCTCCAGCCCTGCAGTCATTCTTAAGGCTACTTGCATATCTGGGGCCAGGGAGATGGCTGAGCCCCATCCCACAGTCAAGTGCCAAGCAGCTTGGTTAGGACACGATGCATTTCTGTCTTCTGTGCCTTTGGAATTACGTGACTATGGTCTCGTGGGCAGACATTGTACATGTTGAGATCTGCCTACATCATCGTCAGAGAAGGCTGTGGTGGACTGGTCACCAATCCATTTCTGCATCATAGATGGCTCTTGCTGTGGATCGACTGGCCTCAAAGGTAGGTTGTACTATCCTGCCTGCTTGCTGACTTCGCCCTAGAGAGCACAGTTCAAGAGTCCTGTTCCTGCTGGGAACCTGTTGTTCAGACAACCTGGATCAGAAAGATGTGTTAAATGTAGAAGAAGAAGTCGTAATCTCAGAGGAATGCAAGAAAATGCAGAGATCTTTGACTGTCATGTTGGAAGAGAAAGACTTGACGAAGAGATTCTTTTGTGACGCTGGGGATGGGCACCAAGGTTTCTTGTCACTGCAAATGAACACCTGACACGTGCACCACTTTTTGTGTCTGGCTTACATGGTGGCTTGGGAATTGAACCCAGGCTGGAACCTTTGCAAACGTGTCTTTAACCACTGATCAGTCTTCCCAGCCCCATGAAGGTTGTTTTATTATTATCTTTATTGGCTTTTTCAGCATTTACAGGTAAATTGTGGGCTAAATTAACTAGCATTGTCTCATGCAAAAGGCTACATGAGTTTGACATGGTGGCGCACGCTTTTAATCCCAGCACTCAGGAGGCAGAGGTAGGAGGACTGCTGTGAGTTTGAGGCCACCCTGAGACTACATAGTGAATTTTGAGTCAGCCTGGGCTAGAGCAGGACCCTACCTGGAAAAACGAAACAAAAGGAAACAAAAGGCTACATGAGATCCTGTCTCAAACAAGCCTCTATTATATGAAGAAAGTTCTGCTATTACATGAGGAATTTTCTATTATTTTTCCTATCAGTGGTTTCTAGTAGGGGACAATTGTCCTCCAAGGGTACATTTTTTTAAAATTTTATTTATTTATTTATTTGAGAGCGACAGACACAGAGAGAAAGACAGGTAGAAGGAGAGAGAGAGAATAGGCGCGCCAGGGCCTCCAGCCTCTGCAAATGAACTCCAGACACGTGCGCCTCCTTGTGCATCTGGCTAACGTGGGACCTGGGGAACCGAGCCTCGAACCGGGGTCCTTAGGCTTCACAGGCAAGCGCTTAACCACTACGCCATCTCTCCAGCCCAAGGGTACATTTTGATAGTGGCTGGAGGCACTTTTTTTCCCCCCCTGAGGTAAGGTCTTATTCTAGCCCATGCTGACCTCAGATTCACTAGGTAGTCTCAGGGTGGCCTTGAACTCATGGCAATCCTCTTACCTCTGCTTACTAAGTGCTGGGATTAAAGGTGTGCACCATCACACCTGGCTGGAGACACTTGTTTTTCAGGGTTGTGCCCTGAGCATGGAACAGCTGTGGCCACCAAATAGGCATCAAGCTAGGCTGAACAAAGGACTTCCATTTGTCCTGCCCCTGACTGGTGTAAGAATACCACCACTGTCAGGGAGCCGGAGACACTTTTGACTGGAGTCTCCTGGGAGGAGCTAAGGTTGCTGCTGTTAAGCATGCCCCCTCCCCCTCA
Source organism: Jaculus jaculus (assembly GCF_020740685.1). NCBI lineage: Eukaryota > Metazoa > Chordata > Mammalia > Rodentia > Dipodidae > Jaculus > Jaculus jaculus. The sequence goes on from NC_059114.1 coordinate 24,349,633, forward strand.
GAATGACCTGGCCCCAAAATGTCAATAGCATCAAAGTTATGGAACCCTGGGTTAGAGGAAGTTGAGGTACAGGGTGTCCTAAACTCACATAGCTAGTCGGTGGCCACGAAAATGCTTGAACCTTAGTGGCCTGCGCACTTGACCACCACATCATGTTGGTTCATAGGTGAGGATGGACACTCGGGAGGTTGGATCACCCAGGTCTCCCAGTCAGTCAGTAGCAAGGGTGGGACCTCCCAACTCATGTGTCTCAATTCCCAATTCATTACATTTATCCACATTTTTTCATGTGCAGGTAGGGGGTTGGAGATAGGAGGATGGCTGTGAGCTCCAGGTTCAGAGTAGGAAGGAGGAATGATAGAGGAGGGTGCTCGGTGCACTCTGGCCTCTGCCTTGGTGTGTATGGGGCACACACACCTGTATCTACTCGTGCATAACTGTATGTGCCCAGGCACACGTGCCCCACTTAGTACACATACCAAAACCATAAATGAATAAAGAACCCCAAACAGAGAGCAGCAGAATAGCGACCCAGGGAGAGACTAAGCCCTACCTTATTAGCTGAGCACCTGGATCCAGCTGCACCTGAAGCAAAGGCCCCTCCTTGGTCACTTTGTGCATGGTAATAACAGACTATTCTCATCATTTTCAGCACTTTTAAAAAATAATTTGGGGGCTGGAGAGATGGCTTAGCGGTTAAGCGCTTGCCTGTGAAGCCTAAGGACCCCAGTTCGAGGCTCGGTTCCCCAGGTCCCACATCAGCCAGATGCACAAGGGGGCGCATGCGTCTGGAGTTCGTTTGCAGAGGCTGGAAGCCCTGGCGCCCAGTCTCTCTCTCCCTCTATCTGTCTTTCTCTCTGTGTCTGTCACTCTCAAGTAAATAAATAAATAAAAATACTTAAAAAAAATTTAAAAAATAATTTGGGCTGGGGATGAGGCTTAGTGGCTAAGGCACTTGCCTGCAAAGCCTAAGGACCCCCGTTCAACTCCCATATACATCCAGATGCACAAGGTGGCAGATGTGTCTGGAGTTCATTTACAGTGGCTAGAGACCCTGGTGTTCCTGTCCTTTATTTATCAGCCCCCCTCTGTCTAATAAATAAACAAAATATAAAATTTTATTTATTTATTTATTTGCAGCAGAGAGAGATAGAGAGGACAGAGAGAGAGAGAGAGAGAGGGAGAAAGAGAGAGAGAGAGAATGGGTGTGCCAGGGCCTCCAGCTGCTGCAAATGTAGGTGTCACTTTGTGAAGCTGGCTTTACATGGGTCCTGAGGAATTGAACCTGGGTCATTAGGCTTTGTAGACAAGCCCCTTAACTGCTAGGCCATCTCCGTAGCCCTCATTTTTATCACTTTTACAGCTGGATTTTTTTTTTGTAATTTTTGTTTATTTATTTGAGAGAGTTAGAGAGGGACAGAAAGAGGCAGACAGAGAGAGGGAGAGAGAATGGGCACGCCAGGGCCTCCAGTCCCTGCAAACGAACTCCAGACGTGTGTGCCCCCTTGTGCATCTGGCTAACATGGGTCCTGGGGAGTCGAGCCTCGAACCAGGGTCCTTAGGCTTCACAGGCAAGCGCTTAACCGCTAAGCCATCTCTCCAGCCCTACAGCTGGATTTTTGATGGATAAGTCACACATGAAGGTCCTGAGAGATGTGGAGATATAGTGCATGAGGTCCAGAGTTTGAAATGATAGTCACGAGATCAAGTCACAGGGGGAAATAAATGTCACTGTCACCTGATTTCCACTGCACAGCACAGCATCACCTTGTCCATTGTCAGCATGGAAGAGCTTCATACGCGTTTAACGTTCAGAGCTTGATTCTACACCCAATGGTTTTGTCACACGACACCGTTTCCTCCACAGCAGCCTCTAGATTCTCTGAGTGTGAGGCACTTTGTGGATCCACTTAGCTTACCACCAGGAGAGTTTATTGCTCTTTGACAGGTGTTCAGTCAAGCACCCACAGCAAAAGTCCTCAACTATGTTTAAAGATGATCTCAACCAGAAAAAAAAAAAAAGAAAATCTGCAAGTAGGCTCAAAGTAACTTAGAACCTGGCTTTGGGGGAGCCAGTGGAGAGTGCTTCAGAGCTGAGACGTGTCTCCTCCAGGTCCGTCTTTCTACTTGGGCTGGGGCTGGAGTGGCCATCCTTGGGGGGCCACATCCCACCTGGCTTGGAGTTCACAGGATGGCTCTCAAGTGGCTTCGCGGGATTGTCTGAAGATTACAGTTGCTTCCAGGAGGCCTGTTTCGAGACTTGGTGGTGGGGCGGCTGCTTTCTGGATTTGTTTGTGACGAAGAGTGGGGTTGGGATGGAGGAGGGTGGGGGATGGCACGGGGGGCAGGTTTGAGAAACAAGAGTGCCAAGATGTGAGGGCTTCCATCCCAGGTTTGGATCGTAGCTCTGCCACTTGCTTTGAGACCCAGGGATTTTCATATTAGCCTCATCTGTAGGCAAGTTATAGACATTACCTACTTTGTGGCTTGCTGTGGGGACTACATGTGATTGAGAATGGATGCCACTTAGCCTGGGGGCAGAGCTGTAAGGGATATGAGCCTAGCCCACATACTAAGGGCTCAGTGTGTGGCGCCTGTTTTTTATTTATTAAATATTTTATTTTACTTATTTATTTAGAGAGAATGGGCATGCCAGGGCCTCCAGCCATTGCAAACGAACTCCAGATGTATGCACCATCTTATGCATCTGGCTTACATGAGTACTGGGGAATCAAACCTGGGTCCTTAGGCTTCATAGGCAAGCACCCTTAACCATTAAGCCATCTCTCCAGTCCCCATACCTGTTTTTCCATGTACATTCATGTGTGTATGTATGTGCATGAGCGTGTGAAGGCCAGAGAATAACTTTAGATGCCATTTCTTTTTTTAAATTTTAATTTCTTTTTTCCTAAGATTTCTTTTTATTTATTTATTTGAGACAGAGAGAGAGAGAGAGAGGGAGAGAGAGAGAGAGAGAGTATGAGAATGGGCATGCCAGGGCCTCTAGCCACTGCAAATGAACTCCAGATGCATGCACCACCATTTGCATCTGGCTTGCGTGGGACCTGGAGGATTGAACCTGGATCCTTAGGTTTTGCAGACATGTGCCTTAAGCATCTCTCCAGTCCCATCTTTTTATTAAGTAGAAAGTTGTATGGATACACCATATGTTAGTACCATCATTTCCATCCTTCCATCCTCTCTGCGCCCATTCTGCTGAGGGCCCTCCTCAGTGGGATTGCTGGTATTCTCCCTTGGGTTGTGGGGTCCAGATGTGAGAGAAGCAGTCAGCCATTGTGAGGGGGAGAGGATGGTGCCCCTGGACATTCCCTCCCACCCTGTGGCTCTTACGCTCTTCCTGCCCCCCTTCCTCCAAATCCCCTGAGCTGTGGTGGGTGTGTTTTAAGTCTACTTTAGTGTTGAGCTCTCAGTAGCTTCTGGATTTCTGCTCTGGTGTGTTTTTTTTTTTAAATTTTTATTTATTTTTTATTTGAGAGCGACAGACACAGAGAGAAAGACAGATAGAGGGAGAGAGAGAGAGAATGGGCGCACCAGGGCTTCCAGCCTCTGCAAACGAACTCCAGACGCATGCGCCCCCTTGTGCATCTGGCTAACATGGGACCTGGGGAACCGAGCCTTGAACTGGGGTCCTTAGGCTTCACAGGCAAGCGCTTAACCGCTAAGCCATCTCTCCAGCCCTGCTCTGGTGTGTTTTGAGTGTCCTCTGCGTCTGTCTCCATCACCCTGACGCTGGGCGACAGGCTCGCTATGGAAGCAGCGCTCTTGCTCATCTCACTGGTTCCTCTGTGGTTTCACCTGGGCCCTGGCTGATGTGTGAGGGGTGGTTCATCTCCTCATTCTAGCTGCCTTTTGGAAAATAAAAACAGATTCTCCAGAGGAGACTGAGGTCAGCATAGGTTCAATGGGATAAGCATTATACATTAAGAGAGAGTTAGGTGAGAGTAGCCTCTCTTTTGGCTAAAGACTAGTGGGAGCTTCTTGTTGGAGTCCATGATTTTGGTCTCCTTAGGATTTGGACTCAGTTCCCAGCTCCAGCTAATGGTTCCTTTCACTGGAGCAGAGCTCTTAGACAATCTGAGAGCTGTTGGTTGCCCACCTAGGCTGGGTGCCACTATTGCACAGGCGTGTCCAGCTTGTCAGGCTGGTTGCTTTGGTATAGCAGTGTCCCCTGTTTGCATACAAGGTTATTTTCCCACAGGGGGTCATGTAGCACTTTCCAGCACTATACGGGCAGACCATCTGGGGAGTGGCTTCCTTCCAGATCCCATCCAGATCTCCTCATGTTCTGTGCCAGCAGTCTGTGATAGCTTCAGCAATAGGGTCTTACCTTTCACCTCAGGTGGGTAATCATGTGCTCTGAAAGAAAACTGTCTTGTTTGGGAGACCCAGGTGTCATTTGTCAGGCACTGCCCACCTTTATTTATTTATTTTTGAGACAGAATCTCTCATCAGCCTGGACTTCATTAATTAGGCTGTACTGGCTGGCCAGTGAGCCACAGGCACCCATCTGTCTCCACCTCCCGAGAGCTGGAATTACCAGTGCCTGCCATCATGCCTGGTTTCTAGATGCAGGAACTGGTTAAATTGAGGTCCTCATGCTTTCATTACAAGCACTTTCCTGACTGAGGCCACCGCCCCAGCCTGTGGCACATGCTTGTATCAAATAGTAGCTATTGCCTGAATGTGTCCTACCCCATTCATGTGTTGGAAACACAATCTCCAACTTCATCTGCTGATGGCATTTGGTAAGATGAGGTCATGGGGATGGGGCCCCTGTCATGTCATTCGTGCCTTAATAGGAAGAGGGAGAGGCCCTTTCTTTCTGTCACTGTTGTGACACGGCAAGAAATGTTCTCACCAGATGCTGGTACTTGGGTCCCAGCCTCTAGAACTGTGAGAAATGCATTTCTCTACAGTTTACTCAGTCTGTGCTATCCTCCCACAGCAGCAGAAATGGACTCACAGAATGCCTTGGTTATGACACTGAAAATTCCTGATTCAAGTGGCTCAAGCCATCAGAATTGATTACCACTGGCAACAGGGATGCCGGGTGAATTTAATATCATGATTACTTCACCCAGGCCCAACACTGCTCTCCTCTCTTCTGTTGATCTGATGTTTCAGCACAATGGTGACAAGAGGGCTCTCTAATGGCCCATGTCATTTTCAGATGCAATGTAATGTCTAGTCACAGAAGAAGTTCTGCCCCTACTCCTGAGACAGTCTTGTGTGCCTCCTGCCTCCCTAGTACTGTGATCACAGATGTGTGCCACCTTGTCTGGTGGTTCTGTGTTTGTCTCCCCCACCCCCAAGGTAGGGTTTTGCTCTGGCCCAGGCTGACCTAGAATTCACTATGTAGTCTCAAAGTCACAGCGGTCCTCCTATCTCTGTCTCCCAAGTGCTGTGATTAAAGGCGTGCACCACCATGCCCAGCAGTGTTAATTTTTCTTTTAAATTGTGTGTGCATGTTTATATGTATGCCATATGTGTGTGGGTGCATGGGTGTATGCATGAGTGAAGAGGCCAGAGATGGACATGGGGTGTCTTCCTCCATCAGTCTCCACCTTGATTTTTGAGGCAGGATGCTAGATTAACTCACTAGCAAGCGTCAAGGATCCTGCTGTCTGTCTGCCCAGTGCTGTGATTATAGGTGCATATTGCTATTCCTAGCATTTGTCCTCGTACTTAACTAAGCCATCTCCCCTATCCCTGTGCATCTCCCCTTTTATTTTGTTTTTTTCAAGGTAAGGTCTCACTCTAGCCCAGGCTCACCTGGAACTCTGTAGTCCCAGGCTGGTCTTGAACTCACAGTGATCCATCTACCTCTGCCTACTGAGTGCTGGGATTAAAGGTGTGTCACCACGCCCAGCTCTCTCTCTCTCTCTTTTATTATGTTCATATGTATATAGTGTGTGTGTGTGTGTGTATAGGTCAGAGGAAAACTTTTGGCTCCCACCTTCCACTCAATTTTGAGGCTCGGTCTTTTATTCACTACACCACTTGTGAGCTTCTGGGAATTTCTCCTGTCTCTATGCCCCTTCCTGTGTAGGCACACAGGGATTACAGAAGCCTACCACAGCTGACTGCTTTTATGTGTGGTCTGGAGAGCTAAACTCAGGTGCTCAGTATTTTACAGCAAGTGTTTTTACCCATGAAGTCATCTCCTGGGCTACAGAGAGACCCCACCTCAAAACACCAAATATATATATGCAAGGAGAGAGAGAGAGGGAGAGAGAGAGAGAGAGAGGGAGAAACTGTACGTGCCAGGGCCCTCCAGCAGCTGCAAACAAACTCCAGATGCATGTGCCACTTTGTGCATCTTGCTTTATGTGGGATCTGAGAAATTAAACCCAGGTCATTAGGATTTGCAGGCCAGTGCCTTAACCACTGATCAATCTCTCCAACTCCCCCTCCCCACACAAATACATTTTTATGCAGGTCCTTGTAGACTTCTCAGGACTCAGTGGGTAGAATTGTGTCCCATAACTAAGCAGATTAAAGGTCATGGAACTGGGACATGTTCTAGGAACCGGAAAAGGTGTCTCCTTGTCCAGGAATCTTGTGGCAGTCGTGGTTTACAGTGGCCTGTCTCTACCTCACATGCTCCTCCAGTGAAGTAACTGATTCTCTTTCTGTGGAGTGCCCTTGGGTCTGGTTAAGTTTGGGACAAGGTGGCATGAGGCCAGGTATGAAAGTCTAAAGTGCCTCCCATCTGGTTTTCTGGATGCTCACTCTTCTTTTAAAAAATCATTTATTTTTGACAGTTTCATATATGTGTATAATGTATTTTACTCATATTCACCCCATTATTCTCCTACCTCCTACCACTCCTGTTGAATCCCTTCTTCTTCCCAATAAGTCCTTCTCGCCTACTTTCATGTCTTTAGAAAAATTATTTATTTATTTATTTATTTATTTATTTATTTGTTTATTTATTTATTTGTGTTTATGTGTGAAAGAGAGAGGACACTCTAAGGCCTCCCACCACTGAAAGCAAACTCCAGACACATGCACCACTTTGTGCATCAGGCTTAGTGTGGGGATTTGAACCCAAGCCGTCAGGCTTTGCAAGTGCACGCCTTTAACTGCTGAGCCATCTCCCCAGCCCTCGTGTCTTTTTGTGTGATTTTTCATGGGAGGGTCTCGCTCTAGCCCAGGCTGACCTGGAATTCACTATGTAGTCTAAAGGTGGCCTTGAACTCACCGTGATCCTCCTACCTCTGCCTCCTGAGTGCTGAGATTAAAGGTGTGTCCCACAACATCTGACCTCATTTTTTTTAAAAATTTTTAACTCACTAAGTTTAATTCAGGTTGCTTGCAGAGCATGGGTGGGGGGGTTATTGACTGGAGTACTGGCAACTTAAAATGACTCCCCTCCCCCAACAACCATTAAGTGCCAAGAGCTCCTCCAGGGAGGTGTGGAGTCTCCCAGCCCTCTCCCCTCCATGACAGAATGTTGGTGGACCCAATCTTGTGTGGGTTGTGTGCAAGAAACCACAGCCACTGTGAGTTCATGGGCATATCATGCCCACAAGTCAGCCTTCCACAGCAGTCCTCCCTGTGGTGGGTGGATTCAGGTGTCCCCCATCAACTTATGTCTTCTGAAGGCTAGGTTCCCGGCTGACGGAGATTAGGGAGTTAACACCTCCTGGAGGCAGTGTATTGTTGGTGGCGGGCTGATGGGTGTTAGAGCCAATTTCCCCTTGTCTCATGTTTGGCACACTCTCTTGTTGCTATTGTCCACTTTATGTTGGCCAGGGGGTGATGTCCACCTTCTGCTCATGGCATCGTTTTCCCCTGCCATCATGGAGCTTCCCCTCAAGTCTGTAAGCCAAAATAAACCTGTTTTTTTCCCCAGAAGCTGCTCTCGGTTGGGTGATTTCTACCAGCAATGTGAACCTGACTGCAACCCTCCCCGTCCTTTGGTTCTTAGGTACTCCCATCCCCTCTTCTGTGATGTTCCCTGAGCCTTGGGGGGCTGGAGGGGCGGGAGATAGATGTCTTGTTCCCTGCTGAGCGCTCAACAGTCACTTGTTCTCAGAGCTTTGACCAGTCATGAGTATCCGCAGCCACCATGTTGTGAGGTAGCCCAAGCAGCCTCCAGAGCGTGCCACGTGGAGGAGAGCCACGACTCTGCCATCCAGTGCCATCTTGCCCACCACTTCAGTGTTCCATCTAAAAGATGGAATTTTCAGCTCTCAGGCTCTCAGCCAAGCTGTTCCCCATGACACTGGATGAGCAAAGATGAGCTGATCAAAAGAAATGATTGTTCTTACTGACACCACTCAGTCTTGTGGTCGGACACCCTAGGGCACAAGCTTGCCAGGTGGGTGGGGCTTCCTGGACAGATGGAGCCTGGTAGAAAACAAAGAGGGTGGAAGGGACTGGAAAGGCAGCCTACATATGCCTGCCAAAGAGAATGGGGTATTTGTGGTTTGAATGCATGGCCCCATAGACTCAGGCCCTTCTTTTTTGTTTTTGAGGCAAGCCCAACAGACTGCCTTTTGTTTTGAAAATAAAATTTTTTTTTTATTTATGAGAAAGAGAAAGAGAGGCAGATAGAGAATGGGCATGCTGGGGCTTCTAGCCACTGCAAATGAACTCCAGACACATGTGCCACCTTGTGCATCTGGCTTACATAGGTACTGAGCAATCAAACCTGGGTCCTTAGGCTTTTCAGGCATGCACCTTAACTGTAAGCCATCTTTCTGGCCCAGATTGCCTTTTTTATGAGAGAGAGAGAAGGAGGGAAAGAATTGGCATGCCAAGGCCTCCAAGCCATTGCAATAGAACTCCAGACATGTGCGCCCCCTTGTGTACATGTGAGACCTTGCACACTTGTGTCTGGCTTACATGGGACTTGGTGAGTGGAACATGAGTCCTTAGGCTTTGCAGGCAAGCTCCTTAACTGCTAAGCCATCTCTCCAGCCTGTCTCAGTTTTTTTTTTTTTTTTGTTGTTGGTTTTTTTTTTTTTTTAAAGGTAGGGTCTCTAGCCCAGGCTGACCTGGAATTCACTATGTAGTCTCAGGGTGGCCTCGAACTCACAGTGATCCTCCTACCTCTGCCTCCCAAGTGCTGGGATTAAAGGCGTGTGCCACCACGCCCGGCCTGTCTCAGGTATTTTTGATGGCAATTATGGTGATGTAGATTCCTACTACAGGGGGCATGTCATTGAAGGGGGAGGATCTTCAGTCCAGCTCTACTAGGTGTATAGAAAGCAGTTGGAGCTCTGGCTGTTTGTGTTTTACTGGCTGTTTAGTGATGTCTGTCTCTCTGCTTAGATCTGTGGAAGAGAGCTGGCTTCTTCTACCACTGCTGGAGTTTTTCCCAGATCCTGTAAACCTGAAATAAACCTTTTCCTCCCATAAGCTGCTTCTGGTCTGGTGTTTGTTCAGCAATGAAAAGATAACTGCAACAGATGCTGTAATAAAAGACTGGGATTCACTTCTCATCTCAGTGGATAAACTTGTGCACACCCCAGGCCCAGAGGATTCCTGAAGACCTTCACATTTAGACTTTTACTGTCCTCTCCATATTGGGGTGTACACCCAGCTGTTTTCTGTGTGACCAAAAAGCAGCTATGTACTATTAATATTAAAACTAGATCACACTTTTTATACTTCCATTTTGGCATTTATTGTTTTATTTGTCAATATAGTTTGAGTTGAATTAAAATAGGAAATGGCTGCTCAAGAGGTGGCTTGGGGGTGATGTGCTAAGGGTGGGGCTGTGCCACCTGTAATGCCAGCGCTTGGGAGGCAGAGACAAGAGGATCCCTGGGACTTATTGGCTAGCTAGTCTAGCCTAATTGGTGAGCTCCAGCTATAGTGAGAGGTTTGCCTCAAAAAATGAAGGTGGGGCTGGAGAGATGGCTTAGCGGTTAAGCGCTTGCCTGTGAAGCCTAAGGACCCCGGTTCGAGGCTCGGTTCCCCAGGTCCCACGTTAGCCAGATGCACAAGGGGGCGCACGCATCTGGAGTTCGTTTGCAGTGGCTGGAAGCCCTGGCGCGCCCATTCTCTCTCTCTCCCTCTATCTGTCTTTCTCTCTGTGTCTGTCGCTCTCAAATAAATAAATAAATAATTAAAAAAAAAAATGAAGGTGGGCCTCTGGTCAGCGTGCACACGTGATTTAAGTGTGACCCGCTAGCTGCCATTCTCTGAACAAGACAATATTCTTGGAATGATAAAAGCAACATTGAACAATTGCAGAATGATGATCCTATAAATTTTTTTCATTCTTATTAATGTCATATCTTCTAAATAGAATATTTTTTGTACCTGTCCCAATGAAGTGTATTTTTTACTTAATATGGCATTTTAAATCTGAAAAAATAAAATGAAAGTGCGAAGTGACAAAGGCAGATTGGCCTGTAGCCTCCACATGGGCATACGTGCGCACGTGCACACGCTCTCTCTCTCACACACGCTTACACAAATTTATGAAAATGGTTTGAGTTTCTGTTGTTACGAGTTTTTGCTGATGGATGTATTTTCCAGCTAATCAACTCTTGCTTGTGAAAAATGTAATTTCTGGGCTTCATCCTCCAGATCGCAAGTTGGTAGGCAATTTATTCGTCCATTCATTAACTTGTGCCTGATGGAGGCCGGGCTGCATCTAGCAGCCCAGAGCTCAAGGGGCATAAGCAGGACAAGGCGTGGCTGGCTGCACGTGAGCAAACTGAGGCTGAAGCGACTGTGTAGAGCAGGACCGGCATTTGTCACCTGCTGTCGCTGTTGGGAGTACTTCTGCTACCAATTTTCAGAGCAGAAGACTCATTTTAGGGGAAAAATTTGGGATACGTGTTTTACTGATATTACAAAGAATATTTAAGGAATCAATTTCGTTTTCTTCTGCATTGAGAGAACTATGTCTGGGATCATTGGAGAATGGAGTTGAGGCAGATGGAGACAGTCGCAGTGAACGTTTTAGCTCCTGTCCCTTCCCACTGGTATTTTTTAAATTCTTATTGAAAAATATTTTATTTATTTATTTGCAAGGAGATGGGCGGGGAGAGAGGAGAGAATATGGATACACCAGGGCTTCTAGATGCCGCAAATGAACACCAATTGCATGTGCCACTTTGTGCTTTATGTGGGCACTCAGGAATCAAACCTGGATCATTAGGCTTTGCAGGCAAGTGCCTTAACTGTTGAGCCATCTCTCCAGCCCCTTTTTTCTTTCCTTCTTTCCTTCCTTCCTTCTTTCTTCCTTTTCTCTTTTCTTTTGCCTTTTCTCTCCTCTTTCTTTCTTTTTTCTTTTGAGGCAGGTTCTCACTCTAGCTTCAGGATGACCTGGAACTTACTCTGTAGCCCGAGGTTGGCCTCAAACTCACAGCAATCCTCTTATCTCTGCCTCTTGAGTGCTGGGATTAAAGGCATGAGCTACCATGCCTGGCCCTGACTGTATATTTTTGTTTGTTTGTTTGTTTGAGGTAGGGTCTCACTCTAGCCCAGGCTGACCTGGAATTCACTGTGTAGTCTCAGGGTGACCTCAAACTCATGGCGATACTCCTACTTCTGCCTCCCAAGTGCTGGGGTTAAAGGCATGCTCCACCACACCTGGCTTCTGACTTTTTTTTTTTTTTGATTTGTTTATTTTTATTTATTTATTTGAGAGCAACAGGCAGAGAGAGAGAGAGAGAGAGAGAGAGAGAGAGAGAGAGAGAGAGAGAGAGAGAGGGAATGGGCACTCCAGGGCCTCCAGCCACTGCAAGCAAACTCCAGATGCGTGCGTCCCCTTGTGCATCTGGCTAATCTGGGTCCTGGGGAATCAAGCCTTGATCCAGGGTCCTTAGGCTTCACAGGCAAGCATTTAACCACTAAGCCATCTCTCCAGCCCCTTTTTTGAGGCAGGTTCTCACTCTAGCCCAGGCTGACCTGGAATTCACTATGGAGTCTCAAGGTGGCCTTGAACTCATGGCAATCCTCCTACCTCTGCCTCCCGAGTGCTGGGATTAAAGGCCTGCATCACCATGCCTGGCACGACTGTATTTTTATATGCAAAGTTTTAGTTTATTACAACTGTCACTGTATGAACTGTAGGCAATTCTATGTTCTGTCCTTTGGCTTGATCTGAGGATGTGCATATCTCATAAATGTCACAATCATAACTGATTATGGCTGAATGGTGCTCTGTGGGGTGAGACACACTTAACCATTGTCTAGTTAATGGGCACTTAGGTTGGGTTCCATTTTTGTCTTTATGTGTACTGTGCTTAATGCTTCTCCTTTACTGAGAGTGGCTCCCTTAGGTGATATAAGCACACTTCTCTCCACTCCAGATAGGGTCCTGATGACAGACCAAAGAAATGATTCCACCCACATCTAGTTTGGTGACCAGTGAGTTTATTGAGGTCACTTACAGGAGTGTGGGAGACTCAAAGGCACCTGAATCACTAGCAGTTCACCCTAGCATGTGTGACTTACAAAGGTTGCGTCCTTGAAGGTCCCTGCTTAATTTGTAGGCAACTCCAGCGAAGAGTTTCCTCTTCCCTAGCAATTGTTTATTGCTTCTATAGCTTTAGGGGGGGATTTGGGCATCTTGTAATGTTCTGAGCCTCTACATTTCTTTGTCTTTTTGAGTCTCGTAAAACTCCCTCCCTGCCTACAGAAGGGAATGTTTTTCTATTCTGAGGAAATAGCCACACCACAGATATCCCCAGACATGAAACTTGATGATTCAGAATTCAAGGTGGTTGGTTTTTTGCTTATAGCAGTTGGAAAGCAGTTTATTTGCTCTCATGGTTTTCCATGTGGAATGTTCCAGATTTCTTGGTAGACATCAAGTGTCTTTATGTTCCACTGTTTGCCCTGGGTTCCATTCTCAGCACACACATTCCTTCCTCTCCACATGATGCTATTAACCCTGTTTGTAGTCTGAGTGAGTCCCACACTCTCTTTGTACCTCAGTTTCTCCATATGCACTAAACACCACAGTATTTTTGTGCTCTCTGTACAGCTATGTATCAGGGTCAATAGAAGTGTTTGCATTCACTGATTGTGTAATCACTGGATTCTGGCCTTTGAGGGACGCTGTGTTGGACTGTAAGCTCCATGAGGGCAGGCACCTCATCTGCATACATTTTGTACAGAGATTGAAACCCAAGCCACTGTACATATTAAGCATTCACTCTACCCATGATAGCTACTCCAGCCCCATCTGGTTCGTTTATCTACCAGTTCTATTGGTTGGCTAGGGCTGACATGACACAACAAAACACCCAAGACTGAGCAGTTGAAACAGTAGTAATATCTTATTTCCCATAATTTTGGAGGCTGGGAGCCCTAGATCAAGGTGTCCACGGGGCTGGTTTTCCTGCATCTCTTTCTGTGGCTACACTGGATGGGGAATGAATTGAATTTTCCTTACAGGACCCTATCACCTGGTATGGGTTCTGTTACTTCCCCTGTCACTGTGACCGCGTATCTAACAAGAAGCCACCTAAGTGAAGAAGGGCTTACTTTTGGCTTACAGTTCTGGGGTGTACAGTCCATCATGGTGGCAGGCAGCTCCATGATGGTGGGAGCATGCAGGTGGAGCTCCTCACATCTTGGTGGAACAGGAAGTCGAGAGATATAGGAAGTGAGGCCAGGCTATAAAGCCTAAAAGCCTGCCCTCACTGTCACCCAGTGACCCACTTTCTTCAGGAAATCTCTACCTTCCATAGGTTTCACAACTTTCCCAAACAGCACTGCCAGCAGTTCAAACACAAGCCCATGGGGAATATTTCATATTCAAATATTTTTATTTATTTCTTTATTTGTGAGAGAAAGAAGCAGAAAGAGAAAGAGAGAGAGAGAGGCAGAATGAGAGAGAATGGGCATGCCAGGGCTTCTAGCCACTGCAAACAAACTCCAGACACATGTGCCACCTTGTGCATCTGGCTTACATGGGTCCTGGGGAATTGAATCTACATCCTTTCACTTTGCAGGCAAGCACCTTAACTGCTAAACCATCTCTCCAGCCCAATATTTCATATTCAGTCCACAATATGTGCACACACATTCTCCTCCTACTTGCTTTCCTCTGTCCTAGACACTCGTTCATTCACTTCCTTGTTCTTGGATTTTAACACTTTGGTTTTTCAAGGTAGGGTTTCACTCTGGCCCAGGCTGACCTGTAATTCACTATGTAGTCTCAGGATGGCCTCAAGCTCATGGTGATCCTCTTACTTCTGCCTCCCAAGTGCTGGGGTTAAAGGTGTGCGCCACCATGCCCAGCTTCATTTTAGCACATTTCTATTGCTGTGTTTGCCTTGTTCCCAGTTTGCTTTTAGGTGCTGGAATATTTGAGTGAAAATAAGCAGCTAAAATCTCTGACCTGAAGGATCATATCATTAACATTTTAATGTGTGACAGAGTGATTAAATAAATCCTTCAGAGGTATTAGAAGGTGTAAATTGCTGTGGAAAGAATAAAATGGGTGAATTGGGGGGGGGCTGGAGAGATGGCTTGGTGGTTAAGGTTAAGGACCTATGTTCAACTCTCCAGATCCCACATAAGCCAGACACACAAAGGTGAGGCAAGCGCAAAGTTGCACATACCTACTGGGTGGCTGGAATTTGATTGTAGTGGCTGAGGCCCTGGCACACCAATTCTCTCTCTCTAAAATAAAAATTAAGAGCTGGGTGTGGTGGCACACTCTTTTAATCCCAGCATTAGGGAGGCAGAGGTAGGAGGATCACCGTGAGTTCGAGGCCACTCTGAAACTACATAGTGAATTCTAGGTCAGCCTGGGCCAGAATGGGACCCTACCTCAAAAAAACAAAAGAAAAGAAAAACAAGAATGAAATGGGGGTTGGGACTGGAGGGTTGGGGTAATCCTTATTGTGATTTTTAAATACGGTCAGAAAAAAAAAATCCCATAGTGGCAGAGGGAGGTGGTGGTGGCTGGAGAGATGGCTCAGAGGTTAACTCACTTGCCTGCAAGCCTAAGGACCCAGGTTACGTTCTCAAGGACCCACGTAAGCCAAATGCACAAGGTGGCGCACGCGTCTGGAGTTCATTTGCAGTGGCTAGAGGCCCTGGTGAGCCCATTCTCTCTTTTTTTTTCTTTGTCTCTCTCATAAATGAATAAATAAATAAAAAATTTAAAGAAATCTCCAGGAAGGTGGCATGTCAGTAAGGACCTGGTGGAGGGGAAAAGTTGGCTGTGTGGATTAGGGAAACCATGTTTCAGGCAGAAGCAGCAGTCAGGGTGGAGGCCCTGAGATACCCTCATCTGAGCAAGCAGGAAACAGTATGGGAGGACACTGGGAGACGGGCTATGCTGAACCCCACACACAGTGAAGCCCACAGCTGCTCTCCTGAGTGAAGCGGGGTGTCACGGGCAGCAGAGAGGGTCTGATTTCTCAACTTCAGTTCACTTGTAGCAGTGTTGAGTAGATTTTAGGGGTTCAAGGGCAAAGGCAGCGAGACCCCGAGGAAGCAGTTAGAGTCATCTGGGTGAGAGAAACAGGCTCAAACAGGGGTGTTAGCAATGGAGGTGCTGAG
Organism: Jaculus jaculus; assembly: GCF_020740685.1. Classification (NCBI taxonomy): domain Eukaryota; kingdom Metazoa; phylum Chordata; class Mammalia; order Rodentia; family Dipodidae; genus Jaculus; species Jaculus jaculus. The sequence goes on from NC_059114.1 coordinate 24,365,146, forward strand.
ATTCTGGGATATTTTGGCAAGCCAAAAGGGTTTGCTTGCTGATGGTTTCGTGGATCGTCAGGGAATGGTCTAAAGGAAACCAACGTGTGCTGTGCTGGCTGGAATGGCCATTAAGTGTTTGGTGGATTGGGACAAGATCTACTTGGTGGCAAGTAATGGCTCTTGCTGGGCTGGTGCCTGGGCCGTCAGATTAAGTGACCCTCAGCTGCTGGTGCCCCGTGGTCTATCCACTCTGGTTCGAAAGAGGAGGAGAAGGATATGGATAGTGACGACAGTCTCATTGACAGAGAGGATTCTGCCAGCTGCTGCCCATAGCAGCTTTATTTTATATGTAATTTCTTTTTTTTTTTTTTTTTTTTTTTTTTTTGGTTTTTCGAGGTAGGGTCTCACTCTGGTCTAGGCTGACCTGGAATTCACTATGTAGTCTCAGGGTGGCCTCGAACTCATGGGGATCCTCTTACCTCTGGCTCCCGAGTGCTGAGATTAAAGGCGTGCGCCCTGATGCCCGGCTGTAATTTTTTTGAAATTGTCACAACCTTATAGAGAGGTCCGGAGTGCAGGGTGGAGATTCTATTTAGCCTGAATTATGGGAGAGTAGTTGCCACCTGCCACATCTCACCCCATTTCCACAGACAAGGACATTCTCCTGCTTAGCCACAATGCTGCCACTGAGAGCAAGTCCCAGACATGGGTGGCCAGTCAAGTCCTTTGGACATTTAAGGAGTTAGATCAGAGCCCCCCTTACGTTTGCTGGTCATGTGTCTTTAATCTCCTTCAGCTTGGAATATTCCCAGACTTTCTTTGGCTTTCACAACCTTGACCCTTTTTTGTTTGTCTGTTTTGAAGCAGAGTCTCACTCTCGCCCAGGCTGACCTGGAACTCACTGTAGCTCCAGGCTGTCCCGGAACTCAGGACGATCCTCCTGCCTCAGTCTCCTGAATGCTAGGATTAAAGGTGTGTGCCCTACCCCACCCCCACCTGGCTGGTAGTGACCTTGATCCTTTAGAAGGCCTCAGCCCAGTTCTCTGCAGAATGGCTTCCTTTGGGCTGCTGTTTTCTGATGACTGGATTCAGGTTGTGCCTCTTTAGAGGGAGGCACACAGAGGATGTGGGTTCTCCTTGCACCCTACCGGTGGCTCAGGACTCTCCCCTTCTCATTCAGTCACGTGATTAACGCAGCACCCGCCAGGCTTCTCCAGGTAACACGGCCCCTTCCCTTTCAGCCAAGGCCTGTGGTAGGAGGCACTTCAAGGATATGCACCTATCCTAGCATCACATAACTTCACCTCGCTATCACCCCTCAGTCTGTCTATTACCTATCTGTGCCATCTGTCTTTTTAACCACCTGTCATTTATCTATACACCTGTCTACCACCTATCTGTCACATTTCATCTCTATCATCTGGCTATCTTATCTACCTATCATCTATCTCTCTCTATATTTGTCATCCGTGCATGTCAATCATCTGTGTATCTGTTATCTATGTATCTATGTATGTAGCTGTCATATATCATCATGTACCCATGTAGCTATCATCTATCTACCCATCAGTCATGTAGTCATGTATGTATGTAGCTATCATCTTTATATATTTGTCATCTGCCTATGTATATATCTACCATCCATCTATCATCTGTGTATCCATCTATGTATCTATTATCTATGTATGTATTGATTATCTGCCTGTCTATCTATCTATCTATCTATCTATCTATCTATCTATCTATCTATCATCTACCTATCAATCATCTATGTATATATGTATGTATCTATTATCTCTCTGTAGTAATTGGAATGTATGACTCCATAGACTAGACTGAGATGTTTTATTAAAATTGAGCTTGTACTCAGGAGGCAGAGGTAGAAGGATCGCCATGAGTTCAAGGCCACCCTGAGACTACATAGTAAATTCCAGATCAGCCTGGACTGGAGTGAGACTCTACCTTGAAAAACCAAATAAATAAATAAATAAATTAATTAATTAAATAAAATAAATAAAAATAGAAGTTTTTAAAAATTAAAAAAAAATTGAGCTTGCAACAATGAGCTCCTAGCATTCAGATTCCTGCTGCAGGGGATGTGTCCCTGGGGGCAGATCTTGGAGTCCATCCCTAAGGTGTATATGGGCAGGTTGAATTCTGGCTATTCGTGCCTGTTGGTGCTTGCTGGTTTGGGTCTCTCTCTCTCTCCTGTGCTGCGTGCTAGAGTGAGCCAGTTTCTTCTGTGATGGAACTTCCCCTGGACTCTGCAAGCCTGAAATAAAGCCTTTTCCTCCCATCAGCTGATTCTTGTCCGTGTTTGTCCAGCCACGAGAAGCTGACTCCAACTTTCTCTCTCTGTCTCCCTTCCTCTCACTGTCTATCTATCAATCATCTGCCTTTGGCTTCTGGTATAGATAGTGCGGGTGTTTCTTATACTTTGCTTTGGTCCCAGAATCATATATTTCTCCAAAAATCTCTGGTTCATTTCAGTGCTGTCTGGCATTTTGCAGCCAGGCTGTGGGTGGGCTTTTGCTATTGTAGTACTGCTGTGAGGAGGCACTGTGTACAGGAACACACACACACAGACACATCTGTGCGTGCAAATACGTGTAAGACATCTCTATCTGTATGTATTACCAAGCATAGAACTGCTATTGTCATTTATCAACACAGCTTAGTCTGGTGTTCTTTGTGGAGTTGGTGCTCTCTCCTCTCTCCTCCACACCCACTAACTTGGCTCTCCACATTCTTAGTGTTCTTTTTGTTTGAGACAGAGAGAGCATGAGAGAGTGAGAGAATGAATGGGTGCACCAGGGCCTCAAGCCACTGCAATCGAACTCCAGTCATGTGCTCCACCTTGTGTGAATGTGTCACCTTATGTGTCTGGCTCATGTGAGTTCTGAGGAGTCGAGCCTGGGTCCTTAGGCTTCGTAGGCAAGTGTCTTAACCAGTAAGCCAACTCTCCTATACCTGAGCAGCTGGCCATCTTGGCTACCCTGTCCCCTCCACGATCCATGCCCTTTTCACCCTTCTGGACCGCTCTCACCTCCGGTCAGCTTGGAGGCCTGCCATTGGCTGGAGGTGGGGGTGGGGTGGGGCAAGGAGGTAAAGAGGAGGAACGATGAAAATGTTTTGCAGGTTGGGAAGATGGTTCATTGATAGAGCACTTGCACAAGCTTTAGCACTTGACTTTGAAGCCCCAGGACCCACATAAAAGCCATACAGATGTGACAAGCAGGCTTCTGTAATCCTGGTGAACCTAAGTCAGGGAGGAAGCAGAGCCCAGAGAATTTCTTGGTGAAAGCTGCGTTGCTCAAGGAGAGACCCTGCCTCAAACAAGATGGAAGATGAGGATTGACATCCGAGGTTGTCCTCTGACCTCCATGTGTGTGCTGTGGGAGTTGCAGGTACACACACACACACACACACACACACACACACACACACACACACTGAGTTGAATCTCCATGTTCCAGATGGGAAGCGGAAGTTGCGGCTTGCTCAGCTCATAAGCAGTGGAGAGGGCTTTGAATCTGCTAGTTCCTGCACCAGGTCTTGTGAGCCAGAGCCCATGCTAAGTTATGTGGATATAAATTTACATCATAAAGTAGATTCCCCTGGGATCTGGCTGCTGGCATGCTCTGAACATCTACCCATCTATTTGGTACCATTATTATTATTATTGACATTTTGATTCATTTCTATTAATTGTATAAAATAATGGGCTTCATTATGAGATTTTTTCACACACATGTATATATCGTGTGTTCTGTCCATATTTACTCCCCACTATCGTCTCTGCCCCTCTCCCCTTTCCACTGGTCCCTATAGCCTGTTTCAGGGGGCCCCTATGGAGAGGCAATATGATGCTATGTGGGTTAAATCATCCAGGTGCCTGCTTGGGGCTCCTGGCCTTGGACTCATGTCATATCTACCCATCTGGAATAGTGAACAGTGGCTGGGAGAAGGACAAGATCTCAGGCACCTGGCTTAGTCTTGTGGTACATTGGTCTCCTCAAATGTAAAATACAAGTACAGATGTAACATGAAACAAGCCCAAACTCAAATCTTGGATCTCCCACTAATTTGAGAGAACGTCTTGGGCAAGACAAAGAAATTCCCTAAGCCTGTTTCCCCGTTGGAAAAAGGATCAGGGCTGGAGAGCTGGCTTAGTGGTTAAGGGGCATGCCTGCAAAGCCAAAGGACCTCTGTTCGACTCCCTAGGACCCACATAAGCCAGATGCACAATGCGGCTCATGCATCTGGAGTTCATTTGCAGTGGCTGGAGGCCCTGGCGTATCCAATCTCTCCCTCTCTCTCTCTCTCTACCTGCCTATTTTTGTATCTCTCTCTCAAATAAAGAAAAAGGATCATTACAGCCCCTGATTTCTCAGTGGGTACATGCGTGCTGTGGGGACCATGGACGCTGGTGACCCGCCAGAGAACCTGGTCCATAGGCACTGGCCGGCAAATGTGGTCTTGGAATTCTTGTTTACATTTCAGAAAATAGAGTGCTTCCTTCCCAAGGGGGAAACAGCAATGACAGATATAATTGGCTTATAGCCAGGGGAGGGGTGTAGCTTGCCGGCATGTGTTACAGAGGTGACAGTTGAGTCCCAGAAAGGGTAAAAGCCTCCCGACAGAGCAGCTGGGGGCTATGACGTTTTGTCTCCCACAAAACGTGGTCTAAGAACACTCCCTTAGCAGCGCAGTGCTGTTCCGCGTGACTGATTCAGGGAGATTTGCTCGGAAGCACTTGTGCTGAATATGGGGCAACATTTGCGCCAGGCAGGGCAGCACAAACCTGCAACCCCAGCATTCTGGAGGCTGAGACAGGAGGATGGCAAGTTTGAAGCTAGCGAGGGCTACATAGTGAGACTATCTCTCTCTCTCTCGTCTAAACTTTTTATTGACATTTTCCATAAATGCAGACAATATACCATGACCATGGTCCTCTCCTGAATGCCCCCTCCACTGAATCCCTTCTGCTTTCCCACTAGTCTCTCTTCTATTTTGATGTCATCATTTCCCCTCCTATTATGTAGGACTTGGTAGCATCAGCCACTGTGAGGCCAGGAATACTGTGGCCATTTGTGTCTGGAAGACAGTATTGTAGGCATTCCTCCCTTCCTTTGGCTCTTACGTTCTTTCCACCAACTCTTTTGCAATGGACCCTGAGCCATGGAGGGTGTGGTAGAGATGTCTCAGTGCCAAATGCTCCACTGTCACTCCTTCCCAGCACTATGGTGAGTTTTGTCACTGCCATCTGAAAAGAGAAGCTTCTCTAACTGAACGTGAGAGTCGTATTAATATATGGCATAAACACAAGTAATTGGAGGATAGTTTGGTGGGCATAATATATCCATTTAGCTAAACGAGAGTACTAGTTTCTCCCCTAGGGTTTATGACCTCAGCCATGGGCTGTTGGTTAGGTTTTCAGTCCAGGCAGGAATTTCCTCCCGTGGAGCTGATCTCAGGTCCAATTAGAGAGTAGTTGGTTTTCCCTATCACTGACATGCCACCATTGTACCAGTTGGCACATTTGACGTGGCCAGCCAGCTTGTAAAGCGTGCAGGGTCCACTGCTACTTAAGACTATTGATGACTTTTCTCCCCCAGTGGGCTTCATAGGTCTTTTTGACACCCTGATAGCTAGGCAAAAAGGAGGGATCTTACAGCTCAGCTCTATCTTGATTTCTCAGTGACCTGCAGTCCAAGCATGTGGAGTCTTCAGCAATAGGGTCTTACCATCTAGTTCTGGTGGGCAGCCAAGAGCCTTGGCAATGGCCTGTAATGTTTTGGGGGCATCAAGGAACCTCCCTGGCAACAACTCACTGGAATGGGTATTCCACCTCTGGCACTGAAATTTTTCTAATAACAATCTGTGCTTCTGGGCACAACATTATCTACAGTTACAAGGTACTTCTCTCCCAAACTAGCTTCTTTTTCACATATATTTTATTAGCTAGCGAAGAAGTAGGTTTTTATATGGCTTATTTATAACATCTTAAAATTTGATTTAAAACCTTTGAGTATCCCTCCTTCCTCTTCTCCTCTATCCCCTCCCCTAATGTCAGGAGCCATAGAGCAAAAGCCTCTCCATTTTGCCTGGGCCTGCTCATAAGCTGACTCATTACTCAGAAAGCTGGTCCATCCAGCTTTCTGTTAGGTACTTCTGGAATGTCGGTCAGCAGACTGCTTACAGAATCTTATCTTTTGCAAAAGGCCAGTTTATGGTCAGGATGTGAAGCCTGGTGCAGTTAGGATGTTAAGCCATTGAGGCAAGATTAGATGAACACCTAATTATATCCCCTCTAGGTTTCCTGACAATTTCAAAGCCCTAAATCACATCAGCCAGCTTATTCCCTCACTTTTTTTCTCCTATACAACTGCTGTGTAAAAAGTAAAGACTCTGAGGCCTTGACAAACATCTAGCATGGTCTCCTTCTTGTGTCTGTTTGTCTTTTCTCATTCAGGTTAACTTCCCCTTGGGTCCTTGTTCAACTCCCTGCTGGCCGGGACACCCTAACCCCACTTAGACCATTTCACTCCCAGTATTTTTCCCCTCTAATTACATATCTACTATCCCCTCCCCTTAAGCCCTTCCCCTCGCCACTGTCCCTCACATCTCCTTTCAAGCTTCCTGGCTTCTACTATTAATTTTACTCCAACTCTTATGCAAATTTAAATATTTGAGGCTAAAACCTACATATGGGACTGGAGAGATGGCTTAGTAGTTAAGTGCTTGCCTGTGAAGCCTAAGGATCCCAGTTCGAGGCTCGATTCCCCAGGACCCATGTTAGCCAGATGCACAAGGGGGCGTACATGTCTGGAGTTCATTTTCAGTGGCTGGAGGCCCTGGCTTGCCTGTTCTCTCTCTCTCTCTCTCTCTCTCTCTTTCTCCCTGCCTCTTTCTTTTTCTGTCTGTCACTCTCAAATAAATAAATAAACAAACCAAAAAAAAAAAAAAAAACTGCATATGAGGAATGATACCTTGTCTCAAATACCAAACAAAGGCTGGGGAGATGGCTTAGCTGTTACAATGCTTGCCTGCAAAGCCAAAGGACCTTGGTTCAATTCCCCAGTACCCATGTAAGCCATAGTGCAGCATGCATCTGGAGTTTATTTGCAGTGGCTTGAGGCCTTGATGCACCCACTTGTCTTCTCTCTCTCTCTCTCTCAAATAAATAAACAAATACCAAACAAGCCAACACAACCACAAAACCCTCTGTTTACCTAGTATGTTTAAACAAGCCACCCTCCTGCTCCCTCAAAGGAGCCCCATGCATTCTGGACTGCCAGCTCCCGGCAGCATCAAAGGAGAGACTGTTACCTCCTCTCCACACAAAAGCCGGGGAGCGGGGATTCCTCCCTGGAGATGTCATCCGGGAACGGAGAGCTCGCGGCTGCACGCCAGGCCGCACCTTAGCAGATGACTTCCCAGCTCTCATTCCTCGGGCAGCTTTGTTCGTGTTGGGTTTCTATTACTTTTCTCTTCTACCACGTATCGCACGCTCTGTAGGTGACTCTGTATTAAGCTTTTTTATTTCCTGTAAGTGAGTGTTTCCCTAGTTTATGTCCCATTCTGGATTAGTCATTTCATATATTAAGTCTAACTCCAAAGCAGCACAATGCTGAACAAAGGGGTTTCATCCTGCGAGATCGCTGTGTGTGCAGTAGACCATCCGTCTGTCCGTCCTGTGAAGAGGGCATTATTATTTCCACGGGCTGAAATGGAGCCCAACACCCAGAGCCATTACAGCATGACTAAGGTTGAACAGGGAGGGGCTGTGGATGCCTCTGCCACAAGCCAAGGGTAGCTTGCTCCACTCCCATCATTAATGACAGGGTCAGTCAATATTTTCCATACCGGGCTAGATAGGGACTTTAAAAAAAAGTTTTTAATTTATTTTTTATAATTAACAACTTCCCTGGTTGTAAACAATATCCCATGGTAATTCCTTCCCTCTCCCACGTTCCCCTTTGAAGCTGTACTCTCCATCATATCCCCTCCCCCTTTCAATCAGTCTCTCTTTTATGTTGATGTCATCATCTTTTCCTCCTGTTATGATGGTCTTGTGTAAGTAGTGTCAGGAACTGTGAGGCCAGGGGCAGAGACATGGTGTGGCAGGGAGATGCCAGGGGTTCACATGGCTTAAGTATGAAGCCCATATGGAGAGGTTGGGAGGAAGTGAGGTAAATAAAGGTGGAAGTAAAAAGCCTGGGGGATGTCAAAGTAGGTTGAATAGGACTGGAGAGATGGCTTAGCGGTTAAGGCCTTTGCCTGCAAAGCCAAAGGACCCCAGTTCAATTCTCCAGGACCCATGTAAGCCAGATGCACAAGGGGGCGCATGTATCTGGAGTTTGTTTGCAGTGGCTGGAAGCCCTGGTGTGCCCATTCCCCCTTTCTCTCCCCCTCTTTCTATCTCTGAAATAAATAAATAAATAAATTAGGGCTGAAGATATGGCTTAATGGTTAAGGCATTTGCCTGTAAAGCCAAAGGATCCTGGTTCAATTCTCTAGGACTCATGTAAGCCAGATGCATCTAGAGTTTGTTTGTAGTGGCTGGAGGCCCTGTGCTCCCGTTCTCTCTCTCTCTCTCTCTACCTCTTTATCTCTCTCAAATAAATAAATAAAATATATTTTTAAAAAAATCTGTGACAATAAATAAATAAAGTTTAAAGTAGGTTGAATAAAGGGCAAGATTGGGTACCTCACTGGGTGGAGGCCAGTATGGGATATTTGTTCCCCATGTAGGTGGAAGTGGAGGTGGAGGGAGGGGTAGGAACACATCTGGGTATGACCACTAGACAAAAAAGTACCTCCTTCATGTCATTAATCAAAGCCTGGAGAAACAGACAGTGGTGCTGGGCTACCCACCTAGGGGTGGTTCCAGAAAATTCTTTTCTTCTTCATGTCCAGGGAAACACAGGACCAGGACCCTAGAGCAAAGAGAGTTCCTTCCAGCCTGGGATGGATGGCAGCAAGGTGGGCTGACCACCCATCTCTGCAGGAGGTGGTTTTTGTGTTTGGTACATGGGATTTCAGCACCGTGTGCTGGACAGTTCCGCGCGCCCCAGCACACCCAGGCTGGCTGGTCTGCTCCCTGCTCTTCTGCCTCAAGGTTCTCTTTCTTCCCTGTCCAGGAGTTTACTGATTTTACAACTGAAAGGACTGGGGAGACAGGAGAGACCCCTATATCTGTGGAGAATGGGAGTTGGTGGTAAGTACCCCAGAATCCACAATGTTCCCAGAGGCTGCCCCACAAGGCTGAGCCCTACTTGTGTATGAAGGAATCCAGTTCACCAACACACACACGCTTAGTCTTTCCTTCCCCTGGATCACCTGCTCCCTCATCCCTGCCCCCAAGAGCACCTCCTAAATTAACTGCACCGAAGCCCACTTGTTGGGTGCCTCATTGGAGAGAGTTTGTACCTGGAACCCAAGAGAAATGGCCTCTCCTTACATCATGAATCTGATGCCATAAGACTTGCTTGGCAGGAAATACAGCAATGAAATGGAACCCAGAAACAAGTTCTAGTCAGGAATGGTGATGCCAACCAGTGCCCTCAGCCTTGGGAGGTGGAAGCAGAAAGATCAGGAGTTCCAGACCATCTGAGTTACCTAGTGAATTCAATCTCAAAGCAAAACAAAAAGCGTCAATAACAAATCGACCAAATCCTATCTGACTCTTTTTAAATTGTTTGTAAAACATTTAATTTAATTTAATTAACCAATTAATTAATTTGACAGAGAGAGTGAGACAGATAGAGAGAGAGAATGGACATGCCAGGGCCTCTAGCCACTGCAAACGAACTCTAGATGCATGCGCCACCTTAAGCATCTGGCTTACGTAGGTACTGGGGAATCAAACCTGTGTCCTTGGGCTTCACAGGCAAGTGTTTTAATTGCTAAGCCATCTCTCCAGGCCCTATCTGATTCTTGAACCAGGAGTGAGAATGCCTAGTTTAAATTCAACTGTTCTTTTCAGTAGAAGTGGACAGACCACTTGCCTCCATCTCTTTCTTTTCTTTTTGAGGTAGGATCTTGCTCTAGCCCAGATTGACTTGGAATTCACTATGTAGTCTCAGTCTGGCCTCAAACTCACAGTGATCCTCCTACCTCAGCCTCCTGAGTGCCAGGATTAAAGGCTTGTGCCACCACGCCTGGATTTTTTTCTCTTTAAAACTGTGTATATATATATATATATATATATATATTTTAATTTTAAAAAGATTATTTTGGGCTGGAGAGATGGCTTAGCGGTTAAGCGCTTGCCTGTGAAGCCTAAGGACCCCGGTTCGAGGCTCGGTTCCCCAGGTCCCACGTTTGCCAGATGCACAAGGGGGCGCATGCATCTGGAGTTCGTTTGCAGAGGCTGGAAGCCCTGGCGCGCCCATTCTCTCTCTCTCCCTCTATCTATCTTTCTCTCTGTGCCTGTCGCTCTCAAATAAATAAAAAAAAAATTTAAAAAAAAAGATTATTTTATTTATTTGAGAGAGGGAAAGAGAAAGAAGCAAAAAGAAGCAGAGAGAGAGGAGAAAGAGAGAGAGAGAGAGAGAGAGAGAGAATGACCATCCAGGGCCTTCAGCCACTGTAAACAAACTCCAGATATTAAGTGCCACCTTGTGCATCTGGCTTATGTGGGTCCTGGGGAATTGAATCTGGGTCCTTTGGCTTTGCAGACAAGCACCTGAACAGCTAAGCCACCTCTTCAGCCCTTTTAAAGACCCTTTTATTGACCACCTCTATACACATACACAATGTACCCTGATCATAACCCTTCCCACCACATCCCTTTCTTCCCCCTTGCTTCACTCTCCTCCACTGAACCCTGCTTCTTTCTAACTAGTCCCACTTCTATTTTGATGTCATTTTTTTTTTTTTTGCCTTCATATTATGTAGGTCTTGTGCAGGTAACAATAGCTGCTGTGAAGCCATAAATGCAACAGCCACTTTGGGCCTGGAAGACAGCACTCCAAAGCCCTCCTTCCCTTCTTTTGGCTCTTGCATTCTTTCCACAGTGGCTCCTGAGCCTTGGAGGGTGTAATAGAGATGTCTCAGTGTTGAACGCTCTACTGCCTTCTTAGCATTTTGATAAGTTTTGAGTCGCGCTGCTCTGGTTATCACCACCATCTGAAAGGAGCAGCTTCTAGCAGCATTAATGTATGGGCATGAAGATAAGGACTTGGTAATATGTTTCAGTTTCCCCATCTGTAAAATGGAAATAGTTATCACCTCTATCTCAGAATATGTTATGATGGTTAAAGGAGACAATCCAGAGAAAAGGCTTATCATGGTGCTTGGCACAAGTACTGACATTCTGTAATTTTATTTGTTATTTTCTTTTAATTTGGAAGTTTCTTTCTTTTCTTTTCTTTTCTTTTCTTTTTTTTTTTTTTTTGAGGTAGGGTTTCACTCTAGCCTAGGCTGACCTGGAATTCACTACATAGTCTCAGGGTGGCCTTGAACTCATGGCGATCCTCATACCTCTGCCTCCCGAGTGCTGGGATTAAAGGTGTGCGCCACCACGCCCAGCTAATTTGGAAGTTTCTTGATTTTAATTGACTGTTGGTTTTCTTCAACTTTTTTTGTGTGTGTGCATGTGTGTGTGTGCGTGCATGTGTGTTAGGCCAGAGGAAGAGTCAAGTTTCCTTCCTCCTCTAACATTTTCTGTCTTATTTTTATGATACAAGATCTAGCCTGGGGAATCCTTCTGTCTCTACCTCCCCAGAGCTGGAATTATGGGCATGCCTCATCATGGACTGGCTTTTTTTGTTTGTTTGTTTGTTTTTGTTTCTTGAGGTAAGATCTTGTGGAATTCACTATATAGTCTCAGGGTTGCCTTGAACTCATGGCAATCCTCCTATCTCTGCCTTCCAACTTCTGGGATTAAAGGGGTGAGCCACCACGCCCAGCTGTGCCTGGCATTTTATATGGGTGCTGGGGATCCAAACTCACTTCTTAGGCTCACATGGCAAGAGTTTTACCCACTCAAACTTCTCCCAGGCCATCTTCAGTTTTCTTTTATCACTCTATCCTCAAGCTCAGCCTCTGTGGTCGGAGCTTTGGACTAAAAACAAAGGCTTCATTCATTAGACAAGATGAGAAAATTAATTAATTAATTAGATTTAGTGTTTTGGAGCTGTGTTCAGAATTCATTTGATGGCTTAAACAGTGTGTTGGGATGTAAGTGCTTTTGTAAGCTCAGAGTTCAGAAGCATCGGTTTCTGGAAGCAGCTTTGTCTCTGAGAAGTGCCCTTGTGGGCTTTGCAGGGGGCACTGGTGCCACTAGGCCAGGAAGCAGGCAGGTGAGGTGAAGTGAACTTACGGTCAAAGTATCCCCTTGTTCGAGACCAGCAGCCAAGCTCCTCATGGGCGGAGATCTCTAAGACCCAGAGTGGGCGGTCGACTCGGCAGCCACGGCTGGTTGCAGTCACAATATAGGTCACCCATGGGAATTTATCCCGCTGCTGTTTCAGATAGAAATGGAACTTAATAGCTTCTGTCTTTTTTCTCGGCTTTGCAGTGCCAGGGGCATTTGAATGGTGCTGGCGAAGAGGGGGAGGTGTCTGAAGGCTTTGCCTTTCTGGGTCCTGTTTTCTCCACCAGGTTGGTGACTGTGTTCTGAATTTTCCTTGCTGCTAGGGTGGATCCCTTATGTCTGTCAGCTCTCCCTTTGGCCCCTCTGGAACCAGTGGGTGCCTCCTGACTCAGACACCCACTGGTGGTGCAAGCCTCACTGCAACCCTCTTGCTGCTTTCCTGTCTCCCTTCACACTTGGGACTTGGGACAGGAAGAAGCAAGGGACTTTTTTTTTTCAGTTGCAAAATTCTTTGTGGCCAAAACAAACTTGAGTGGCAAGGATAAGCCTGAGTCAGACTGCTGGGTGTGGGAAGTAGCTGCATCCACAAGGAAGGTTCTGGAAGGTGCATGGGAGAAGGGGAGTCCCTGTTCATCTATGTTCTCAGAACTGTCCTCAGAAACTGAGACTGAACCAAGTAAGCCCTCTCTCTTTCTTCTTTTCTTTCTTTTTTCCTTTCTCTTTCTTTCTTTTATTTTTATTATTTATTTATTTATCTGAGAGATAAGAGGCAGAGAGAGGTGGCAGGGGGAGAGAATGGGTACAACAGGGCCTCCAGCCACTGCAAAAGAACCCCAGACGCATGTGCCCCCTTGTGCATCTGGTCTATGTGGGTCCTGGGGAATCGAACCAGGGTCCTTTGGCTTTGCAAGCAAACACCTTAGCCACTAAGCCATCTCTCCAGCATGCCTGCTTACTTGCTTGCTTGCTTGCTTCTTTCCTTCCATCCTTCTTTTCCTTCCTTCCTTCCTTCCTTCCTCCCTCTCTCTCTTTCTTTTCTCTTATTTCAAGGCAAGGTCTCACTCTGGCCTAGGCTGACTGGAACTCACTATGTAGCCCAGGCTAGCCTTGAACTCACTCAGCATCCCTAGTGCTGGGACTAAAGGTGTGTGCCATGACTCTTTGCTCAAGTGTATTTCTTGAAGCTAGGTCACACTGCCATTGCCACAATGTTCATTCTCTGTATGATTTATCTCCAGTCAGTGAGACTTACCTTTAATCTATTTTTTAAAAGTTTTTGTTTATTTTTATTTATTTATTCGAGAGCGACAGACAGAGAGAAAAAGAAGCAGACAGACAGAGAGAGAGATAGAGCAAGTGAGAGAATGGGCACACAAGGGCCTCCAGCCACTGTAAACCAACTCCAAATGCATGTGTCCCCTTGTGCATCTAGCTTACGTGGGTCCTGGGGAATCGAGCCTCGAACCGGGGTCCTTAGGCTTCACAGGCAAGTGCTTAACTGCTAAGCCATCTCTCTAGCCCTAATCTATTTTTTAATACCTTAACTGGCATCATTTAGAAATGCTAATCTGATTCTTGTATGTAACCCTTCCAATTCCTTCCTAAACTCCTGGGATAAGGATCAGAATTCCCACCAAGGGCTTCAACAAACTCATCACAAGCCATTCTCCAAACCTCTTAAACCCAGGGTGACTCATTCCCTCCTACCCTAGGGCCCTCACACATGCTCTCTATTTTTCATTACCTCACTTCTTCTAGGTTATCTCATTCACTCCTTAGGTATACAGTTCTGTGAATTGCAACTCCCCGCTACACATCTCTTGCCCCAACCTGCCCGCACTGCCATGCAGGATTGCACATGCACCAAGGAACTGCATTCATACTCACTCCCCCACCTGATATCTGGCAAAAAGCTCAAGAAAATTTCAAAAATCTTTTTTAAAAAAAGTTTTCTGGGCATGGTGGTGCATACCTTTAATCCCACAACTCAGGAGGCAGAGGTAGGAGGATGACCATGAGTTCAAGGCCAGCTTGATACTACTGAGTGAATTCCAGGTCAGCCTGGGCTAGCACGAGACCCTACCTTGCAAAACCAAAACAAAAAAAAAATGTTTATTTATTTGCAAGTAGAAAGGGATAGAAGAGAGACAAAAACAATGGGCACACAGGGCCTCCAGCCCCTGCAAATGAACTCCAGATGCATGCGCCACTTTGTACATTTGGCTTACGTGGGTACTGGGGAATTGAATCCGTGTCATTAGGCTTTGCAGGCAAGTGCCTTAACCACTAAGTAATCAATCCATCCCCCCCAAAGAGAAAAGAGCTTTTTTAAAAAAAATTTTTTTTGCAAGGAGAGAGAGAGAGGGAGAGGGAGAGAGAATGGGTGTTCCAGAGTTTCCAGATGTAGCAAACAAACTCAAATGCATGTACCACTTTGCACATCTGGCTTTATGTGGGTTCTGGGGACTCAAACCTGGGTCATTAGGCTTTGCAGATGTGGTGGTTTGATTCAGGTGTCCCCCATAAACTTAAGTGTTCTGAATGCTAGGTCCTGGGCTGGTGGCAATTTGGAAATTGGAGCCTCCTGGAGGCGGTATATTGTTGGGGGAGGGCTTATGCGTGTTATGGTCAGTGTCCCCTTGCCAGTGTTTGGCACACTCTCCTGCTGCTATTGTACACTTGATGTTGGTCAGTAGGTGATGTCCACCCTCTGCTCATGCCATCATTTTCCCCTGTCAACACGGAGCTTCCCCTCAAGTCTGTAAATCAAAATAAACCCTTTCCTCCCACAAGCTGCTCTTGGTTGGGTGTTTTCTACCAGCAAGAGTAGGCAAGTGCCTTTAACTACTGAGTCATCTCTCCAGCTCATAATACAGCCTTTGATTCTTATCTCACCCTAGACCTTCTCTTCCTCAGGTAAGGTATTCTCTGCAAGGGGTGCCACCCTTTGCCTACCTGTCCAGGTGGGAAGTTCAGGAGTCATGTGAGTTTCTATCTGTGTAAGTTGGGGTTTCAACAGGAAAGGTGGCCCATACAGCTCATTCAGGAGTGTTCTATAGTGGGACTGATCACAAACATGCGTGTGAAGGGACACCTCAGGACAGAACAGGAACCCAGGAAGCAAGACAGTGTTTACAAATTTTGAGCTGAGATGAAGGAAGAATGAGAAAGAAGATTCTGGAAACTGAAGGAGAGACTTCTTTAGGGAAGGCCACTTTGGAGGGTCCTCAGGACAGGAGACACAGCCATCTTGAGGCAACTTTGCAAGGAAGCAGTTGAGGACAAATGTCTTGATGTTCCAGATTCCATCTGACTTCCATTCTTGCCACAAGTCTCCTCTTTTTAGGCCCACAATGGTCTTCAGACCCTAAGCCGAATGTCTGCTTACCTAGGAAGCCTTCCCTTATCCGTAGGCTAGCTTATCACCTTGCTGCACACTTTACAAAAGTTATTTACTAGGATGGAGAGGTGGCTTACCAATTAAGGCACTTCCCTGTGAAGCCTAAGGACCCAGGTTTGATTCTCCAGGTCCTGCGTAAGCCAGATGTACAGGTGGCATATGTGTCTGCTGTTTGTTTGCAATGGCTAGAGGCCCTGGTGTGCCCATTCTCTCTTTCTCTCTCTCTCTGTTTGTCTCTAATAAATAAATAAATACAGACTTAAAATGATTTATTTATATGCATGTATGTATATGGGCACTCCAGAGTCTCTTGCTACTGCAAACAAATGCCTGCTGGCTTTACATGGGTTTAGAATTGACTTGAAACTCAGTCTGGAAGACTTTGCAAACAAGTGCCTTAAACCACTGAGCCATCTCTCTAGCCCTGCTCTGTGGCTTCCTGCAGTGCCCTGTCATGTGATGTCATTGTATGCTGTGAACAATCATCTGGGCCAGGCACGAGGCCATGCTCTTGTATGCATGTGGGCACATGTGTGTGATGGCCAAAGGCTGATGTTGGGTGTCTTCCCAAATCTCTCTCCACCTTACTTTTTCTATTTATTTATTTGAAAGGGAAAGAGAAAGGCAGATAGAAAGAGAATAGGCACACCAGGGTCTCCAGAAGTTACAAATGAACTCCAGATGCATGTGCCACCTTGTGCATCTGGCTTACGTGGGTCCTGGGGGATTGAACTGAGGTCCTTTGGCTTCACAGGCAAACACCTTAACTGCTAAGCCATCCCTCCGGGCCTCCACTTTACTTTTGAATACCTACTTATGTATTTATTTATTCTCTCTCTCTCTCTGTGGTATAGTGTGTGTGTGTGTATGTAGTGTATACACATGGCCACAGTTGTGCATGCCCTGTGTGTTTGTACACTGAGGCCAGTTTGGTTGGGCAGTGAGCTCTAGATATTATTTTGGCTACATCCCCTCAGTGCTGGGGTTACAGACATGTGTGACCATGCCCAGGTTTTTAAAAAAATATTTTTATATTTATTTATTTATTTAATCTACTTTATTTATTTGAGACACAGAGAGAGAGAGAGAGAGAGAAGGGGTGCACCAGGGCCTCCAGCCATTGCAAACAAACTCCAGACGCCTGTACCACCTTGTGTATCTGGCTTACGTGGGACCTGGAGAATCGAACCTGGGTCCTTAGGTTTTGTAGGCATACACCTTAACCATGAAACCATCTCTCCAGCCCTATTTATTTATTTATTTATTTATGAGAGAGACAGTGGGAGATAGAAAGACAGAGAGAGAGAACATAGGTGCATCAGGGCTTCTAGCCACTACAAACCAACTCCCAACCCATGTGTCACCTAGAGCACCTGGCTTACGTGGGCACTGAGGAATCCAACCTTCACATCCTAGACTCCATCCAAATCCCTGTCGCCAGCACTGCCTCTGGTCGTGGGGCTGCTGGGAATGGTTGTGCAGGCACTCATGCTCAGAGGGAGAGGTGGATGGGGAGGAAGTCCAGCTCATACTCTGCTTACCTCGTGGATAGAGTGGGGGAATAAAAAGCTTCCTTTAAAAATTTGCATGAAAGGGCTGGGTGATGGCTCAGCAGTTAAAGGCATTTGCCTGCAAAACTTTCCAGCCTGGGTTCAATTCCCCAGGACCCACATAAAACCAGATGCACAAAATGGTACATGCATATGGAGTTTGTTTGAAGCTATAAAAAGCACTGGCATGCTTCCTCATCTCTTTCTCTCTCCTCACAAATAAATATTTTTAAAATCTCAAAAAGACTGAGTTAGCAATGGCACTAAGAAGAATAGGCACAAAACAGATTGTGCTGATGCTTAAAAGTTTCAGAGAGAGAGAGAGAAAGAGAGGGAGAGAAAGAGAGAGAAGGAGAATGAATGGGTGTGTTAGGGTCTACTGCCATTGCAAGTTAACTCATAACACATGGCATTTTGTGCATCTAGCTTTACATGGGTACT
This sequence comes from Jaculus jaculus, assembly GCF_020740685.1. NCBI lineage: Eukaryota > Metazoa > Chordata > Mammalia > Rodentia > Dipodidae > Jaculus > Jaculus jaculus. Next base: position 24,382,844 of record NC_059114.1, read on the forward strand.
GGGGTGATTGAATCCAGGTTGTTTGGCTTTGTAGGCAAGCACCTTAACTGCTGAGCCATCTCTCCAGCCTCCAAGGCTTCTTTTTAAAAAAAATTTTCTTTAACATTGATTTGCAAGATGGCGGGGGAGATAATGAGAATGAATGGGCCCACTGCAAACAAACTCCAGATGCATGAGCCACTTTGTGCATCTGGGTTTACATAGGTACTAGGGGATTGAATATGAGTTGTTAGGCTTTGCAGGCAAGCGCCTCAGTCAGTGGGCCATCTCCTCAGCCCCTCTTTCTTTATGTTCATCTCTGATGTGCATCTTTCAGAATGTGCACAGCTATTTTTGTAGGGTCAATCTCCAGAAACATCCTTGCTGGATTAAAGGTTATGTTCACTTAAAGCGCTGTCTTAAGAGCAAACGTCGGCTCACATGTCCATTTATTTGCAGGGAGCAGTAGCTTCTAGCTCTTTGCTTCTGAGCTCTTGTATAGGGCACAGGATGAGAGGGCATATGCATTGGTCAGTACATTTTTTTTAGCTTTTTTTATTTTGGTTTTTCGAGGTAGAGTCTCTAGGGTCTCACTGTAGCCCAGGCTGACCTGGAACTCACTCTGTAGTCTTAGGGTGGCCTTGAACTCACAGTGATCATCCTACCTCTGCCTCCCAAGTGCTGGTATTAAAGGCAAGCGCCACCATGCCTGTCTCTTTTTAACTTTTTTTTTTTTTAAGCCACCTCTCTAGCCCTAGACTCCTATTTCAACATCACCTACTCAGATACCTGGGGACATCCGGGGTCTTTTTAACTTTTTATTGACAACTTCCATACTCAGACAGTAAACCATGAAGATTCTATCCCACCACTCCTGTTTTCTCCTCAAATCCACCCTCTATTGAATTCCTTCTTTTTTCCAATTAGTCTCTCTTCTATTTTGATGTTATCATTTTTCTTCCTCCTACTATGATGGTCTTGTATAGGTAGTGTCAGGCACTGTGAGGTCATTGATAATCCAGGCCATTTTTGTGTCTGGAAGACAACATTATAAGCAGTTCTACCTTCCTTTGGCTTTTACATTTTTTTTTTTCTGCCACCTCTTCCACAATGGTCCCTGAGCACCCTTCAACATTCAGCATCTCAAGACCACAACCTGGGTCATGATTTGTCAGCTAGTGTTTTAATAGGGACTCAGCTGGCCTGTCCCCCTGGGCTAGGCTCATCTGTCCCAGTCAGCTGGGTGATTCAGGGTGTGGGGATGGTTTGAATGTGCAAGGTACCCACAGACCCGGGTGTTTGAGCTTTAGAAGGTGGAAAAAGTGGGTCACAGGAGGGCAGGTCTTGAGAGCTACATAGTGTTCATTGCTTCCTGGTCCCCTGGGATGTGAGAAGCCCTGGCCCTGACCTCCCACTACCAGGAGCTCTGTCATGCCTTCCGTCCCTTGGCAGACTATGAGCCCAAATAATCCCTTCTTCCCTTAAGTGGCTTCCATCAAGTGCTTTGTCACAGTGATGAGAAAAGCCACTGATACAGATGGTCTTGGCTGGGCTGGGAAACATCAGCTAATCCTCCATCCAACTTTATTCTCACCATGACAGACCCTGAGGGAGATAGATGCTCACTGTCTCTGGAGTCACAGGCTCAGATTTCTCACAGGGTCACTTTTTCTACATTCCATTGTTCCTGTCAAGTCACCAACACAGCCCAGCTCAGAATGAGGGCTGGGAAATCAGACCTAGCCCCTTACGATGAGGTGTGTGTGTTGGGTTGGGGGGGATCTATAGCCATGCTGCTGAGGGTATAGACGCAGGAAGACATGAATGCATCCATCAACCAAGAGAGGAGAGCCCAAGTTTAGGTACTGAAGATCTTGGCATTGAGATATGGCTTATGTTTCTGAGCCAGCAGCTGTGAGTCATTGACTGTCACAATAGATGAAAAGGACGGCGAGTGCTGTGTCTGACATTGAAGAATGGTCCTGGAGGCACTTGGCAGGGGCCAAGTCCCACTCTGACTCTACATTTGTTAGAAGACATTTGGCTACTAGGCCCAAGGGACCTAAGTTGAGATGAAAGTTTTCTCAACAGAAGTCTGGGAGAACATTCCAGGGTCAGAGTGGTGGTTCTTAGCTAATGCCAGAGTCTCAGACATCTTCTGTGCATTTGCTTGTTCATCTTCCACCCATGGTTGCTTTCTGGCCCAAGATGGCTGATCCAATTCCTGCCATTACGTCTACGCTGCAGTGGGGAGGACGGACAAGGAAATAGGGCCATGCTCTTCTCTTTTAATTACAACATTACACACACCACCTCTGCTCACATCTCATCAGTCAGAATCCCTATGGCCACAGCTAGCTGTAAAGGAAAGATTGTCTTAAATGTGGGCAACAATATATCCAGTTAGCATACAAGGAATCATCTGTGACCAAAGGAAGGAGAGCATAATGGATAAAGAGGTACAAAGTCCATATTTCTTCCTGCATTTTCCCAGGTTGACCAGAACCTCATGAAGACTAGAGCTGAGGCATGAAAGTGGGGTACTTTACAGCTTATAAGCTACATAGAGGTGGAAGGCATACAAGTGTGGTGGTCAAGGCAGATGTGGAAACTGAGTTTCACAGGGCCGCCGGGCAGCCTGGGAAGTCTGACAAGAACCAATGTGGTCATCTTGAGTCTGGAGGGCTGGAAACAGGGGCATGCTGCAGAGCTCGTATTCCTGGAAGCGGCTCTCTGGAGAATTAGGCACAGGGTGCCCAGTGCTCCCAGGACCAGGAACTGTTTTAGGGCTGCAAGACTGACACCCGGAGAGACCTTCTAGTCCCAGGTACCATACTGAAGATCACATCTGGCATCAGCGCTCAGGGTTTCCATGGTAACTGGGCATTGGCCAGCCGGTGTGTGACGGCCCATTCCCCAGTCAGCCCTTGGTACTGATGGAGAGTTGGCGATTATACTCCCAGCTTGCTTGGACCCCAGTTGGGGGTTCCGTGGGGTGTGACCTATGTTGTTTCCCACGGTGCCCATGTCTCTCCGCACCCACCCGCACCTGACCTCACTTCCTCCTCCGGGCCCTCCCCTCCATGCAGCTCGTGCTTCCTGGGATGACCTCCTGCAGCTGGAAGAGGTGTCTCAGACACTCAAGACACCTCTCTCCCCTTCTCCCCTTGACCGGCACAACAATGCTCAGGGGGAAGTGGTCACAGCTTAGTACTGGGACAAGGACTGCCATTGTTCTCACATAGCAACAGAGGAAACTGAGACTCCCAGACCCAGAGAGGCAAGGGGCTTGCTGAATACCAGTGCAGACATTTCTGCTGAGGCCTTTTGCTCTGTAGCAGTTACCTGCTCGTTGCGGGAGCAAAACATCTGACCAGAAGCAGCTGATGGGAGGAAAGCATTTACCTCAGGCTTACCGTCTCCAGGGAGGGGGAAGCTTTGTCGTGGTGGAGAAAACGTGGCAACTGGCTCATATCTTCATACATCAGCTGCAGGGTGGTGCAGCGGGACAGAGCTCTGAACCCGCAGTGGTGCTGGACTGAGAACCCTTAGGCTCGTGACACACCTCCTCCAGCATGACGCCACTTTGTAAAGGCTCCACCAGCTGGGGACTAAGTGTGAGGCTTAATCACAGGCTTGAGGCTGTGTGGGATGCCAGAGAATCAAACTGGGTCATTAGACTTTGCAGGCAAGTGCCTTAGCCACTCCAGATCCTAATTTACTGTTTTAGAGGCCAAAAATCCAAGGCCAATTAGTCTTTCTCTTTGGCTTCTGGTAAGGGGTTCCTTATCTACATACCAATATGACATCATGGTATAAGTGTGTGCTAAAGGGACAGAGCAGTCACATGGCAAGGTAGGAAGCCAGAGAGATTCAGATGCCAGACTTCTTCCTTTGTTTGACAATTTACTTTAATGGGAACCAACCTGGGTCCCAAGAAAATGACATGAATCCCTTCTGAGGATGAGCCATCTTTGAAACACCCGACTGCCTCTCAACACAGTCACAGTGGGGACCGAGCCTCCTGCCCATGAATTGTTGAGGTAACGCCACACCCGAGACAGCAGCGGGCCATCTTGTGCTGGGTTTGCAGCGGCCCCGGGTGGTGGTAACTTGGGCTCAGCCACTTTGGAACCGTATTTTTACCTAACAGACATGGGGGACAAGCCCTGACACGACTTCCAGGTTATAGGAAGCCTTATCGTCCATCATCCAAGCTCAAATGTTTAGATGTGTCACTCTTTGACCTTGTCCCAGGACTCCATCCAGATATCAGGATAAAAGTTTTCTTCCTGGCCCTGAGTTTTTCATCAAGCAGGACAGGCCAAAGCACCACAAAGAGCGCATGATCCCTTATCTGAAGGGCCATTGAGATCGTAAACAGGGATTTATTCAGAGAAAAGATAAATAAAGGCCCAGTCCACATTCTTGCTCAGGAGCTTTACTTCCTGGTTTATTTTAAACAACACAAGAGAAAGCCAGAGCTGGCTTCTCAGTCTCGTCACAGCAGTGGCAGCCTGGAGAATGCACAGTGAAGCTGGGCGTGGTGACGCACGCCTTTAATCCCAGCACTCTGGGAGGCAGAGGTAGGAGGATCACCTTGAGTTTGAGGCCACCCTGAGACTACATAGTGAATTCCAGGTCAGCTTGAGTTAGAGTGAGACCCTACCTCAAAAAACAAAACAAAACAACAACAACAAAAAAAAAAACTAAAATAAAACAAACAAAAGGATGCACAGTAGCACTGGGCAGCTTCTAAACCTGTAAAACAGACAGGTGGGTCTGCAGAAGTTGCCACAGCTAGACCTTTCCTTTTCTTAAAGTGGTTTTTCAAGGTAGGGTCTCACTCTAGCTCAGGGTGACTTGGAATTCACTATATAGTCTCAGGGTGGCCTCGAACTCATGGTGATCCTCCTACCCTGGCCTCCTGAGTGCTGGGATTAAAGGCGTGCCCGGCTAGATCCCTCCTTCTGCTTCCCACAGGGGGGCTCCAAGTGCCACTAGCATTAGCATCTGGTGCCAGCACCTGTTAGTTTTCTGCTCAAGAAAATAACTCCCTCTCCAATGACTTATTTCTAGAATTTTCTTCGGAGACCATGTGGTTTTTCTGCACTCCTCACTCTTGGGGGTGGAGGGCCTCCTTTTATGATTCTTAAAAAGTTCACAAGAAGCCAGGCGTGGTGGCACACGCCTTTAATCCCAACACTCAGGAGGCAGAGGTAGGAGGATCACTGTGGGTTCGAGGCCAGCCTGAGACTACATAGTGAATTCCAGGTCAGCTTGAGCTAGAGTGAGACCCTACCTCGAAAAACAAAACAAAAAAAAAAAAAAGTTCACAAGAACCAAAAGTCAACAAGCATGGAAGTCTGATCTGCTACTTTAAGAATGTGTTTGTTGGGTTGGAAAGATGGCTTAGCAGTTAAGGTGCTTGCCTACAAAGCCTAATGACCTGAGTTCAATTCACATAAACCCAGATGCACAAAGTGGTGCATCTGGAGTTCATTTGCAGCGGTAGGAGATCCTGGTGTGCTCATTCTACGTCCCTATCTCTCTCCTTGAAAATAAATAAATAAATAAAAATATTAAAAATAAAACCCCTGGGCTAGACAGATGGCTTAGCAGTTAAGGCACTTGCCCGTGAAGCCTAAGGACCCATGTTTTACTCTCCAGAGGCCACAAAAGCCAGATGCACAAATGATGAAGCCAGCACAAGGTTGCACATGCCCAGTAGGTGGCACAAGCATCTGGAGTTCGATTGCAGCGGCTGAGGTCCTGGGTCTGTTCTCTGACTCTGTCTCTGTCTCTTTTGATCTCTCGTAAAAAAAAAAAAAAAAAAAAAAAAAAGCCTTTGCTTGTCAGTGGCATTGAAGGAGCAGGCATCTTATGTGGAATAGTGCTCCCGTGTTAAAATAACCCATGAGCTATGGGTGCTTTATTAGTTATGGTCTCACTGTGGGGATCAAACACTTGACAAGCAGCAGCTTAAGCAAAGGTTCATTGGCAGTCCATCACGGTGGGGAAGGCACGGCAGCAGGGACAGAAGGAGGCTGGTCACATTCGAGCCTTGGTCAGGAAGCAGAGAGGTAAGCTCTTGTGCTCAGCTTGCTTTTTCCTTTCTATTCAGTCTCAGGGCTCAGCCCAGAGGACATTGCCTTCCACAGTTAAGGTGAGTCTTCTCACCTAATCTAGAAACTGCCAAACAGACCTGTCCAGAGATTGGTCTCCTAGGTGACTGTCGGTCCTCTCAAGTTGACAATGTTAACCCCTCCATTCTACAGATATGAAATACTGAGGCCAGGAGGCTTAAGGAACTACCCAAAGCCAGAGCTGGGATTTGAACCTGGGCTGGCTTGTGTAAAAAGCTCATTTTCTATATTTCTACTATATTACCCTGAAGAGGACAAAGATCTGGCTGGCTGGAAAATTTTCTTTTTCTTCAGAATCCTTGACCCTGGGAAAAATATATCCAGAGGGTTGGCCAGCTGGTGCAGGAATCTGTTGCTGTCTGTCATAGACTAAATTTTTTAAAAATATTTTTTGTTCATTTTTTATTTATTTATTTGAGAGCGACAGACACAAAGGGAAAGACAGATAGAGGGAGAGAGAGAGAGAATGGGTGCGCCAGGGCTTCCGGCCACTGCAAATGAACTCCAGACACGTGCGCCCCCTTGTGCATCTGGCTAATGTGGGACCTGGGGAACCGAGCCTCTAACCGGGTTTTTTAAAAATATTTTTTTAATAAACTGAATTTTTAATACCTTCTTTTGTGGAGTTCTATGGCTCAGGATCCTAAAAGGAACACAGAAATGACTCAGTGTTTTTTTAAAAATATTTTTATTTATTTATGTGTAAGCAGAGAGAGATAGAAAAGAGAGAAAGAGAGAGAGAGGGAGAGAGAGAGAGAGAGAATGGGCACACCAGGGCCTCCAGCAACTGCAAATGAACTCCAGATGCATGTACCACTTTGTCCATCTGGCTTTATGTGGATACGAGAAAACTGAACAAATCTGTAGGCAAGCTCCTTAACCACTGAGCCATCTCTCCAGCTCAGGTCAGGGTTTTGACAGCAGATACTCAAGCACAGGTGCACATTAAACAGCTCATTATGGTGTGGACATGAATGTCCCCCAAAGGATCGTGTGCTGGACACTTGGTCCCCAAAGCAGTAGCACTGAGGGATGGAGAACATCAGAAGCAGGGCCTGGTGAGACATGATTAGATGGTGGGGGCTCCACCAGGGAGGGGGTGAGTGGCCATCTTGTGGGAATAGGTTAACCCTCATGAGAGGTTGTTATGAAGTGAGGCCACATCACGTACATGGCCCCTTCTGCAAGTGGATTCTACACGTAGCTCCCTTTCCGTTCTGCTCTGAATTGGCCCCCTGGGGAGACCTCACCAAACACCATATTGTATGATGGGGTTCTAGATGGAATTTCTATAAGCCACACCAATCCCTCTCTCTCTCCCTCTCTCTCTCTCTCTCTCTCAGGTTTTTCAAGATAAAGTTTCAATCTAGCTCAGGCTGATCTGGACTTCACTATGTAGTCTCAGGGTGGCCTTGAACTCATGGCAATCCTCCTACCTCTGCCTCTCGAGTGCTAGGATTATGAAGTGAGGCCACATCACGTACATTGCCCCTTCTGCAAGTGGATTCTACACGTAGCTAGGATTACAGGCATGTGCCACCATACCCAGCTTTGATCTCTTTTTCTTGATAAAAACATCCAGTCTGTTTCAGCAACAGACCAAGATGAGGGGGAGGATGAAGAAATTGGAGCCCACCAATGGTAGTAGTTGCCACCACCCAGGCTGGTGGTGAAAGGAAAAGTTTAGAGACGAGTTTGAAAGGAAGAAGCAGGCAGACATCTCCAGCAGGGAGTAGAGTTTTATTCTGAGGTTGCAGAGGGACACCTCGTGTTTCATCAGTCTTGAGACTGGAAACACGAAGTGCACCGATAGCTTTTCACAGAGGGCTGTTGTCTAGTAGAGAGCAGAGGGAGGGGATGAGGGGGCGATGGAAGCAAACTTCTTTCTTCTGAGATAGTCAGACAGGTATTTGGCTCCTTTGGGGTTGTAAATCGACAAGCTGCTTTCTTTCAAGACGTAGGGGGACAGTTTTGTGATTTCTGGACAGACTCCAGGAAGAATCTACTGAATTCCAGAGATCTTCAATAAAGAGATTTGCTAACTCTAGCCTGGCGTGGTGGCGCACGCCTTTAATCCCAGCACTCGGGAAGCAGAAGTAGGAGGATTGCCGTGAGTTCGAGGGCAGCCTAAGACTACAGAGTGAATTTCAGGCCAGCGTGGGCTAGAGGGAGATCCTACTTCAAAAAACCAAACAGCAACAACAACAACAACAACAACAACAAAAAGAGATTTGCTGGGCTGGAGAGATGGCTAAGCGGTTAAGCGCTCGCTTGTGAAGCCTAAGGACCCCGGTTCGAGGCTCGGTTCCCCAGGTCCCACGTTAGCCAGATGCACAAGGGGGCGCACGCGTCTGGAGTTCGTTTGCAGAGGCTGGAAGCCCTGGCGCGCCCATTCTCTCTCTCTCCCTCTATCTGTCTTTCTCTCTGTCTCTGTCACTCTCAAATAAATAAATAAATAAATAATAAAAAAATTTTAAAAAAATTTAAAAAAAATAAATAAAATAGAATTTATTTAAAAAAAAAGAGAGAGATTTGCTAACTCCTTCAGGCAAGAGAGAGGAAAGACTTGGAGAACAGAGGGCAGGATCTGAGATTCCTCAAGGGAGCAGGAGGGGCCCGGAGACAACGTCCAGAGATAGAGAGGAATGTCTGCACCCCAGGACAACCTGCTGCCTGAGCCAACCAGTTAACATAGGGGGTCTGAGTACCAAAGAGGGCAAAGGGTTTGAGGCCGACACTGATACCATCTGAATAGATCCACATCACCTTTACTCACTGCGTGCATTGCCAACTTTTCTTCTTCCTCTTTTTTTTTTGTTTGTATGTATATGCATAAGTATTGTGCGTGTACACATGATCACCCTTGCAATACTGGTGCACATGCTTGTAGTGAGGGATGCTTGCGTATCATGGCTGGAAAATGTCCACCAATTTTTTAAATAAAAAATATTTTATTTACTGATTTATTAGAGAGAGAAAGGTAGATAGAATGAGCGTGTCAGGGCCTCCAGCCACTGCAAAGGAACTCCAGATGCATGTGCCACCTTGTGCATCTGGCTTACATGGGTCCTGGGGAATCAAACCTGGGTCCTCAGGCTTTGCAGGCAAGCGCCTTAACCGCTAAGCCATCTCTCCAGCCCCTTCACCCATTCTTATCTGAGCCAGGCTTACTGATGCCAGAGCTTGCATGTTTGGGTGATTCCCTGGTCTTTACTTCCTTCTGCGGGACTGGAATTATAGAGGCACGTGTCCATGCCCAACTGTTTACATGGGATCTGGAGATTTGAACTCCAGCAGTTTCTGGCCCCTTCATGTTTGAGGAGGAATCACACAACCATTGAGCCATCTCTCCAGCCCTGCTATGTCTTCCTGATGACCACACAAACACAGGCACCAGGGCTCTTGGCCCAGTCGCCTCATCGGAGCTGCCTCTGGCTTCCCCCTGACTCTCTACTCCCCATGGTTCTGTCCTCAGCAGGGCTGCACTCACAAAATTAAGCTGCAGTTTTGGTGTGACTTTGATTTCAGTATTGGATTCTGACCTTCATTAATAACTTTCGTTACCCGGGCCTTCTTTTCTGACGCCGCCACTTTGTCTGCTTGTGTCGGCAGGCAGACAGATGGGAGCCTTTTGGAAGAAATCTGAATATGTGAAGGGAGTTGCTCAGGGGAGGGGCTCGGTGTGGGCTAGTGAATTATTCAGGTGTTCTGTTCTAATGGCTAGCTCAGCGTGGCCTGCCTCCCTCCCAGGGAGCGCTGTCCGCAGTGCTGAAGCTGGAAGTGCACCAGGCTCTGTATGCGCCCTGAGCTGTCCTTAGAGACCGGGTGGGAAAGGACAGCTGGAAGTAGACAGCAATGTGAGACAGGAAGAGGAGGAGGGGTGGGGGGGCTGCCTTGCATACCCTGCTGAAGACAAGCTGTCCTGCAGGCCCAGTATTCCTCCTGCAAGAAGGTCTCTGGCTGAGTGCTTGCTGTGGGCTGCTGGAAGCCTGATGTCCTTAGAACCTCATTACAGCTGCCTAGCCAGGGCTTTCTGGAAGAGTCCTAGGATCCCGGCACCTGGAAAGGAAGAAACCCACCACATCCAGAGGCTGCCCCTTCAAAGCCCAATCGGAAAACTAGCCTCGCTTGCAAGTGGGGCATTAATGGAGTCCAGCTCCCACCAAGGATAACAGTGAAAACAAACCCAGACCAGGCACGAGGGGACCCAGTGTGGAGAGTGAGGGCTTTAGGATAAGTAAGGCCCACATGGGTGGCACCTGTCTTCCCCTCTCCAATGACCTTACACAGGCTGTATGATGCTCCCCAGCCTTAGTTTTCCTTTATCATAAGAATATAAATAATCGCACCACAATTTGAAGGGAGGTAGCATGCTTACAAGACACACTGCCCAGGGTCAACAAGCCAGGCTCCACAACCAGTATTATCGTGACTCATGAAGCAGATCCTAGAGTCAGTTGATCTCCCCAAGTGACCAGAGTCTGTACTTAGATATTTTGTTTTCTAAATCCAGAGCCCATTCCTCGAAATTAGAAATACAAGGACAGAGCTGAGGGCAGGAACAAGGGATCTTTGAAAGCTGATCTGCTTGAGTATCTGAGCTCTGTGTTTAATGCAGAGATAATAGCACAAGGCCATCCCCAGCAACTCCACCAGAAAAATCAATGCCCAAGAGTTTTCTCTTAGACGAAACACCTTCACCCCTTCCTGTTTGGGATTACCTCCTGTTAAAAACCTATCAGGTCCAGGCAGAGCCAGCTGTTTCCCTCTGCTTTGAAGAACAGACTGGAGGTAGAGAAGCTGGGCAAATGGTGTCTCCACAGGTAGCAACTGTCAGGCATTGGCTCAGATGGGTGAGATTAAGAGGGAACAGAGCAGTCATCTGTCCCCTGCATAATTCACATACCACAGCAGGAAACAGACCTGAAATCAAAGGGTCACAATTCTGTGTGTCTCCATGGGGACTCACTTGTTCTCTGCTGCTCTTCAACTCTTTCCCTTGGTTGCGGGGGGGGGGGGGGGAGGTCTTACGGTAGTTTGAATGTGATAGTTTTAATGTTTGACCCTATAAACTCAGTTATTTTTAAAATTATTTATTTATTTATTTACGAGAGAGAGAATGTGTGCACTAGGGCCTCCAGGTGCTGCAAACAAACTCCAGACACATGTGCCACCTCGTGTATCTGGATTACATGGGTCCTGGGGAAGCGAACTTGGGTCTGGTGGCTTTGCAAGCAAGCACCTTAACTGCTAAGAAATCCTTCCAGCTCTTGGGTTTTTTTGAGGCAAGTCCAAGAGACTGGCCTTATGAGAAAGAGACAGAGAGAGAGAGAATTGGTGTGCCAGGGCCTCCAGCCACTGTAATCAAGCTCCAGGTGCGTGTGCCACATTGTGTGCATGAGCGACCTTGTGTGCCTATGTCGCCTTGTGTGTCAGGCTTACGTGGGATCTGGGGAGTTGAACATTGGCCCTTAGGCTTTGCAGGCAAGCACCTTAACCACTAAGCCATCTCTCCAGCCCAACTCAGTCATTTTTGATTAAACTTCCCACTTGAGCCCCTAGCAGGCAGATCCCTGCTAGAGGAGGCGAATCATTGGGGGGTGGATCTTGGAGTCCAGTTGTAAGGTGTATTGTGTATTCAGAGAGCTTTGGGCTCTGGCTGTTCGTGCTTGCTGGTGTTGGTATTTGTTTGCTGCAGTGTTTTCCTCTGCCTGGACCTGTGGAGTAAGCAGCTTCTTCTGCCAATGATGGTGCTTTCTCTGGGTTCTGTAAGCCTGATATAAACCTCTTCCTTCCATGCAGTGTCTGGTTGGATGTTTGTCCCAGCAATGAGAGGCTGGCTGCAACAGTTCCACTTCTACCTATGGGGCCACAAGCCACTCGACTTCAGCTTTCTCTTTCCGAGGCATCCACATGCCAACTCCACTTCCAAGGAGCAGCCTGGCTCCCTGCAGACTGGCACATACCAGTCTTATGTGTCCCACTGTCCCCAGAAGCCAGAATTTCAGGGAAGCCGCTTTTAGGCAAGATGTTCCTGTGACAAGTGTGGCACAACTCTACTTGCTGCCCTCTTTAGGAACTCCTCCTAGCCTGGGGCTTGGGCACACAAGGTCAAAACAAATTCAGAGCTGGGCATGGTGGTGCGTGCTTTTAATCCCAGCACTAGGGAGGCAGAGGTAAGATGATCACTGTGAGTTCAAGGCCACCCTGAGACTACAGACTGAATTCCAGGTCAGCCTGGGCTAGAGTGAGACCCTACCTCAAAAAAAAAAAAAAAATCAGCCCTGCCCTCACAAAATTGATGGTGCATAAAGCCAGGCAAACAAATAAATATGTCATGACAAATATGCTGAGTCATGACACTGGGTATGTCAGCTGAAGAGGAGGCTCTCAGGGGATCCTGTGGTTGAAATGGTTGAAATGGGGAAGCCAAGCCTTCAAGGCACAGGGAAGGGCATTCTAGGAAGAAGGTATAACACACCTGAGGGTGGGCATGGAGGAGGGGCAGACACTGCCTCAACTCCCTTAATGAGTGGCCAAAACATAGTGGGAGTGGTCTCAGCCAAATAGGTAGAAAAGGGCACAAGAACACATTATGGGGATCTCAAAGTCTGTGACAAGAAGCTTAGGTAGTTTTGCTTTTAAAAAATATTTTTATTTATTTATTAGAGAGAGAGAGAGAACTAGTGAGTAGGGGTGCATTAGGACCTCCTACCACTGCAAATGAACTCCAGACACATGTGCTGCTTTGTTGGCTTTATATGGGGAATTGAATCTGGGCAGTCAGGCTTTGCAGGGAAGTGCTTTTAACCACTGAATCACCTTTTCAGCCCCATTTTTATTTGAGACAGGATCTCACTGTGTTGTTAGGCTGCCCTCCAACTGTCTAGGTAACTGGGGCTGGTCTTGTATTCATGTCTTTCTGATTCAGCCTTCTGCATTCTGGGCTTACAGGCATGTACCACAATAGCCAGCTTAGATTTCATTGTTATTGGTTAAGTGAATAGTTGGCTTTGTTTCCTGAAAGATCATCGTGACTACCCAAAAGTGACATCGCACCTCTTGTCGACCTATTCTTGTTGTCAGGACAGGGATGTCACTTCATCCAAAGTAAGCTGGTGGGGCTGTTCTTTCCCTCAGCCAGACCTCCTCTCCAGTGAGTGACACCAGACTCCTTCACAGATTGGATCCATCCAGTGCCTCTTAGATCAGAGGCAGAAAGACACTCCTTCCTTCCCTAATCCAGGGCCTTGTGCCTGTCATCATCACCCAAGCTTCTTTTCAGCATGAAGTGACAGTGAGAACATCCATGCCATAGAAACCTCCCAGCTTCACCAGTCATGCTGTGATGCAGCTTCATGTTCCAGACAGACCATCACAGAGGAGTCGAGCCAAGGTCTCGTCAGTGTCACTCATGGCCACCTCTGCACATAGCATGCAGTGCGATCTAAATGTGTAGCTGGGGAGCTGGAGAGATGGCTTAGTGGTTAAGGTGCTCACTTGTGAAGCCTAAGGACCCAGGTTTGATTCCCCAGGGCTCGTGTCAGCCAGATGTACAAGGTGGTACATGTGTCTGGAGTTTGTTTGCAGTGGCTGGTGTTCCCATTCTCTCTCTCTCTCTCTCTCTCTCTCTCTCTCAAATAAATAAATAAAATAAAATTTAAAAATAAAGTAAATGCGTAGCTGCATCCTCAAATCACTTGTGCTGAAAATACTGTGTCCTGCTGTGCTTTTAAAAGGACATGAAGCTCTTTCAAGAACTGAGGGACAGACACTTTCACTTACAGACTGGGGACTTCCAATCTGAGGTCCATACTCTGTTAGTCTATGGAATTGTGGAGGAATAGTGTCTCTACATGTCCCAGAATTGTGTGTGTGTGTGTTACTTTTCTCTTTGCTGTTACCAAATGCCTGACAAGAAATAGCTCAAGAAAGAAAGGGTTTATTTCAGCTCCCAGAGGACACAGTCCATCATGGCTGGGAAGAAATGGTAACAGGAGCAGGAGGTGCTGGTCACATTACATCCACAGTCCGGAAGCAGAGTCTGAATACCTCACGCCCGACCCCTAGTGACCCACTTCCCCTAGCGGATTTTCACCTTCTAAAGTCTTCATAACCTTTCAAAACAATACTACCCACTGGGGACCAAATGTTCTTTGCAGGAGAAATCCTAAGTCTTCATTGAAGATCTTGTGGTGTAAAGAGGTTGGAATTCTGACTTGACATCAGGGCATGATGTGTGTGGGGGATATGGCAGGTCATGATTTGCGGGGGGCTTGCAGCAGCCAAGAGGACCTGAAATGGGATCCATGTCATAAGTCTGACCCTCAGGGTGATGGCTTGTATGGGAGATCCACTCATTGCTGGGATTAAAACATCCAACCAGAAGCAGTGTACAGGAGGAAAGTTTTCATTTTTGCTTTCTTGAGGGGAAACTTCAGAATGACAGGAGACAAGACACTATGAGCAGAGGCTGGAGAGCACTTCTGCCGCAGCAGGGGGCAAAAAGCCGCATGAGTGTGAGCCGAGCCCTAGCAAAGGGGAGCTGCTGTAACATCCCTAAGGCCACCCTCAAGCACACACCTCCTCCAGCAAGGCTCCACCTGCCGAAGTGCCATCAACTATGGACCAAGCATTCAAAACACATGAATGTATGGGGAACAAAGCCACCACACCTTCCCTTTCCCCAGTTTCCTTCTTTTTCTCTTTCCTCTCCTTCCTTCTGTCCCTTTCCCTGGCTGGGGATCAACGGGTGCTGGTGTACACTACCTCAGAGCTGCATGCCCAGGCCCTAGCTGTGGCTTTGTACACATCGCTGTGGCAGATGCTAACAAACTTCCACCTGGCTCTTAGATGGTGATGCCCATCCCCCAGGCCAGTGTCTTGATCTCAAGGTTTAAGTAGGGCATTCTGTTTCTTACAGGTGACACTCTTACCCACGACTGCCCATTGTTGCAGTCTGGTTCGCATCGCTGGTAGAAATCACTCGACCAAGAGCAGCTTGTGGGAAAAAGAGGTTTATTTTTGCTTATAGGCTTATGGGGAAGCTCCACGATGGTAGGGGAAAACAATGGCATGAGCTGAGGGTGGACATCATGACCCCCCCCCCCCGCCAACATCACATGGACACAAGAACAGGAGAGTGTGCCAAACACTGGCATGGGGAAAATGGTTATAACACCCATAAGCCTGCCCCCCAACAATGCACGGCCTCCAGAAGGTGTTAATTCCCAAATCTCCATCAGCTGGGAACCTAGCGTTCAGAACACCTAAGTTTATGGGGGACACCTGAATCAAACCACCGTACCACAAAGAGGGGTTGATCATGAAAAAATAATAGAGGTAGGGAAGAATCAGAGTTTTCTTTTTCTTCTTTTGAAAATGTTCTTTCAGGCTGGAGAGATAGCTTAGTGGTCAAGGCACTTGCATACGAAGCCCAAGGAGCCAGATTCAACTCTCCAGAACCCATATATTCAGCTGCTCATGGTGGTGCATGCTTCTGGGGTTTATTTGCAGTTGTTAGAGGCCCTGGTCTCACTCGCTCTGTCTCTCTCTCTCTCAAATAAATAAATAATGGTCTCTCTTTCCATGAAGCTGGCCTAGAGAGCAGACCTCTGTGTGTGCTTTGTGAATTTTTGAGACAGGATCTCACTGTATAGCCCAGGATGGCCTCAAACTCTTGCTGTTTATTGTTGAGCTGAAATTAAATTATCAGTATGTACTTTGTGTTCTCAATCGGGAAACGTTGGCAAGTTATCCAAGGACCTCCAAACAAGGATCGGGGATAAATGATCTTCAAATGACCCGTGTTGCTTCTGGTACCTGTGCTAACCCCAAATCCACCAGTCTGGGAGGCTTGCCAGAAGCTATTCCATTTTGAGACTTCATTTGAAAAGGTTAACAGCTTTGAAAGGGGAACAAAATAGAGTTTGTTTATTCCAGGTAAACATATTAATCCTCCTTTAAAGATTGGAGATATTACCTCTGCAATAACACAGGTCGATCTCACAAGCTGATCGATAAAGGAGCATGTTAGGTGGCCTGCAGGGAAGTCAATTTTGGGAAAGAAACCGACACACCAGCAAGTACAGATCTTTAAACGGAATCTGCTGCCTGCCTCCAGTTGGCGGTCCACCTTTGTTCTCTGCTGCTGCTTTGATATTCTCTGATTTCACTTTTGCGTGCTCTTGGAAGACAGGCAGGGTCTCCCCAGGCTGTGAAGTCCTCGAGGTTAAGACGTTGGCCCGCGGATGCTGTAACTGATCCTCTCTGATTTGCTGCGAACAGACAGCCTGGAAATTTAAAACAATACTTTTTAATATTTTTATTTATTTATTTGAGATAGATAGAGAATGAGACAGATAGCAAGAGAGAGAACGGGCGCACCAGGGCCTCCTGACACTGCAAACAAACTCCAGATTCATGCACTACCTTGTGCATCTGGCTTACATGGGTACTGGGGAATCGAGCCTTGAACCGGGGTCCTTAGGCTTCACAGGCAGGCACTTAACTGCTAAGCCATCTCTCCAGCCCCCAACAATAGTATTTTAATAGCATCAAAATGCTTGGGGATGGACCTAACCCAACATATTGAACAATTCACTGAAACTTCCAAACCATTGCTGAGAAAAACTAAGGAAACCTACCTAAATGCAGATTATTTGTCCCCCAGATGGGAGAATTCTGCCTTTTTGGAATAAATTTTATTTCATTTATTTGAGACAGGGAGATAATGTAGGTGTGTGTGAGAGGGAGATCAAGAGAGAGTAACCACTGCAAGTAAACTCCAGATGCATGCGCCACCTTGTGCATCTGGCTTATGTGGGTACTGGAGAATCGAACCTGGGTCCTTGGGCTTCACAGGCAAGTGCCTTAACTGCTAAGCCATCTCTTTAGCCCTATCGACCTTTTTGTTTCCCCCTAAAGACTCAAAGTAATTCCCACTAAAAGCTGCAGCAGGCGTCTTAGAATTGACACAAGAGTCCACAAAGTTCTGTGGATGAGCAAAGACCCAGCACAGTCAACATGATTTTGAGAAGAACGTTAAAGAAATCACACTGCTTGCTTTCAAGACGGAGGAACAAGCAGCAGCCATCCACACGATGTGCTGCTGCTGAAAGAACAGAACAGTAGGTTCATGGGCTAGAACAGTTGAGAAACAGACTGACACATACAGGGCCAGTTTTTAACAAGTACATCAGGATAATCCAATGGAGGGGGGGAAAATGGTCTTTTCAACAAATGACACTGGACAATTGCATGTTCCTTGAGCAAGTGAGTTACAGGTAATGACTGTGATTATTTGAATACTGAAAAGAGCCAGGCATAGAGGGGTGTGTGTGTGGGGGGGTGGATGGTTAGCTATAGAGAAAAGTTAATCCCTCCTTTGAAAGGAACTGTGGATCTTACGTCCTCTATAGACATTGACCTGAAACAGATTGGAGACTATAGGGAAAGGCCTAACATAGCTGGGGAGACAACTCAATGGGTAAAGTCCCTGCCTTGCAAGCATTTGGACCTGAGTTTGATCACCAGAATCCATGTAAAAATAGCGGGGGTGGTAGTGAGCCTGTAAACCCAGCACTGAGGTGGCTGAAATAGGGATAGGTGGATCCCCGGGACTCACTGGTCAGTCAGTGTTGCCTAATTAGATCAGTTCCAGGCCAATAAGAGACCCAGTCACAGAGCTGGGCATGGTGGCACACGCCTTTAATCCCAGCACTCAAGAGGCAGATGTAGGAGGATTGCCATGAGTTCAAGGCCACCCTGAGACTCCATATTGAATTCCAGGTCAGCTTGGGCTAGAGTGAGACCCTACCTTGAAAACCAAAAAGAAAAAGAAAAGATTGTCTTTTGACCTTCACATGTGCCCACACACATGTACACCCACACCCATTCACACATGAGCATGCATATGCACTTATACACACACGCATTAAAAAAAAAACCCTACATTAAAGCTGGGCATGGTGCATACCTTTAATCCCAGCATTTGGGAGGCAGAGGTAGGAGGATTGCCATGAGTTTGAGGCCACCCTGAGACTACATAGTGAATTCCAGGTCAGCCTGGGCCAGAGTGAGACCCTACCTTGAAAAAAACCAAAAAAAAAGAAAGAAAGAAAGAAAGAAAACAACAACAACAACAAAAATCCTACATTATAAAACTCCTAGTAAAATATGCAGGAGAAATACCTCTGTGAACCTAATTCTAACATGTTGATAATAAATCTGACTCCATGAAAACATAAACCTTCTACTCTCCGAAGAAGACACTGTTAAGAAAGCAACAAGACAAGCCACAGATGGAATGGCTACATTTGCAAAGCACTCAGGCAATGAATGACATATTTCCCCTGGGATGGCTTTTAGAAGAAGGTCATTCCAGGACTTAGCAAGGAAATGAAGCCACTGGAATGGGCAAAGTACTGCTACCTTGGAATGCCTACCAGGTCAAAGCACCCAGGCCTCGTGGCCTAGCAGTCACATACCTACGTCACCTATCCAAGAAGAATGAAGACATACAGGACTATTTGGAAAGCAGTTTTATTCAGAACTGGAAACAACCTTAAAGTCTGTGAATGGGTGAGAGGATACCCAAGTTAGAGTGTGCTGTGGTTTGAATTTGAAACATCGTCCTCTCAGGCTTATGTTCTGAACCCTTGGGCCCCAGCTGGGTGACTTTACCTTTGGGAGGTTGTCACACTTTAGGAGGTAGGAACTACCTAGCAGAGATAGGTCACAAAGCGGGGGGTGCCTTTTTATGTTTTTCTTTCCAAGGAAGGGTCTCACTTTAGCTCAGGCTGACCTGGAATTCACTATGGAGTTTCAGGGTGGCCTTGAACTCATGGGGATCCTCCTACTTCTGCCTCCTGAGTGCTGGGATCAAAGGCATGCGCCACCACGCCTGGCAAGGGTGTGCCTTTGAAGGGGGACAGTCTGGCACCTAGTTCTCATAACTCTTTATTTCCTGGTCCACCACCATGATGTGAAAAGCCATTGCAGCACAGCAGCCCCTCTACACCTTCCCCACTGAGGTCTGAGACCTTTTGAAACCATGAGCCTAAATCAACCTTCCCCCTTCAAGCTCCTTCTGGGTACTGTGGTTACAGTGACACAGAGGACATCATCGTTACAGGGTGACTTCATTAGGAGGTTGGCACATGATTGAGAAATGAAAAGGAGGAAGCCACCAATGTCCTCTACTGGTTACCTTCTCTCATGGCTCTGACAAAATGCCCAGCCAGAAGCAATTTAGGGAAGGAAAGAGTTTATTTCGGCTCACAGCTCCAGTGACAATCTATCACGGCAGGCAAGGCGTGGTGTCGGGAGCTTGAAGCAGAGCCAGTCACATTCAGCGCAGTGAGGAAGCTGAGGGTGATGATGAAGGCTACTGCTCAGCCGGCTCTCTCTATACAGTTCATAGAATGGTGTCCCCGCCATAGTTAAGGTGGGTTTTCTCCTTCAGTTAACTTAATCATGATAATCTATCGCAGGCATGTCCAAGGGCTACCCTAATTGAGCTAATCCCTCACAGGTGATTCTAGGTCCTGTCAAGTTGACAATCAATATAAATGATCACAGGAAGTACCCAAAGTCATCCATGACTCTTTTATTTTTTTTGAGGCAGGGTCTCACTCTAGCCCAGGCTGACCTGGAATTCACTATGGAGTCTCAGGCTGGCCTCCAACCTACAATGATCCTCCTACTGGGTGCTGGGATTAAAGACGTGCCGCCACCACGCCTGACTTGTCCATGACTCTGAAAAGTATTATGTTGAGCCAAACCAGCAGACAGAAAACAGCACAAATCTATTTATCTGAGACGGAAAAAGGCAAGAGTAACTCGTCGTGACAGCACAGTGGGGTGCCTGGGCGTGGGTTTGGTTCTAAGCAGATGAGAAAGGACTTTGAGGCCTTGGCTCCGCTCTGGAGCTGTCCGTCGCCAGCACGCGCTGCCGGGAGCCCTGCGGCAGGCTCTGTCACTGGAGGCCAATCGGCGGGCTGGGAGAATGCATGCCCAAGGGACAGTGGCTGGCTTCCATTCTGGACTTGGGGGTGACAGAGTACACAAGATGTGGTTTAGTGAATGAATAAGTTCCAATTGTCCTTTTGGGTCCCAAAGGACTGCCTGGCTTGTGGCTCGAGGCCACAAGGTGGAGAAGAATAATGCAACACAGCAGAGAAAGGATGCGCTGTCAGAGAAGCAAAGACAGCCAGGACGCAAGAGCCAGTCTTCAGGGTTTCTCTTTGACAGCACCCACGTCCGCTCAGCAGTGCCCAGCGGGCCCACGTCCCTGCCGTGACGACAAAATGTGCCGCGTGTTATCCACCAGGATGGAGCTTCTCCTTCCCTGCCTACGTCCCTGTTTGGAAGCAAGAGGAGAGCAGTAGGAAATGGGGGGGGGGGGCGCCCCCTGAGATGAATGCTGGGTGGTGGCTCAGGCCCACCTTCCCCTGGATACCAGTGATGCTGCCTGGGTGTCTGGGCAGCGTCAAAGTCTGAGGACAAAAGTTGCTGTTGGCTGCAGATAAGCCGGCTCTGACTCTGAAAAATTTTAAAAAGTGTTTACTTATTTGAGACAGAGAAAGAGGCAGTCAGAAAGAGAGTGAGGAAAGCCTGGCGTGGTGGCGCACGCCTTTAATCCCAACCCTGGGGAGGCAGAGGTAGGAGGATTGCCCTGAGTTCGAGGCCACCCTGAGACTCCATAGTGAATTCCAGGTCAGCCTGGGCTAGAGTGAGACCCTGCCTCGAAAAACCAAATAAGTAAATAAATAGAGAGAGAGAGGGAGTGAGGGAGAGAGAGAGAGAGAGAGAGGGAGGGAGAGAAATGGGCGCACCAGGGCTCCTGCCACTACAAGCAAACTCCAGCCAGGCACATGCACCGTTATTTTGCACCTGGCTTTACATGGATGTTGATGAATCGAACCTGGGCTGCCAGGCTTTGCAAACAAATGCCTTTAACCGCTGAGCTACGTCTGCAGCCCTTGAATTTTTGGTTCATTTTTTCACAGTATGAACAGAAGTCATACCAACACTTAGATTTTGGTATGCCTCAGGATCTAGCTCCATCCTGTTAAGATAGTTTTTTTAAAAAAAAATTTTGTTTATTTTTATTTATTTATTTGAGAGTGACAGACAGAGAAAGAGGCAGTTAGAGAGATTAAGAGAGAATGGGCGTGCCAGGGCCTCCAGCCACTGCAAACGAACTCCAGACGAGTGCGCCCCCTTGTGCATCTGGCTAACGTGGGTCCTGGGGAATCGAGCCTTGAACCGGGGTTCCATAGGCTTCACAGGCAAGCGCTTAACTGCTAAGCCATCTCTCCAGCCCCTGTTAAGATATTTTAAACACATATTTTAGGCCGGATATGATGGTACATGCCTTTAATCCCAGCACTCAGGAGGCAGGGGTAAGAGAATCATTGCTGTGAGTTCAAGGCCAGCCTGAGACTACCTAGTGAATTCCAGGTCAGCCTGGGCTAGAGCGAGACCCTACCTCAAAAACAAAACAAAACCAAGCTGGGCGTGGTGGCGCACACCTTTAATCCAGCACTCGGGAGGCAGAGGTAGGAGGATCATTGCTGTGAGTTCAAGGCCAGCCTGAGACTACATAATGAATTTTAGGAATTTCAGGTCAGCCTTTGCTAGAGTGAGACCCTACCTCAAAAAAAAAAAAAAAAAGACAAAAAATATTTTATTTATTTATTTACAGGGAGAAAGAAAGAAAGAGAAAGAGAATGGGTGTGCCAGAGCATCCTGACACTGCAATGAACTCTAGATGCGTGCACCACTTTGCATCCAGCTCTATGTGGGTACTGGGGGGGTCAAACCAGGCCGTCAGGCTTTGCAAGTAAGTTCCTTAACCACTGACCCACATATCCAGCCCAAGACACTTTATTTCATCCAACATTTCAAAAATACATTTGACCATAAACTCCTGGGTGGTCTGACTTGGGGAATCTTCTGCCACTGGACACCCTGGGAGCGTAGGCAAGTGGAGTTGGAATAAGCTACTTGCTACATTCAGAGCTCTTATACAAATTTTGCAACAATGATACCTTTTCAAAGCTTTATGCTAAAAACCTGAGATAACTATAAAGATGAGTGTATCTTGTAGCAGTGTGGGTGACTGTAACAGACTCCAAGTAATAGCACCTTCAATTTGGTGGCTTATTTCTTTTTTTAAAATTAAATTAATTTTTTATTGACAACTTCCATAACTGTAAACAATATCTCTTGGTAATTCCCTCCCTACCCCCACTTTCCCCTTTGAAACTCCACTCTCCATCATATCCCCTCCCCCTCCCAATCAGTCTCTCTTTTATTTTGATGTCATGATCTTTTCCTCCTATGATGATGGTCTTGTGTAGGTAGAGTCAGGCACTGTGAGGTCATGGATATCCAGGCCATTTTGTATCTGGAGGAGTACGTTGTAAGGAGTCCTACCTTTCCTTTGGCTCTTACATTCTTTCCACTACCTCTTCTACAATGGACCCTGAGCCTCGAAAGGTGTAATAGAGATGTTGCAGTGCTGAGCACTCCTCTGTCACTTTTTCCCAGCATCCTGATGCCTGAGTCACCCCAAGGTCACTGCCCTCTGAAAAGAGAAGGTTCTCTAACCAAAAATGAGAGTAGCATTAATATATGGGTATGAACATTAAGAGAAGTGCTTACTGGGCAGTTTGGTGAGCACAGTAGATACACTTAGCCTGACAGCAGCAGACGTTACACCTCTAGGGCTCATGACTACCCCTGTTGTAGGTTTTCAGTATCAGGGATGTATTCCCTCCCATGGAGTGGGTCTCCAGTCTGATTATAGAGTGGTTGGGTTCCCCCATAACAGATGTGCCACTATTGCACCCATTGGCTCATTTGGCTGGGCTGACCAAATATAAGGCCTGCAGTCTCCACTGCTAATTATATTCACTTTTGATTTCTCTCTCTCCCACTGAACTGCATGCAACGTAGCTTTTTCCAGCTTTCTGTCAGCTGGTCTACATGGAGAAGCTTTTCAGCTCAGCTCCAGCAGGGTTTCTCAGTGACCTTGCAGCCCAAGTATGTGGAGTCTTCAGCAATAGGTTCTTACCATCTATTCCTAGTGGGAAACCAAGGGCCTCAGCAATGGCCTGTAATGTTTTGGGGGCATCAGGGACCTCCCTGGCCAACAATTAACTGGAAGATATCCCATCCCTGGCACTGAAAATTTTCTAGTAATAATCTATGGTTTCTGAGTGTTCCATTGCCCAAAAACATAGGTTTCCACATGACTTATTTATATCCTCTGAGATTTTTTTTTTTTTTTTTTGAGGCAGGGTCTCCCTCTAACTCAGGCTGACCTGGAATTCACTATGTAGTTTCAGGGTGGCCTCGAACTCACGGCAATCCTCCTACCTCTGCCTTCCAAGTGCTGGGATTAAAGGCATGTGCCACCACACCTGGCTCTTCTTAGATTTTTGATTACCCCTCCCTGGGTGGCTTATTTCTTTCTCAAGTAAAAGCTCCAAATGGGATGGAGACTAGTGAACCTCTCAGAGACAGATCTTTCTCCTTGTGTGTCTTTCATCTTAATCTGAGTATTGTACTTGGTCCCAAAGTCCAGTATGGTATGTTAGCTTTTTTCTTTAAGGACACAACACAGAGAGGTTGTAGCTGTCATGCATGCTTGTATTCTATTGGCTTGGATTAGTCACCTGGCCATATTTAGCTGCAAGATAATATGGGAAATGTAGTCTTTATCCCAGAATTGTCGTGTGTCCTTTGGCTTTTCAGGCAAGTGCCTTAACCGCTAAGCCACCTCTTCTGCCATTGATGACGTTTCCCCTGCATTCTGTAAGCCTGGAATGAACCCTTTCGTCCCATAAACTGCTTCTGTTCAATGTATGTCCAGCCATGTAAAGGTAACTACAACAGTGAGGAAATCAGGGTCCATCAAGATCATATCATTGTTCAAGGTTGCCTAATGGGACACAGAGCTGGTATTTACACCCTGATCTGTCTGATTTCAAAGCCACCAGTGGAGTGGCTGTCAGGATAAATGAAGATACATGTATATTCCTTAGCCTTGTGCCTGTCCTGGAATTGGCAGCTGATAAATTTAGCAATTATGATATTCACCTTGGTTCCATCCCTGGATGTCTGCCATCCCAGAATGTGACCCGGACTTTGGGGACATTTGCACAGCAGGTAGATTTTTAAATATCTGAGAAGAAGCTCACTGATTCTTTTTTTCATTCACCTTTTCCTCCTTGGGGGAATCAAGGTCTTCATAGCACAGCCTGCCAGGGCTGGGAGTTACACAGGATGAACAACTCTGTGTCCCTACAGGTGGATGTCTGCATGTGCAGGGCTTAGCCAGGGAGACAGGGTCAGGGCTGCACCTGGCTTTAAAGATGGCAGCTCGCCTTTGAAGAGATGGCGACAGGGTGCACAAGGAATCGATTAGAAGCATGCGTGGTGAACCCAACTGCGCGTTAGACCCAGCCTGTGTTTTCTGTAGTTCAGACACACCAGGACGCAGAAAATTAAAGCAAGCAGCAGCAATTACAGGAGGCTTCTGTCAATAGGTTTTCCTATATAAAAAATTAAGAACCCAGCCTGCCTTTATCCTTTTAGAATGAAGTTAAGTTAATTTTATTTATGAGAGAGAGAAAGAATGGGTGCACCAAGGTCTTCAGCTGCTGCAAAAAAAACTCCAGATGCATGTACGACCATGTGCATCTGGTTTATGTGGGACCTGGGGAATCAAACCTGGGTCCTTTGGCTTTACAGGCAAGCTCTTTAGCACTAAGCCATCTCTCCAGACCCCAGAGGTCCCCTTTTGATGGTTGTGTGAGGCAAATGTGACATCAGGGTTTTCTTTTAATCTTACAATCAGGTTATGGTGGTTTGAATCAGAGGTTTCCCATAAATCCACGTGCTCTGAATGCCTAGACCCCAAGCTGGTGGCAGTTTGGGAGGTGGAGACTTGCTGGAGGAGGTAGGTGTTAGGGGAGGGTTTAGGGGTGTTATAGCCAGCTCCAAATCTGTCTCTCTCTCCTGCTGCTGTTGTCCACCTGCAGTGACAGAGATTGGGATGTCCAGCCTCTGCTCATGCCGTGCTTTCCCTGACATCATGGATGTCCCCTGGAGACTATAAGCCAAAATAAACCCTTTCCTCCTGTCAGCTGCTTCAGGGAAGGTGCTCTGTCCAGGAAGGAGAAGGTTCCTGCAGCACTGGGGAAGTACTTGCCTCACAAGCACGAGGGTTAGAGCTTGGGCGCCACAACCCATGTACAAAAGCCGGTGGGGAAATAAAAGGCATAAAAGCAGGAAGGGAATCAGTCAGGAAACAGAAGAGTTTTAGTGGAAGTAGAAGGTGGATAGGAAATGGTGAGCTGGGCATTGTTGTGGGTGCACGTCTTTAATCTCAGCACTCAGGAGGCAGAGGTAGGAGATTGCTGCGAGTTTGCGGCCAGCCTGAGCTTTGAGTTCGAGGCTAGCCTGAGACTGCGTTGTGAATTCCAGGTCAGCCTGGACTACAAGATCCAAGACCCTACCTCAAAAAAAAAAAAAAAAAAAAAAGGCAATGGGTGTGAGTAAGATCAAAATACATATATGAAATTGTGCAGAAAGAGCCAGGTGTAGTGGCACATGCCTATAAGCTCAGCACTGTGTAGGCAGACAGGCAGATGCCTGGGCCTCAGCTGGCCAGCCAGTCTAGCCTACTGGACAAGTTCCAGGCCAGTGAGAGACCCTGTTTCAAAGGAACTGGGCAGTGTCCCTGAGGATGACTCCTAAGGGTGTCCTCTGGCCTCTACAAACACACACACATGAGCATGTATACCTACACACACCTACATGCACATATGTGCACACACACACAAGCTACACATACACGTGTGCTCGCCCACACACGAGCACACACCCACACACACGTGCAGGCACAAAGCGGATCTAGCAGCACATCTTCCATGACAACGTTGAAGCAGTGAGCGGAGTCCTTGGAGCTTAATAGCTGCGGAGTTGCTGTTTGGTTTACTTGTTTTGGTCTGTCGGTGGTGTGTTCACGCGTGAGTGTGGCCGCACACTGTGGCACACCTGTGAAGGTCAGAGGACAGCCTTCAGGTGTCGGGTTGGTGGTAACTGTCCACCTCCTTTGACATAGGGCCTCGTATTGTCCACTACTGCTTTTGCCAGGTTTCCAGCACATTCTACTGCCTCCATCTCCTTTCTCACCTATAGGCCTGGCTGGGATTACAAGTGCCTGCTGTGGCGTCTGGCTTTTGCCATGGGTGTTGGGGGTCTGAGCTTGGTACCCAGGCTTGGGCGTAAGTGGTTTATCCACTGAGTCATCTGCCCATCCCCGCCTGTTGCTGTTTCGGTGTCCTGTGCCACATGCATTGACCATTCCACAAGAATTTACTGACTACCTACTAAGTGCCAGGCCCTGTGCTGAGGGCTGAGGATTTGAATGTGATGTGAGACCTGGGGCATCTCTGCGCAGCACTGTTGAAACAGAGAGATTAGCCGGGCGTGGCGATGCCCACCTGTATCCCCAGCACTCGGGAGGCATTGGTAGGAGTTTGAGGCCACCCTGAGACCTCACGGTGGATTCCAGGACAGGCTGGGCTAGAGCGAGACACTATGCCGAAAAACAGAAAAAGAAGAAACAAACAACAACAAAAAAAAACCCAGAGTTTGATGGTGGGTGTCCAGACAGAGAACTGGAAACAGGGAATATTGCAGGGGACAGAGCAGGACAGAGGTGCACCCAGTCTTCACAGTTGCCTTGTAGGGGATGGTTAGTCTCCTCTCTTTGCTAAGGGGAAACTGAAGCCAGGCCTGTTCAGTCACCTTCCCAAAGCCATGTCACCAGCTCAAAGCTGGAGAGTGAGGAAGCTGGGCCCTCGTCCAACCTCCCTGTCTACCCCTCATCAGTGGTCAGTTTCGAGGATGACCCACCTGTCCTGGGGGACCTGAGCCTCCCTTAACCAGCTCGGAAAGTGTTCCTGACCAATGATTCCCGGGACAACCATCCCAGCATGGAGAGCTTGGTTGAGATCAAGCAAAGAGTTTTTGGGGGATAGCCCATGGGAGGTTGTTCCTTCTGACCCCATAAAGTCCATAGGCAGATGTTACATCATCTAGAGCTGCAACAAGATGCTAGAGGTTCAGGAGAGTCCTTGAACCCCGAGCCCTAGGTTCATGTCTAACTTTTTAAAAAAATATTTTTTGTTTATTATTTATTTATTTGTTTGAGAGCAACAGAGAGTGAAAGAGGCAGAGAGAGAGAAAGAGAATGGGCATGCCAGGACCTCCAGCCACTGCAAATGAACTCCAGACACATGCGCCACCTTGTGCATCTGGCAAACGTGAGTCCTGGGGAATCAACCCTTGAACCGGGGTCCTTAGGCTTCACAGGCAATTGCTTAACTGCTAAGCCATCTCTCCAGCCCCCATGTTTAACTTTTAAATAAAGACTTGAATCAAATAAGACTGAGAAGTTTAATCCTTAAATTACTGTATCTATTATTTTTTTTTAAGTTAGGCCTACCCACCTGGTAAGGATCTTTTTATTTTATTTTTATTTATTTGGGAGAGTGAGAAAGAAAGAGGGAGAGAGAAAAAGAGAAAGAGAAAATGGGTACGCCAGGGCCTCCAGCCACTGCAAATGAACTCTAGACACATGTGCCACCTTGTGCATCTGGCTTACGTGGGTGCATCTGGCTTATGTGGGTCCTGGGGAATCAAACCCTGGTCCTTTGGCTTTGCAGGCAAGTGCCTTAACCACCAAGCCATCTTTCCAGCCCAATATTATTGTATTTATTGAGGGAAGTACAGAACCAAGGAAAGGGAATGAATACCCCCACATGGCTTGAGAGCCCACGTGGTGGGTCTGGAAAAACCATGGGACGCCCAGAAAAGAAAGTTCAAAGAGCTCCTGCCATGTGGAGAAAGAGCCCTTGTGGGAAATGAGGCCTGGGGGGCTCTCCCTTCTCCTGGGCTCGGGGCGGGGCTGAGAAGACACTCACCAACAGCTGGAAGGACAGGAGAGGTCAGGCAGCACAGAGACCTTGCTCTCCACCCCCGCCCTTGTGGTGTTGGGGGGCAACCTTCCGGCTCAGGTGAGCCAGAGGGACCGCCAATTGGTTAGGGCTAGAGGCTGTCTCAGGAAGAGGCTAGTCAAGTTCTGGGGTCTCATCTTGACCAACCATAATGTTAGGATTAGATTGAAATCCTAGGAGAGACCTCCCTCCCAGGAGGTGCCCAGACTGTTTGTGGAAAAACAGATCTAGGGGAGAAGAAGAATCCAGATCATCCTTTGACCTCTAGCAAATGCAGACATTCCTGTTTCTTACTTTCAGGGGCCCAGTCACCCTAACTGCCTAAAAGAGCTACCTGACTCCCTCTCAAGAGCCGCAGCACCTCCTCTGCCTGCTCCGTGACAGGTCCCCTCATCTCAGTGATGCTGTGACATTCCTCAGGTCCGGACACCAGAGGCAGTTCCCTTGCATGGTCGGTCTCTCATAGATAATGAAGGAGATCATCTCCCCCAGAAGAAAACAAGATAAAAACCCAGGCGCCATCAGAGTAAGCAATCACCATAAGCAATGTGCAATGACTGGTGATTAAAAATTCCTTACGAATCCTTCCTTGGGGCTCCAGAGATGGCTCACTGGTGAAAGGTACTTGCTTTCAAATCCCGATGGCCTGGGTTCAATTCCCCAGTACCCACATAAAGTCAGATGCACAAAGTGGCATGTGCATCTGAAGTTCATTTGCAAATGAAAAGAGGCCCTGGTACTCCATTTCTCTCTCTTTCTGTGTTTGCAAATAAATAAAAAATATCTTTTTTAAAAATCCTGCCTTTCCTTATCTGCTTAGCTCCATTCTTCCTTTTACCCCCTTTAAAATTTTTACTTATTTATTTATTTATCTATCTTGAGGGGGGAAGGAGTTGGGGAGATAGAATGGGCACGCCAGGGCCTCTAGTCACTGCAGATGAACTCCAGATGCATGTGCCCCCTTGTGCATCTGGCTTACATGGGTACTAGGGAAGTGAATCTGGGTCCTTAGGCTTCACAGGCAAACACTTTAACTGCTAAGGCATCTTTCCAGCTCTATCCCTTTTTTTTGCTTGTGTGTGTGTGTGTGTGTGTGTGCACCTCTTGCTGCTTCTACCAATAAACAGCAGACACTTCCTCTGCACACTCTTTATGTCTAGCTTACGTGGGTGGCTTGGAAATAGCCCCCCTTTGCACTTTCTTTCTGCTTACTTCCCTCCCTTCTTTCTATCTGCAACATGATTTTCTTACTGCGCTAGCACCTAGCACAAAGGAGGTCTTTCAGTATCTGTTGGATGAACAATCTAGTTCTGTAGCCTGGCAAATGCATTGCGTTAACTTAAATGTTTTCTTGAGTTCAGAGTAAACTGCAAACAACTGGAAGCAATGACCCTTTCTTTGCTCAAGAACCTTGTTTGAGGGGCTGGAGATATGGCTCAGCAGTTAATAAGGCACTTGCCTGCAAAGCCTAACAACCCAGGCTCAATTCCCCAGTGCCCATGTAAAGCCAGATGCACACAGTGGTGCATGCATCCGGAGTTTGCAGTAGATGGAGGCCCTGGCATGCCAATTCTTTCTGTCTGTCCATCTCTCTCTCTCTGCTCACAACATAATAAATAAATATAAGAAACTTGTTTGAGCCAGACATGGCGGTGAGTGAGTTGGTGCACTTTGGAGGCTGAGGCAGGATAATTTAGAGCTTAATGACAGCCTGGTTACATAGAAGACCATGACTCAAAGATTAATAATAAAAATGGTATTATTATTATTATTATTATTATTATTATTATTTTGGTTTTTTGAGGTAGGGTCTCACTCTAGCCCAGGTTGCCTTGGAATTGACTATGTAATCTCAGGTTGGCCTCAAACTCACAGCAATCGTCCTACTTCTGCCTCCTGAGTGCTGATTAAAGGCGTGTGCCACCATGCCCTTTGCTTTCTCCCTGATACGTGTACCCTCCTTTTCTCCTTCCCCTCCTTCTCTATTCCCTTCTTTCCCTCCATCCTCTCTCACCTTTTCTTCCTCTCCTGTTACAATAAAAACTGTCTCACTGCTTCTGTTCAGACCCTATAGTCCAATTCCTGAGCGGGCTGTTTACATGAGTCTTAGTGGTTCTACCCTGCCTGCTACCCGCTGGATGGCCCTGGGGAATCGAACCACTGAGGTCCCAGGCTCTCATGATTGGGTTGCAAGTGCCCTTACCTGCTGCACCATCTCCCCAGCCCAATAACATTTTTTTAATTAATTTTTTTGTTTATTTTTATTTATTTGAGAACAACAGACAGAGAAAAAGACAGAGAGAGAGAGAGAGAATGGGCAATCCAGGACCTCCAGCCACTGCAAACGAACTCCAGACACGTGCACCCCCTTGTGCATCTGGCTAACGTGGGTCCTGGGGAGTTGAGCCTCGAACCAGGGTCCTTTTAGGCTTCACAGGCAAGCACTTAACCACTAAGCCATCTCTCCGGCCCCCAATAACAATTTTTTTTTATTTTATTTTTTCTCAATTTTTATTAACATTTTCCATGATTATAAAAAGTATCCCATGGTAATACCCTTCCCCCCCACTTTCCCCTTTGAAATTCCATTCTCCATCATAACCCCTCCCCATCTCAATCAGTCTCTCTTTTATTTTGATGTCATGGTCTTTTCCTCTTCTTATGATGGTCTTGTGTAGGTAGTGTCAGGCACTATGAGGTCATGGATATCCAGGCCATTTTATGTCTGGAGGGAGCATGTTGTATGGAGTCCTACCCTTCCTTTGCTTCTTACATTCTTTCCGCCACCTCTTCCTCATTAGACCCTGAGCCTTGGAAGGTGTGATCAAGATGTTACTCAGTACTCCAGTCACTTCTTTCCAGCACTATGATACCTTCTGAGTCATCCCAAAGTCACTGCCATCTGAAAAGAGAAGATTCTCTACCCAAAGTGAGAGTAGCATTAATATAAGGGTATAAATATTAAGAGAAGTGCTTACTGGGCAGTTTGATAAGCATAGTATATACATTTTTCCAGACATCAGCAGATGTTATACCCATAGGGCTCATGACTACCCCTGTTTTCAGTTTTCAGTATCAGGGATGTGTTTCCCCTCATGGAGTGGACCTCCAGTCCAATTGGAGGGTAGTTGGTTTCCACCATGACAGACCTGCTACTATTGCACCCATTGGCTCATTTGGCCTGGCTGGCCAATTATAAGGCTTGCAGTGTCCACTGTTGGGTATCTTCACGGGTGGTATCTCTTTCTCCCATTGAACTACATGTAGAATGGCTTCTTCCAGCTTTCTGTCAGTTGGTCTATATAGAGGAGGTTATCAGCTTAGTTCCAGCAGGATTTCTCAGTGGCCTTGCAGCCCAAGTATGTGAAGTCTTCAGCAATAGGGTCTTACCACCTATTCCTGGTGGGAAACCAAGGGCTTTGGCAATGGCCTATAGTGCCCAATAACAATTTTTTAAAAAATTTTTTGTTGTTTATTTATTTGAGAGCGACAGACAGAGACAGAAAGAGGCAGAGAGAGAGAGAGAATGGGCACACCAGGGCCTCCAGCCACTGCAAACGAACTCCAGATGCATGCGCCCCCTTGTGCATCTGGCTAACGTGGGTCTTGGGGAACCGAACCTCGAACCAGGGTCCTTAGGCTTCACAGGCAAGTGCTTAGCCACTAAGCCATCTCTCCAGCCCCCAATAACAATTTTTAATGGGGAAAAAAAAAAACCCGTGTTTAGGAGAGCTCAGTTCAGTTTTCAGGGCACCAGACTGATGAAGTCTGCAGGAGTCTGGCATGTGAGTCACTCAAGATGCTTCTTAGAGTCCTATAATTCTGCTGGGCATAGTAGCCCACCCCCATCATCTGGGAAGCAGAGGCAGAAGGATTGCTGCCAGCTCAAGGGCAGCATGGTCTACTTAGTGAGTTCTAAGCCAGCCAGGGCTACATACTGAGACCCTGTCTTACAAACCAAAACAAATATCTCATTGCTGGGCCCTGGCTTAGCTCTGTGGCATCCTATCCTGGGCAGGGCAGGACTTTGCACATCTCAGAAGCTCCTCAGTGTTCCCACACAGATTGCCCTAGATAAGCCTGGCTCGCTCCCTCTGATCATTTAAGCTGCCTTCTTGTGTCTCCCTCCCTTCTCTGTTAAAACTTCATTTTTTTTTTTTCTTAAATCCTTGCATAGAACAAAAGGAACTCTTCAGGGACCACTAGCACTTGAAAAGAATCAAGAGGAGGTTGAAATAATAGCAACACAGTGTTATTTTCTCATTCTCTCTCTGTTTTTGGAGTGTGTTACATTACTTGACATAAATAGATCCCCCCCCCTTTTTGGTGTGGGGGAGTGATTAGATCATGGAAGCTAGTCAGCACTTTGGAAACAAGTGACCTGTTTTATCATCCCAAGAAAGCCTTTCTGGGATTTTAATGGTGATGAATTTATCATGCTGGCCTCCAGGTTGTTAAAAGGTAAGGGACAACAGATATTCTAGGCAGCTCATTGGACTCCTGCAAAAATGCTGCAGGTATGTCTTAGCTCTTAGATTAATTTGAGTTCTGTCCCTGAAAATTACAGTCCATTAGAGTTCAAGAAAACACACACACACACACACACACAACCTTGACCTTTATTTCTCTTTTTTTCCCTCGCATGCATGTGTGCTTGTCTGTGGAGGTCAGAGAGCATCCTCAAGTTCGCTGTCTACTTTTTTCTTTTTCTGAGACAGGGCTTCTCATTGGCCTTGAGTTCACCAATTAGGCTAGACTGACTGACTAGTAGCCCCCAGGAATCCTCTTGTCTTGTCTCTGCCTGCTCAGCACTGGGTTGACAGGCATGCACCACCACACCCTGTATTTTACGTGGGTACTGGGGATTGAGCTCAGGTCCTCATACTTGTGAGGACTTCATCGACTGAGCTCTCTCCTGAACCATTTTCATTTCCATTCTTAATTACCCAAAACAGATTTATCAGAGAGGCTGGCATTTGGGTGAGTTGAAGCATTTTGGTCTACCTTCTGTGATGAACGTATGACTTATCCCGTCCTAGATCAGCAATGGGAGAATGTTGGCAATTTCTTATGGTTCAACCAATAGAAATCACAGGCCACTCATATGTATATTTTAAAATTGTCTTAAATGTACAAAAGATTCAGACAACCAAAAGGTATTTAGAATAATGTAAGACACTAATATCTTCACCATCCAGCTTAAAATAATACCTTTCTGTTGTGCCCAGAATCCATAGCATAGCTCTCTCCAGCATCCTCACAGCTAGGCAACAGGGAGCGGGCTTCCAGCTCAGCTCAGCTTGATTTCTCAGTGACCTGAAACCCATGCACATGGAGTCTTCAGCAATAGGCTCTTACCATTTCGTTCTGGTGGACAACTAAGAGCCTTGGTAATAGCCTGTAATATCTTGGGGGCATCAAGGCCAACAACTTGCAACCTCTGGCACGTGCCCCTCATGGGCTCACTGAGGTAGTTCCCATTCCCCTCATGGCTACACTTAGGCAGTCCACATGCTCATCATGGCCACACTGAAGTAGTCCACGTGGTCCATGAAGGCAGTCCATGTTTTCAATGTGGTGTTTTCTGGTTTTCATACTTCTATTCATGCCTTTTTTTTGTTTTTGTTTTTGTTTTTTTTTGTTTTTTCGAGGTAGGGTCTCATTCTAGCCCAGGCTGACCTGGAATTCACTATGTAGTCTCAGGGTGGCCTTGAACTCACAGGTGATCCTCCTATCTGTGCTTCCTGAGTGCTGGGATTAAAGGCATGCCCCACCAGGCCCAGCTCTATTCATGTTTTTATCTCCCTTGTTTGTATCCTCAAACACATTTTGTTGGGTGCATTCCTACATTTAAACGATGATCAAGTGCAATGGATGCTTCTGCCCCTGGCTCTCCCCGCTACCCCCATCCCAACAGCATGACTGAGACCCACTCCTATTGATCTGTGTTTCTCTCCTTCACTGTTATTTCAAAAACCAAGTAGCTGAAAGGATTTGCAGCAAAGTCAACAGTGCATGGGAGAGACAGCCTGTTTCTTCGGCTTTATAATCCTTCCCCAGCCATCCACTAAGCTTGTTTCAATCCATATTTTTGGAAGCTATTTGTATGGATTCCCTAAGATTTTCAGAAAACAAAGCAGCCGGACAATAAGCAGTGCTTTTACAAGACTAAAGGGACTTCCTGTGCCAAATCTCCCGGGCTGGCAGTGCCTGTGTATAGTGGATGCTGGATGAAGTTTTATTTATTCAACGAAGCGCAAGGGAGGGCCACCCAAGTTAACGCCTAGAGGCATGGTGCGAAATGGTTCTGAGTGCCCACAGTTTTGCCTTTTGGAAAGCACCTGCGGTCTGGAGCTGGTGTTGCAGCTTCGTGATGGATGGCAGCAAGCAGCTGAGGACGGAGTTTCATCCTGGCATTCGTTAGCTGGCCGAGCGCAGGTTGCCTACCCGCACGTCATCTATAAAGTGGACTGACAGGAGCGTCTCCTCCCAGTGTTGATCCGGGGCTCAAGGGTGCGGGTATTTGAAAGTGCCTGGCACAGGCTCTGGTCTCCTGTGAGTGATAGTCAATGTCCCGGTGGCAGCTCCTAGGCACAGAGACCCCTGGGAAGAGCCGTAACTCCGGAGTGTGCCTAGCTCTGCAAATTGAATCACGTCGTCACAGCAGAGCCTTCAGTGTCAGAAAACAATTTCAAACCCAAGCCATGAGGTGGGGGAACTAGGGCGCACAGGAAGACGTGAGAAAGCCCTCAGTCCTCTGAAGGGCTCTGTCGTGGTTCAGAGACAAAGCCAATTTGTCGTCAACATGGGGGAGACAGGAGGGCAAAGCAGAGGCTGTTGTGTTCGGGGCCAAGGTCTTGGTCTGGGGTGCCTGCACAGCGCTGAAGGGAGAGCCCCTAAGCAAACTGCCCAGCCCAGGGCCCTTGGCTGAGCTGCCTGGAGGAATGGAGAAATGCAGTTATGTTAAGTTCCTTCTCTCTCCACTTTTCCTGGGCAGTAAAGGGAACTTTTCAATTAATTCCAGGCTAATTTGGGATGTTTTCCCCCTCATATCTCACTGGGAAGTATCGGAAGTGATGGAGTGAAGGACATGGATTTAAGGGCATTATCAGAAAAGGGCTGCAACTGGTTAGCAGTGTCTGCCATGGGGGAGCAAATGGCAAGTCATCGATCTTGTGCTGTTCACCCGCCATCTGGGCATCCGTTTGAAGGAAGCAGACTCCGCTTTGCTGCTATACTTTGGTCGCATTCTTAAAATATATATATATGCATGTATACACACACACACATTTTTTAATTTAAAAATTATTTATTTCTTTATTTGAGAGAGAGAGAGAGAGAAAGAGGCAGATAGAGAGAAAGTGAATGGGTACACCAGGGCCTTCAGCCACTGCAAACAAACTCCAGACATAGGCACCACCCTCTGCATCTGGCTTATATGGGTACTGGGGAATGGAACCTGGGTCCTTGGGCTTCACAGGCAAGCGCCTTAACCTCTAAGCCATCTCTTCAGCCCAAGTTTTGCTTTTTTTTTTTTTTAAATTTTTTATTTGAGAGCGACAGACACAGAGAGAAAGACAGATAGAGGGAGAGAGAGAATGGGCGCGCCAGGGCTTCCAGCCTCTGCAAACGAACTCCAGACGCATGCGCCCCCTTGTGCATCTGGCTAACGTGGGACCTGGGGAACCGAGCCTCGAACCGGGGTCCTTAGGCTTCACAGGCAAGCGCTTAACCGCTAAGCCATCTCTCCAGCCCTTTTTTTTTTTTTTTTTTTTTTTTTTAGTGTTTTTTCTTAACTTCTCAATTGATCCAAATCCTCTTCTTTATTTCCCTCCAGTTGAAGTTGTGCCTCTCCCAGGCAGCCTTCTTGCAGCAAGAAAGGCCACAGTGGCTTCTCCTTACAGTTCAGAGTGTTGGTGTTATATGATGAGCATTGGTACTAATTCTGTCACTCCTTCCCAGCATGCTTTTCTTTGCTGGTTCTTCTTTCTGTTTTTTTTTTTTTTTTTTTTTTTTTTTTTTTTGGCTTTTCAAGGTAGGGTCTCACTCTAGCTCAGGCTGACCTGGAACTCGCTATGTAGACTTAGGGTGGCCTCGAACTCACAGCAATCCTTCTACCTCTGCCTCCCAAGTGCTGGAATCCCAGTGTGGCCACCATGCCCGGCTTTCTTTCTGAATTTTAAGTTCACCCAATTTGTTCGTCTCATAGGGCCTGAGACCTGGCCCTTCCCTCCATCTACCTTAGACCATCCTTTATCTAGATTGTCACGTGGCTAGTACCTTCTCGCCAGCAAGGTCTCAATTAAAATGTTACTTCCATATATATTCACTCCAGACCCTATCTGTGCTGTCCCACAGCTCTAGATTCTTTAAGGCACTTGTGCTGATTACTGTTTCCTTATTGATTTCTTTTGTTAAAAAAAATACCTTTTTTATTTATTTTGCAAGCAGGATGAGACAGGGAGAGAGAGAGAGTGCACACACCAGGGCCTCTAGCCACTGCAAATGAACTCTAGATGCATGTGCCACTTTGTGCATCTGGCTTTATATGGGCCATTGATCTTTGCTCCTTTCCAAATTTTTTGTTTGTTTGTTTGAGGTAGGGTCTTACTCTAGCCCAGGCTGACCTGGAATTCACTATGTCATCTCAAGCCTCAAATTCAATGCAATCCTCCTACCTCTGCCTCCTGAGTGCTGGGATTAAACGTGTGTGCTACCACACCCACTGGGTTCATAACTTGATGGGCTGTTGTGAGGCGCCAGGCACTTTAGGAGGTGGGACCTCACTGAAGGAGGTAGGTCACGGGCAGGCTGGGGGGGGGGGGACGAGGGGGAGGAAGGGAGGGATTGTGCCTTTGAAGGGAATACTTTGTCCCTGGCCCCTTCCTTATCATAGGTTGCAGAGTGCCTGAGCCAGCCATGGACTGAATCTTTTGCAACTGTGAGACAAAGCAAACATCCTTCCTTTAGTTAATTTTCTCAAGTGTTTGTCATAGCAACAGAGAGCTGAGGGATATAATGGCCCTGCTTTTAAGCCTGTCTTTTCTCCTCTGGTCTATGTAATGAGGCACCGGCTGAAATCTTTTTCCATCTCTGCCACTCACACAGCAACCAAAGAGAGGTCGTTTCCCACCCCCACCCCCTTTTTGTGCTTAGCAGACACAGCTTTTCCAAGAGAGAGGCACCAAGAGAAACCACTATACTGTAGTCCAGAGCTGGAGCAAGCCCAGCCTTCAGGGAGCCAGGATTGTGTGTTGACCTATGTCAAGCCCAAAATAGTCAAAACTCAGGTTGCACTACGCTCAAAACATAC
Source organism: Jaculus jaculus (assembly GCF_020740685.1). NCBI lineage: Eukaryota > Metazoa > Chordata > Mammalia > Rodentia > Dipodidae > Jaculus > Jaculus jaculus. The sequence goes on from NC_059114.1 coordinate 24,420,322, forward strand.
TTATATCCATATCTGCATTCTGGAAGAAAATGAAAATAATTACTTCATGTATAAGTCACTTTCAGATTTGTGTGTGTGTGTGTGTTCATATGGATGTGGGCGTGCACGTGTGTGGAGGCCAGAGGACAACCTCAGGTGTCAGTCTCAGGAATGCCATCCACTCATTTTTAAAAAAGTTTTAATTTAATTTATTTATTTGAGAGAGAAAGAGGCAGAGAGAGAGACAGAGAAAGGTGCTCCAAGGCCTCCAGCCACTGCAAACAAACTCCAGACATGTGCCACCTTGTGCATCTGCCTTACATGGGTCCTAGGGAATCAAACCTGGGTCCTTTGGCTTTGTAGGCAAGTGCCTTAACCGCTAAGCCATCTCTCCAGACTTCATCCACCTTTAAAATGTTTTTTATTATTAACAACATCCATAATTATAGACAATAAACCTTGATTATTCCCTCCCCCCTCACTTTCCTCTTCATAACTCCACCCTCTATCATATCCCCTCCCCCTCTCAATCAGTCTCTATTTTGATGTCATCATCTTTTCCTCCTATTATGATGGCCTTGCGTAGGTAGTGCCAGGCACTGTGAGGTCATGGACATCCAGGCCATTTTGTAGCTGGAAGAGTGCATTGTAAGACGTCCTACCCTTCCTTTGGCTCTTACATTCTTCCTGTCACCTCTTCTGCAATGGACCCTGAGCCTTGGAAGGTGTGATCGAGATGTTTTAGTGCTGAGCACTCCTCTGTCACTTGTTCTCAGCACTATGCCTTTTGAGTCAATCCAGAGGTCACCACCATCTGAAAAAAAAAAAAAACAAACCAGCTTCTCTAACCAAAAATGAGAGTAGCATTAATATATGGGCATGAATATTAAGAGAAGTAGAGAAGTGCTTATCAGGTACCTTGGTGAGCATAATATATGCGTTTAGCCAGACACCAGCAGGTGTTATCTCCCTAGAACTTATGACTTCCCCCATCATAGGATTTTCAGTATCAGACATATATCCCCTCCCTTCTTTTTTTGTTTATTATTTATTTATTTATTTGAGAGCAACAGAGAAAGAAAGAGGGGAAGAGGGGAAAGGGAGGGTATTACCATGGGGTATTTTTTATAATTATGGAAGTTGTTAATAAAAATTTAGAAGAAAAAAAAGAAAGAGGGGAGGAAGTGGGGGAGAGAATGGACATGGCAGGGCCTCCAACCACTGCAAACGAACTCCAGACGCGTGCGTCCCCTTGTGCATCTGGCTAAAGTGGGTCTTGGGGAATCAAGCCTCAAACCGGGCTCCTTAGGCTTCAGAGGCAAGTACTTAACCGCTAAGCCATCTCTCCAGCCCCCAGGTATTTTCTTAAAGGACAAATGTAGAAGCTGGGCACAGTGGTGCGTGCCTATTATCTCTGCACTCAAGAGGCTGAGGCGGAAGGATCTTGAGATGGACTTCTAAAGAGGAGACGTGGCCAAGGGCGGGGCTCTCAGGATTCCTATGGGGATACTCCATGACCTGTGTGCACACTGTCTCACCCTAGGAGTCCAGCCTTTCCACAGTGGCATGTGGTACCTCCTGCAGTGTCATGCAATTGTCATTGATTGCCATGATAGGGCAAGAAGAAGGTGGGACCTTTCTCTCACATTGTCATTCAGTGGAGGGATTACAGGCAGTAATGGAGCAGTAGCAATGGGTATCTCTCACACCAGCATCCCAGGATTGGCCACGGTTGCCCAAAGAGTGTGCCCACAGAGGAGGAAGGGCAGTGGTGAAGGGGTGATGTTTGCCATGGTGTAAGCCAGGTGATGGGTAGGTCTGCCCTCTGTATGTATTTTCTTGCAACAAGAATCTTTGGAAGGCACGAGGTTTGCTCTGCACACAGAATTTATGACTGCCTTGGTGTTGGCAAGGCTCCACTGGAGACAGTAATCCACTTGTAATGAATGTCTGTTCCAAATGTTCACACCTGGAGGTGCATTTGTTCCCCTAGGGGTCCCTGGCCTTGTCTCTTTTGGTTTTCTCAGCTGGAAAGGTGCTACTGGTATCTGATGGGTAGAGAAGAGCTGTAAAATGTCCTACAGGCATAGGAGCCTGTGACATAATCTCATCCTCAGATGCCCTACTCTGCCCCCTCCAGTGTCCCCAGGGTTACCTCCTAAGTGAGTAAGTCGTGTTCTGATATGGCAGAGAAATGGGGAACTGAGGCAGAAAGGAAAAGATAGTTAATAGAAGGCACTGGGGAGCTGACTCAGTGGTAAGGAGGACTGAGTTCAGATCTCTAGAACCCATGCAAAATGCCAGGGATGGCAGTGCACAGCTGTGATGTCACAGCTGGAGGCAGAGACAGGAGGATACCTGGAGCTTTCTGGCTAGCTAGTCTATACTAATCAGCGAGCTCAGGGTTCAGTGAAAGTAACATGGTGTGAGTTGGAGTGAGATACCTGTTGCTGACCCATGACTGCCTCATGCACACAGACATGTATACACTCTTGCACATACACATAGAGACACACATACACATGTTCATGTATACCACACACATGTACAACATACATAAAAATACATATACACACATAAATTAATTTAAAAGGCTAATAGGGCTGGAGAGATGGCTTAGTGGTTAAGGTGCTTGCTTGCAAAGCCTAAGGACCCATGTTTGGCTCTCCAGATCCCATGTTAGCACAAAGGTGAGGCAAGGACAAGGTCACACTGCCCACTAGATAACACAAGCGTCTGATGTTTGATTGCAGAGGCCCTGGTGCATCAATTCTTTCTGTATGTCTCTCCTCTCTCTGAAATAAAATTTTACAAAAATTAAAAAGGCAAATAAGCCAGATGTGGTGACACACACCTTTAATCCCAGCACCTGGGAGGCTGAGATAGGAGTATTGTTATGAGTTTGAGGCCAGCCTGGGCTATAGAGTGAGTTCCAGGTCAGCTGGGCTACAATGAGATCCTGCTTCAAAAAGTCAAAAAAGGGATAAGAGGCTCAGAGGCTAAAGGCACTTGCTTGCAAAGCCTGTCAACCTGGGTTCGAGTCTTCAGTACCCGTGTACAGCTGGATGCTCAGGGTGGTATGTGCATCTGGAGTTTTTTTGCAGTGGTAAGAGGCCCTGGCATGCCCATACTCATCTGTCTCTTAAAATGAAAAATGTGTGTGAGTGTGGAGGGGGGTGCTGGAGATATAGCTCAGTGGTTAAGGCACTTGCCTGCAAAGCCTGACAACCCTGGTCCAATTCCTCAATACCCACATAAAGCCGGATGCTCAAAGTGCTGCAGAGACCCTGGAGACCCTGGCATGCCCATTCTCTCTGTCTGTCTCCTCTCTATCTCTCTCTGCTTGCAAATAACTAAAATATATTTTAAATCACAAAAAAGAGGAAATAGAGGGGCATCATCATACCACTGGAGCTTATTCCTACTGGGAACCCCAGGGGCATGCACCAGGGAGGCCTTATCTGGATGGTGAGGAGCCACAAGATAAATGCCAACTCCTACAGTCTGTTCTTGAGTTGTCTGTTGCTCCCAGGAGGCCCTGCTAGCATGCCCTTTATTCCTAAGTGACAGGAAGTGTAGCCTGTCTCCTCGGTGGGACGGAAGCGCTTCCAGGACAAGGGCCTGTCTGCCTTGGCTACCGTTGGAGCTCTGGTGTGCCGCAGGTATCCTATAAAGATTCACAGGATGAGTGAGTGGACCTCTTTGGAATGGACTGGGAGGACTCATTATGTACAAACGGCGGGCCACAAACCAGGGGCCATAACAGTGGGACATTATGACCACAGGGGAGGATGCAATGTTGAGGAGGAAGTGGGGAGCTGTTCAACCCACTCTCTTGCTGCAGAAGGAGTTGTGTGTCTTGTCACTTGGATGGGACCCCTGTGTCCCAGCAGCCTCAGCTTCCACGTGACTAGGCTGGGGCACTTCTCCCTGCCGCGGGAGGTGGCGGTCTCCTGGCTGACTCCACCCACGATCTTGTTCACCTGCCTCTCCTGGAAACACTTCCCTTCGAGCCTGCAGCCTTTCCTTTCTCCCCTTTTCCTCTTTGTACCAAAAGACAAAAGTCATGTCACAAAGCCTGTCCTCACAATGGCGCATTCTGCACTCAGGTTGCTTCTAAATCTCTCTGCAGTAGAGATGCACACTGAAAGTTCAAGAGCGACACTGTCTCCATGATTGGTGGCGAGACCTTGTGTGTGTGTGTGTGTGTGTGTGTGTGTGTGTGTGTGTGTGTGTGCGTGTGTGCATGTTCAGGCATATGTGGACACACATGCATGCATATGTGTGTATATGGATGCCAGAGGTTAATATCTGGTGCCTGTCTTTCTTTCTTTCTTTCTTTCTTTCTTTCTTTCTTTCTTTCTTTCTTTCTTTCTTTCTTTCTCTCTCTCCCTCTCTCTTTTGGCAGGGTCTCACTCTAGCCCCACTGAACAGGAATTTACTCTGTAGCTTCAGGCTGGCCTTGAGCTCACAGGGATCCTCCTACCTTAGCCTCTCCAGGGTTGGGATTGGTTTGGTGTCTTTCTTAGTTACTCTCCATCTTATGTTTTGAGACAGGATCTCTGTCTCAGGAACACGAAGTTCACATATTCAGCTGAACGACTTAGCTAGTGAGCCCTGAGGATCCTCCTGTGTCTGCCTCCCCAGCACTGGGATTACAGGTGCACCTGGATTTCACATGGGCACTGGGGAACCTGAATGCAGGTCCTTATGTTTGCATGGCACACACTTTACTGACTGAGCCGACTACCTCTCCAGCCCCCAGGTTAAGCTTTAAATGGACCAGTAGAAAATAAACAGCCAGGCAGGACAGGCAATATTTCAGGGACACAAACAGATGGAAGGCCAGATTGGGACTATATGGGGTGCCAAAGGGTATACTAGAAAACAGTAATGTATTTGCTATAGTGAGATATTTTAAATCTGTTGTAAGTAAAATAATACCCTTTCACAAGAAAAGATGAAAGCAGCTTGTGAGATAGCTTTTGCAGTACACAGGAGGAGCATAATTAGGTAATTAATTTTTCTGCTAGTGGTGATCTACCTACTTAGGACATTCACTTCACTGGTGAGAGCAGCTACTCTGAAAACCACCATAGCAGTGGTAATTGCATTCGAGATATGACCACATTCAATGTTGTAATTCCAAGTCACATGTGAAGCCGTGAAATGAAGATAATAAGGCAGCTGGAAAGTGGAGCTTTTAATACATTTCACCCAGGAGTTTATGTCTCTAATTTTCATGCATTTTCAAGTTCCATTAACAAAAGAGGGGAGGAATCTCTTGTCCAGTAGAATTGAAGTGGATTTAAATTTTTTTATTTATTTGCTTATTTTGAGACACACACACACACACACACACACACACACACACACAGATAGAGAGAGGGAGAATATGGGTGCCAGGACCTCCAGGCACTGCAAATGAACCCCAGATGCATGTGCCATTTTGTGCATCTTGCTCACATGGGTCCTGGGGAATCAAACCTAGGTCCTTAGCCTTCTCAGGCAAGTACCTTAACCACTAAGCCATCTCTCCAGCTCTGCAATGGATTTTTAAAATTCTTCTTCTGTGTGTGTATGCAGGTGTGCATACTAAGCGTGATGTGATGTGTGTGCATGTGTGGTGTCTGCAGGTGCGTGCATGTCAGTGAGTGTAGAGGGCAGAGGAGAATGCCAAATGTCCTTCTACCTCTCCTCCGCATGTTTCCTTGACAGGGAGTCTCTCACTGAACCTGGAGCTGCTGTTTTTGGTCTAACTGGCTGACCAGAGAGAATTCCAGCAATTCTCGGGTCTCCACTCCCAACAGGATGTGGTAACCAGGCATGCATGGCCATGTAGACTGTTTACATGGGAGCTGGAGAATGGAATTCGGGGTGCATCCGGCCCCTTCAAGCTCTCAGGCTTGCATTGCAAGCACTTTCCCACTGAGCCTTCTCCCCAGCCCTGGAGTGGATTTTTAAAACTACTGATATTTCTCTTTCTTTCTCTCTCTCTCTCTCCTGTTCAAACTCTTTTGAGATAAAAATCTTATCTGCACGTGTGGTAATTTGATGGAGGGACTTAATGAGAGTGCTATAAATGTCAAGGCCAGAAGGGGCCATTCACCCCGTACCCCTTGCACACATGAGATAGCTCTTGGCTCTAGTAATGATTTATGACTAATTCGAACTCTTGTTCACGAGGACTGATTTACACGGGAAACTCTCCTGACAGCGGTTCACTCTGAGGTCACGCGAGATTTGGATGCTGCACTCATTTCCTTTGGAAAGGAGCGCGGAGCCTGCTGAGTCCCACAGTCTCGGACGTCTGAACGCTTGGCCCTCCGCTGGTGTCATGGCTTAGACAGGCTGCGGAAGCTTTAGGAGGGGGAGCCTTGCTGAAGGAGGTGGGTTTTGTAGCCGTTCACTTGTGCCCGCTGTCTTTCTCTGCGGGAGACTCCGGCTGCAGTGCGACCTCCCAGCCTCCTCCTCCTCCCGCTGCCAGGCCTGCCCGGCGCGCTGCGCTGCACCCCCGGGCACTGCAAGCCAGAATCAAGCCTTGCCTTCTGTAAGTTGCTTCCTGTCAAGTATTTGGTCATGCAACGAGTAAAGTCACTGAGACCGAGCGCTTCAATGATGGGGTCTGGATCAGGTCTGCAGGCAGATCCGGGGCTAGCCGTGCACATGCCAAACAGAAAACGCACTCAGGAGCAAGCCATTCAGGCCATCCAAGGGTTAAATAGACAAGTGTATGCAAGTGTGCCTGGGCGGGAGTGATGCATACCTTTAATCCCAGCCCTGGAGAGGCAGACGTAGGAGGATCTGTGAGTTTGAGGCCAGCCTGAGACTACATAGTGAATTCCAGGTGAGCCTGGGCTAGGGTGAGACCACACCTGGGAAAAAAAAAAAAGTTGAAAACGAAAGTCACATATATGCTCAAGTTAGCAGAGAAGAAAGCTAGACCTGGTCACTGTGGACAACCCTGGACTCATTTTACATTAGTGATAACTAACCTGTGTCTAGTTCCCATCCTAATTAATTTTTTATATTTTAAAAAATCTTTTTATATTTATTTATTTGACAATGAGAAAGAGGTAGGGAAAGGGGAGAGAATGGGCACACCAAGACCTCCACCCTCTGCAAAAGAACTCCAGAGGCATGTGCCAACTTGAGCATCTGGCTTACATGGGTCCTGGGAAATTGAACCTGGGTCCTTTGGCTTTGCAGGCCAAACTGTTTAGTTTAGCCTTAACTGCTAAGCCTTCCTTCCAGCCCTCATCCTTATTATTTTGGCTTCTGTAAATAGGCAGTTACATTGAACCTTCTATGTGTTCGGAATGTTGGAAGTATTACGTAGAGTCAAAGAACATTGTTGAGTAGTGAGGTAAAAATTTAGAGATTAGAAGGAGCAGTCTTGGTGACATGGCTTGTGTTTCTGGATCAAACCTTCTTCACTGATTTAGAAACCACTTTTTGGTCTGGCCAAACTGCTCAGTGGTGAAGGCACCTACCTACAAAACCTGAGGACCTGGATTTGATTCCCCAGTACCTAGATAAAGCCAGATTCACAACGTGGCATATGTACTTGGACTTTGCAGTGGCTAAAGGCCTTGGTGCACCCATTCTCTTGCTGTCTCTGTCTCTCACTCAAATAAATAAATAAAAATAAAAACCATTTTTCTTCCCCTGTAATGGTTTGTCTTGAAGTCAGACCTCAGCTCAGTGGCCCAATAATAAGAATTGATGAGTATATGCCGAGTTTGGTGGCACACACCTTTAATCCCAGCACTCAGGAGGCAGAGGTAGGAGGATCGCCATGAGTTCAAGACCACCCTGAGACTACATAGTGAATTCCAGGTCAGTCTAAACTATAGTGAGACCCTACTTCAAAAAACAAAAACAAAACAAAAAATTGACAAGTGTAAAATAGACACAATAAGAAAGGGGATCCAAGTTTCCTAGAAGAGAGACCCATTTAATCCTTAGATTCTTGCTCAAAGGGGCTTACTTTCAAATGCAAGGAACATCTTTTTTAAAAAAATTAAATTTATATACACATATTTATTTATTTACTTGAGATATGTGTGTGTGTGTGTGTGTGTGTGTGTGTGTGTGTATAGAGAGAGAGAGAGAAAGAAAGAGAGAGAGAAAGAGAAAGAGAGAGAGAGAGAAAATGGGCATGCAAGGGCTTCTAGCCATTGCAAATGAACTCCAGATGCATGCGCCCTTGTGCATCTGGTTTTACATGGGTTCTGGGGAATCGAACCTGGGTCCTTTGGCTTTGTGGGCAAGCACCTTAACCACTAAGCCATTCCTCTAGCCCAAGGGATATCTTGTTAGGCTGCTGAGTGTGGGTTCCTCTTCCGTATCTCAGGCTTAGCATCATGCAGAACAAGGTACCTGACAGAAACAACTCCAGGGAGGAACTGTGTTATTTTGGCACATGATCCGCAGGGCCCCAGTACCTCAGGGCAGGGCAGGGATGGCAGCGGCAGTGGGAGACTGCAGCTGCTTTCATCACAGTGGACCAGGAAGCAGAGAGTAGCAGGAACCACGGTGGGCGCAATGCCAAAGGTCCATCTCTACGTGACCTTCATTCACCAGTTAGGTCCTTACATTCTAAAGGCTCTGCAGATCCTCACCCCAAACAGTACCACCAGCTGGGAAGCAAGTGGTCAAAGCATGAGCCTGTGGGGACTTTTCAGATGCAAAAAACCTCTCTTCACTGACCCTTCTTCTCACCTCATCTTTTTTTTTTTTTTTCAAAAAATGTTATTTGTTTGCAAACAGAGAGAGAAGCAAGACAGAGAGAATGGGCACAACAGGGCTTTTAACTGTTACAAATGAACTTAAGCTTCGAATCCCAGTTACTGGGCTTTGCAGGCAAGCACCTTAACCTGAGCATCTCTCCAGCCCCTCACCTCATCTTTTCAGAAGTGTTGGTACAGCTCCTTGTAGGTGCCTCCTTTTAGAGAACCCCAGTGACTTGTGAGGTGCGACTTCAGTTTTCTCATCTGCAGCCCACAGAAATACCTGGCCCAGCCCTTTGCATGAGCCCAGGTCAAGGGGATCCTAGGTGTTGCAGTCAGGTCCGCATTGCTGGCAGAAATCACCTGACCAAGAGCAGCTTGTGAGCAAAAGGTTTATTTTGGCTTACAGACTTGAGGGGAAGCTCCATGATGGCAGGGGAAATGATAGCATGAGCAGAGGGTGGACATCATCTCCTGGCCAACATCAAATGGACAACAGTAGAAGGAGAGTGTGCCAAACACTGGCAAGGGGAAACTGACTATAATACTCATAAGCCTGGCCCCAACAACACATTCCCTCCAGGAGGTGTTAATTCCCAAATCTCCATCGGCTGGGAACCTAGCATTCAGAACACCTAAGTTTATGGGGGACACCTGAGTAAATCCACCACATTCCACCCCTGGCCCCCATATCCATCCATGATGTAAAATGTAATGCATTCAGTCCAACTTTAAAAGTTCCCGTAGTCTTTATCAATCCTAATGATGTTCAAACATCCCCATAATCCAAGGTCTTTTAACAAAAAATATCCCCCCCCAAACCTGTAAGATAAACATTCACACTGCAAAAGATGGCATTGGGCATAGCAAAGGAAGAGTCAACCAATACAAGATTTTTTTTTTTTAGTGTCTCAAAATTCAATAAAACTTTATTCGCTTCCATTCTTTCACCTTTAACAGAAAACTGGAGAAAGCAAAAATGTTTTGTGTTTACAAAGATAAACGCCTCTTTACCCAGAGATCAAAACCTCAAATGACAACGGGGAAGATAAAAGTGCCCTCCCCCACAACCCCTGAGCAGACCCTTGTAATCTTAGAGCTTTCAGTCCACTGGCCAGGGACACTGTAAGATGCCAATTTGAGATGAGGGCCAAGAAATGCGGCCAATCCACGCCCGTGATATAAACTTAAACAGAAGCTACACCAGGGACCAAGTGCCTGTACATAAACAGCACACTACAATACAAGATTTAAACAGGGAAAACATCAAACTCTGTACTTCCAAGTCCAGCAACTCTAGTCAGTCTCCAAGTCCGATAATTCTAACCAGCAATAAATCTCTGAAATTCCAATTCTGCCATTCCATCTAGGCTACTCACAGTCCTGGAAAACTTTATCTGGGGCTGGCAGCTTTCCTTAGCAGTGATCTTGTAGTCCTGGCATCTCCACTGGATCTCCACTGCAACCCACAGTCCATCCTGTCTCCATGCAGGCATCCAGCAAACCTGCTTCACATTGCCCATGGCCGTTTCCAAAACACAAGACCATGTTGCAAACGCAGTGACCCTCTCTTTCCTACTCTGTACTCTATAATAGCAGGGAGGATGTCAATTTGTTAATCCAGTGAGGAATAAAGCAGACTTTGAAGAACAGGACACTCCTTGAGTACTCAGGCCCCTTCAAAAGAGTTTACATTCTTCCTGTTGCCCCAGTGCAGGTCAGCTGGCCCAATCTCAATGGTTGTAATCTCTCAAACAATTGCAAGTGAACGGGCAGCAGTTTAGGCCCAAGGATTTCATTTTTTTCTGTGCCATACCCCTCTGCTCACATCAGCCCATTTCTATGCAATGCAACCCCACACAACTTGTCAGGATACAGCCATAACAGCAAGCCTCTCACACAAACTGCTTTTAGCCCAGTCCAGACAAAGCTGACAATTTATAGTTTTTACTGCATTCAGATCTTTCCACTCTGACCAGAATAGTCCATCAAACTGTACTTACAGCACTGCAAAGCATCTCTTAGGCCAAGGTTTCAAGTCCTTCCACATTCCTCTTGAAAATCAGCTCCAAAAGGCCAAAGCCACACAGTCAGGTGTCTAGTAGCAACGCCACTCTCGGTACCACTTTACTGTTGCAGTCAGGTTCTCATTGCTGGCAGAAATCACCTCACCAAGAGCAGCTTGTGGGAAAAAGGGTTTATTTGGCTAATAGACTCAAGGGGAAGCTCCATGATGGCAGGGGATAACTATGGCATAAGTAGGTGATCACATCACCTCCTGGCCAACATCAGGTGGACAACAGTAGAAGGAGAGTGTGCCAAACACTGGTAAAGGGGAAACTGGCTATAACATCCACAAGCCCACCCCCAACAATACACTGCCTCCAGGAGGCATTAATTCCCAAATTTCCATCAGCTGGGAACCCAGCATTCAGAATACCTAAGTTTATGGGGTACACCTGAATCAAACCACCTCACCAGGAAATGACTTCAGGTCTGTTAATGAGAGGCCTGTTTACTGAGGACTCTGATCACAGCAGTTGACCAGCTTTCCTGGTAACTGCCTGAGTGAGGAGTGGGGCAGTACACCGATGTAGAATTTTCTTTGTTTTTCTGCTGAGAGATGGATCAGGGGTCCCCAGCCTCCACAGGAAGCCCTTTTCCACAGGAGCCCATGTTGTTACAGCTGGCTGTGTTTGGAGATTCTAAGTGCTGCTGAGAGGGAACGATGAAGTCTTTTTTTCTTTGGGGAAAGGAAGCTCCAAGTTCTATAGTTCATTTCATTTTATGGTGTGTGTGAATCAAAGGGGGTAGGGAGAGTAGACGGGGAAGCAGCGAGGCGGAGGGAATGCATGTATAGATTTCTATGCAGTCTTTTGAAGATTTCACGCCTGGTCCACTTTGCAGTCTGATGGTGACAAACAATTCATCTGTCCCTGAAAGCATGCTAAAGAATGCCAATCAAAGGGCAAAGTACATGGCCCATTCTGAGTGATTTGAAGTTCAGTAACTGTGCAGCTTTCTGTTCCTATTAAATTTAAAAGGGAATGCCTGCTTTCTAAATGCTTAATTACCAGCGAGTGTGCTTTGGAGACTGCCTAAGAAATCAAGGAAGGCTTGTTCATTTTTCCATTTCAGTCTTTGCTCTTCCACTAAGAGGCCCTAGGCACCTGCTGCCTTTTCTCTGGTCTGGGCGTCCACTGCTGCCCTCCTCTAATCCAGCCATCTTACATCATAGCATCATGCCAAACCTGTTTGGGTGATCTCTCCCTTGAAGCCTTTCTAATTAAGTCTTCTTGAAAAATGACATTTAATTATAGAGAAAGGTTTTCTTTGGGTCCCTAAGATAGCAAATATTTCAATTAAATTGCTATCATCTTTGTGCTTCCCTCTCTTCCTCTCACCCAGAGAGATGGCAGAAAATAAAATGTAAGAAACAAACAAACAAAAAATAACAGAGCTGCATCTCCGGTGTGTTTACTTGATTGTTTTGACAGACTTCCAGCAGGCTGTGAACAATCTCAGACTGGCCTTCGATCAGATAAATAGGTTGGATTAAACATCCTTTTACACTCTACCAGTGACACCAAGGATGGCCTGCTCCATGGCCTAGCTGGCAGCAACTGGGTCTCAAACAAGGGTGCCTCAAACCATGACCTTTAATTTTTTTTTTATGTATTTATTTATTTATTTGAGAGTGACAGACACAGAGAGAAAGACAGAGGGAGAGAGAGAGAATGGGCATGCCAGGGCTTCCAGCCTCTGCAAAGGAACTCCAGATGCGTGCACCCCCTTGTGCATCTGGCTAACGTGGGACCTGGGGAACCAAGCCTCGAACCAGGGTCCTTAGGCTTCACAGGCAAGCACTTAACCGCTAAGCCATCTCTCCAGCCCAAACCATGACCTTTAGTGTGGTGTGATTGATGTGTTTGGTTCATGATTGGTCACAGGAGTGACACCCACTCTGGGAAAGCTGAGTTTGAGGAGCCAGGTATCAATGACTGTGGAGGGTTGGCCTGGCTCCTGAGACCTACTTTGAAGAAGGAGGGTAGAAGTGTTCATTTGCAAAGGTTTGACCTCTCAGGCTCTGAAGACCAGCGTGCTGGGACTTACCACCCAGCTTCCCATCATCCCAACGGTACGGCTTTCTGGGGAGTCTCAAGAGTTCCCATCTGGGACATGGGATGAATAACTGCTTTCCAGGGGTGGTGAGAGTCCGGGGAGCTCTGTGAGTGTCCCGGGCTGGCTCGCTCCCCTTGAATGCTGGCACTGAGAAAGTGGAGTTGTGGGAGGTTTGTTAAGAGAGCTCTTGGGATTCACGGGGTGGAAGGGGCACGAAGGGAAGAGGACAAGGCCTAGTAATTGCTTCAGCTGATGACTAAGGGACAGCTGCAGCTAGAGGGACACTCCAGGAGGGTCCAGCCTCGGGCTGTGGTGATCAGGCCTGTGTACTGCACGCCAGCCCGTCATGGTGGGGGCCACGTGGAGGGGCGCTGTGGTGGCATGTTCTCTGAGGCAACCTGGAATTTCCATTGCTGGGCTTGGGTCTCGGGGGCCTAGGCTATCCAAAAGCTCACCTCTCCAAGATGTGGAACTGCCCAGGCAAGGGAAGAGCAGAGCCCTGCATCACAGCCATCCTGTGGTCATGGCTGAGAAATGCTTTCTGGATGCGTCTATGAGAAGCCAGGTACCCTGCTGGGCATCTGTCCTGTGCTTTCAAGTGCCTCATGATGGAAAAGAGGGGCTTGTGTTCTGAGGGCTTTACTGCATGCATGGGTGAGTAGAGGTGTGGGCTATAGACAGGGAACAAGACCCCTGGAATGCCACGTACACATAGCCACTCTGTATGCAGCACCCCTCACAGGTGTATACACCTGCACACACACCTGCACACACTGCGGCCCTGTAGCTAGGTCAGCTTTCCGTCACTATAACACATCACGCCCAAGGCAATCACCTGTTAAGAGGTCTGACTTGGCTCAGAGCTTTGGAGGGTCCCTTCCATCAGTGACGGGGCCTGCGTTAAGGCCACGTATGCAAGAATACATGCATAGCAGAACTACTGCTCTCCTGGCAAGAAAGCAAGACAGACAGACAGACAGAGAGACAGAGAGGGAATGAGAGGGAGAGAAAGATAGGGGGAAGGAGGGAAAGGTGTTGGAGGACCTTAATCCCATCAGAGGTGCAGTCCCAATGATCTAAGGTCCTCCCACAAGTCTTCACCCCTCCGAGATCCACCATCACCCAACAGTGTCACTTTGGGGGCTGAGCCTTTGTCACACAGACCTTTGGGGAACATTCAAGAGCCACACTTGTAGCATCTGTATACCTCTGCATGTACATAGCCAGCGCACATACCAGCACACTCACACATCGACACCCCCCACAACATCCCCTCATCCCCCTCATACCTGGGGGCACACACAGACACACACGGCATCCAGGGGTGCTGACAAATAGGCACTTCCTTCTACAGTGACTCTGTTTCCAAACAAGGTCTCGTTCTGAAACTCTTGAGTGGTCGGACTTGTTTTTTTTTTTTTTTTTTTGTGGGGGAGGTGTGCTACAGAGAAGTGACATTTTCTAGATCAGACTTTTAAAAAACATTTTGTTAACTAATTTATTTGAGAGAGAGAGAGAGAGAGAGAGAGAGAGGCAGAAAGGCAGATAGAAAGAGAAGGGCCTCCAGCCACTGAAAACAAACTTCATTCTCATGTGCCATCTTGTATGTCTGGTGTTTGTGCCCTTAGGTTTTGCAGGCAAGTGCCTTAACTGCTGAGCCATTTCTGCAGCCCAAGGTGACCCTTTTCATGGCAGCCTTGGCTGGCTCTTCCCTCTTCCACCTGAACTGTGTCACTGTAGAAGGGGTGAGAAGGGTCCCTAAGAAAGGTGAGCTGCAGTGTTGCTCTGTTCGGTGGGGGGGGGGGGCACACTTCCTGCAGCTCAGCCTGAAAGAGCAGGTGGTGCCCTGGGTGGCTTGTATTGAAGGCTTGGTGTCCTCCCCTCCCCCACAGCAGAGCAGGTCGGCCAACTTCACGCTGAACTGTGTCCATGCCCCACATTTCCCTATCCTGACTGTGCCTCACATTGCCCCAGACCTTCTGTGTTAATGACGTTTCTCTTCTCCATGACCAGATACCTGAGAGAGCAGCTTTAGGAGGAAGGACATATTTTGTTTAAATGTTTTGTTTATTTATTTATGAGTGAGAAGAAGAGAGTGGGCATGCCAGGGCCTCTAGCCGCTGCATATGAACTCCAGACACATGTGTCCCCTTGTGCATCTGGCTTATGTGGGTCCTGGGGAATCGAACCCAGGTCCTCAGTCTTCACAAGAAATGCCGTAACCACTAAACCATTTCCCCAGTCCCTGGAAGGACATATTTTTAAAACATATTTTATCTCTTTCCTTTCTCTTTTGTCTTCCTTTCTTTCTTTCTTCCTTCCTTTCTCTCTTCCACCCTTTATTTGCTAGAGAGTGAGAAGGAAGGGGGTGGACACACCAGGGCCTCTAGCCACTACAAATGAATTACAGAATGCGTGTGCCACCTTGTGCATTTGGCTTTACATGGGTACTAGGGAATCAAACTCTTGTACCTAGGCTTTGCAGGCAAGCACCGTAATCACTGGCCGATCTCTCCAGCCTGGAAGGACTTATTTTGACTCATGGTTTAAGGGGATGCAATTCATTATGGTGGGGCAAGCATTGACTTCAGTTCCGGGCAGTGAGAACGTGAGGTAGTCACATCGTGGTGGCATGCAGGAAGCAAACAATTCTGGCAGTAACCAGAGGTAGAGATAAGCTTTAAGCTTACCCCCTGCAACACAGCCATCTGCTTCTTTCTGCTAAACCCCATCTCCTGAAGGTTCCACAACCTCCTAAATCAGTGCCACAAGCCGGGGACCAAGTGTTCAGACACATGAGCCCATGGGGGTCATTTCACATCCAAGCCAGAACACCTCTAACCAAAGTTTCCTCACGGATCTGTGAGTCGAGTCCATTGCTTGGATGCTTGGCTCTTTCTCTCTCTGAGGAATCTCGTTCTCTTGAAGGCACACTGGCTCCCAGCATGTGCAGCAAGCACAGGAAGTAAGAAAGAGTGATAGAATCAACTCCCAGGGTCCCCAGGCTTTCTCGCCTAGGATCAGCTTGAAGCTGTTAGTGGACTTGACAGCTGGGGGGGGGGGGTGGTGAGGTTGGGAGAACGCCTCTGCCAATGCCCCCTCCTTATGAGGACACCGCAAGTGTCCCTGACTGAGAAGAGAAATCACAGGTTACATAAAGTGGCTGATGGTGGAGACAGGAAATCCGTCTAGCCGTGGAGCACCTGTAAAAGCCAGACATTCTCTAAAGTTTAGATCCACGCTTCCAGGGGCATATCCCTAGCACCTAGTTTCCGGAGGAAACAGCTAAGAGAGGTAAAGTCATTTGCTTAAAGTCACACAAGAAGCCATTGCTGAACTGGGATTTGGACACATCTGTGGTGACCCTTATCCTGTCCCTTTTCTCTTTCTTTCCTTCCATCCGTTCTTTTTCTTTCTCTCCTCTCTTTCTTTCTAACGATGGAAGACATTTAGCTATTTTTTTAAAAAATCATCTAACATTTCAACTCTGTAGAAATCAAATACAAAACACCAACATCTTCATGTCTATTTTTTATATTTATTTATTTATTTGACAGGGAAGTAGATGAGACATCTTTCCAGCCCCCATGTCTGTTCTTTTTTTAAATCTATTTTTGTTTGTTTATGTATTTGAGAACTCTCTCCAACACTCCATGTTTCTTCCTCCTTTATCCTTCCTTCCCCCTCCCTCTACTCTCCTTCCCCGTCCCTTCATCCCTCATCTGTGGTAGTCTGAATTTATGTCTCCCCACAGACTCAGAAGTTCTATTAAAGCTTGTACCTTGGATTTCCAGCTACCTGGCTAGAAGAGGTGTCACTGGGGGGCAGATCCTGGGGTTGAACCCCGAGGTGTGTTTGGGGGCAGATATGAATTGCCCATAGTCGTATGGGAGTGGTCTGAGTTCTGGGGGTGCTCCTGCTGTGGGTTCATGCTGCGGACTTGCTCGTGGTGCTGGTTGTGTCTCTCTGCTTGACTCCATGAATGGGAGCCAGCTGCTCCTGCCATTGATGCAACTTCCCCCTTGATCTATAAGCTTAAAATAAATCCCTTCCTCCCATAAACTATTTGGAAGTTCATCCCAGAAACAGGAGCTGTCTACACTGCTATCCTCCTTCCATTCCCCTCCATCCATCCTGTTGCAGTCAGGTTCGCATTGTTGGTAGAAATCACCCAACCAACAGCAGCTTCTTGGAAAAAGAGATTTATTTTGGCCTACAGGCTTGAGGGTAGGCTCCACGATGGCAGGGAAAACGATGGCATGAGCAGAGGGTGGACATCACCCCCTGGCCAACATAAGGTGGACAATAGCAACAGGAGAGTGTGCCAAACACTGGCATGGGGAAACTGGCTATAACCCCCATAAGCCCGTCCCCAACAATACACTCCCTCCAAGAGGCCTTAATTCCCAAATCTCCATCAGCTGGGAACCCAGCATTCAGAACTCCTGAGTTTATGGGGACACCTGACTCAAACCTCCACACATCCTTTACTCCCTCCATGCCTCTTCCTTCATTTCCCCTCCCACCATCCCTCGGCCCTTTCTCCTCCCTCCACGCCTCCTCTTCCTCCTGCCATTCCCCCCTCCATCCTTCTAGCCCGGGGCAAGGGCAATGCTAACTGCTAGCCTCAGGGTGGCTTCACTGTCTCAGGTGGCTTCAGCTTCTCACACCAATGAAATCAATTCCTCGAATTAAATTCTCTCTGGTGAAAGTACTTGAAATGGCTTCTGATTTCTGTTGTTTTGAGACAGGGTTTCGCTATGCAGCCCAGGCTGGCCACCAACTTGGAATCCTCTTGTCTCAGCCTCTTGAGTGCTGGGATTAAAAATGGATAGTTTCCCCAGGCGTGGTGGTGCACGCCTTTAATCCCAGCACGTGGGAGGCAGAGGTAGGAGGCTTGACATGAGTTCAAAGCCACTCTGAGACTACAAAGTCAATTGTTCCAGGTCAGCCTGGGCTAGAGTGAGACCCTACCTCAAAAAACCAAAAAAAAGATAGCTTCTGGGGCTGGAGAGATGGTTCGGTGGTCAAGGCACTTGCCTGCAAGTCTAACAACCCTGGTTTCATTCCCCTGTAGCCACATAAAGCCAGATGCCCAAAGTGGCACATGTATCTGGAGCTCATTTTCAGTGGCTAAAGGCCCCTGGTACATCCCTTTTCTCTGTCTGTCTCAATCTCTCACTTTGTATTAACAAATAAATAAACATATTTTTTTGTGGCTTTTCGAGATAGGGTATCACTCTAGCCCTGGCTGACCTGGAACTCACTCTGTAGTCTCAGGGTGGCCTCAAACTCACGGCGATCTACCTACCTCTGCCTCCCAAGTGCTGGGGTTAAAGGTGTGCAACACCACACCCAGCTCAAATAAACATATATTTTTTTCAAATGGATGGCTTCTGATTTCTTGATTTGATCATAACCAAAACGCCAGTTAAATGTCCTCACTTCTTGGACCCTTGATTTCCCTCTCTGTAAAGCGAGCATAAAAATTGCACTTACCACCTAAAGTAATGTGATGATAAAATGAGTTAATTCCACATACACTGTTGGCTCAGTGACTGGCAAACAAAAGTGGTTTTCCCTGCTTGCAGACCCTCAGCACAAGCTCCCTGCAGTCACTTCAGCAGCGTGATTAATTCTCTACTTAGCCACCAAGCTTTATCTTGAAATGAATGAGTTCTGAGTGTGCATATTAATGACCATCACCAGGGAGACATGTCCCACTGACAGGCAGAGCCTTAGCCTAGCAGTTTATGCCCTCTCTCTTCCTCCCCTCTTCCTCCTCGAGGCGCAGGGCAGCCAGCACCACTCCCCGACGCCAGGTATAGCCAGATGGATGCAGAGAGAATGCGGACCCTTCACACTTTCTCGGGGCTCCGGACGGTCCATGTCTCATCACAATACACATGCTTCTCTTACAGATCCATCTTTCACACAAGCTTCAGTGCCTGGTGCCAATTGTCAACAGATCAGATTGCTGGCTAATTTTAGCTCACTCCCAGTGGTCTGGCAGACATAATTAACACCACAGAGGGTCAAGCAAGCCTGCTTGTTGACCGTGACTGGGATACTTTAAACCATGAATGCTAAGGTAAGGTAAGGTAAGGCCTGAGAGGCCATCTACCTGGACCAGTGGGTGTTTCTTATTCCTCCATACTTCCAAAGCCACCTGTCCCATTAAGATAAGTACATATGGGCTGAAGAGATGGCTCCGTGGTCAAGGCACTTGCCTGCAAAGCCTAAGGACCAATGTTCAATTCCCCAGTAGCCACTTAAAGCCACAAAATGGCACATGTGTCTGGAGTTGATTTGCAGTAGCTTAGAGGCCCTGGCATGCCCATTCTCTTTCTCTCTGCTTCTCTTTCAATCTCTCATAAATAAATAAATTAGTGGTTAAGGCTCTTATCTGTGAAGCCTAAGGACTCAGGTTTGATTCCCCAGGGCCCATGTAAGCCAGATGCACAAGGTGGCATATGCATCTGGAGTTCATTTGCAGTGATTGGAGGCCCTGCCTCTCCTATTCTCTGTATCTGCCACTTTCTCTCTTTTTCTCTTTCTCAAATAAATAAATAAAATTAAGATAAAAAAATTTAAGTAGGGATGGGGAGATTGCTTAGTGGTTAAGGCATTTGCCTGCAAAGCTAAATGACCTAGGTTCGATTCCCCAAGAACCACGTAAGACAGATGCACAAGGTAGAACATGCGTCTGGAGTTTGTTTGCAGTGGCTAGAGACCCTGGTGCAACCATACTCTCTCTTTCTTTCTCTCTCAAATAAATAAATAAAAATAAAAAAGATAGATATATAAATGGCTCGTGCTTCTCTCCTGGGTATGGGAGGTGGGCCAAAACCTTTCTGGATGTATCTGAGGATTCTCCAAGGGCTTTTGCCCTCCCAGGTCACACTTTGGGTGATGATTTCATGTCTCACCTTCTAACACTGTCATTTGCCACCTCCACTTTGCTTAGTTTCTTTCTTTTTTTTTTTTTTTTTAGTCTTATTTTATTTTTTAAAACATTTTCCATGATTATAAAATATATCCCATGGTAATACCCTCTCTCCCCCCACACTTTGCTGAGCTTTATACATAGCCTTGTCTATGCCACATAATCACCAGGACAGGCGAGGTGTGTGGGGCAGACCTAGTGAGGTACGGGGATGGCTGGGCGGGACCAGGGCTCAAGACAACAGAAAACGTGTGGTTCATAGTGTGAGTTTCCTTCGAGACTCCTGTTCCTGGAATCTTCTCACCCCCATCTTTCTTCCTGGGTCTATGTTGTTCGATTTCCTCTTGCTTCCTGGAGCTCTCCTCTCCCCTTCTGTCTCTGGTATGCTTCTTGGCGTCCTCTAGGGACCTCTCACCTTCCAAACTCCAAATGCACTACTTGTTCTCTTACATTTATGTTTAGTTTTTATTTCTGTGTGTGCGTGCGCGCACCATAGTGTGCCTGCGGTGGTCAGAGAACAATTTTCAAGCTGACCTTGCTCTTCCACGTCATGTGAGGCAGGCTCGCTCCCTCTGTTCTGTGCTGTGCTTGCCATGAGCTTCTCCTCTTCCTCTTCCTCCCTCCCCCATCCTCCATGCCACCACCAGTGTGCTGGGAGTTCAGAAATCCATAACAGCTTTTGGCTTAAAAAATATATTTTATTTATTTACAAGGAGAGAGAGAGAGAATATGGGTGAATCAGGGCCTCTAGCCACTGCAAGCAAAACTCCAGATGCATATGCCACCCTGTGCATCTGGCTTAACGTGGATAGTGGGGAATTCAAGTTGGCCATCAGGTTTTGTAAGCCACTGCTGAGCCATCACTCCAGCCCTGGCTTCTGGATTTTTAAGTGGGTCTGGGGACTGGATTCAGATACGCAAGCTTGAGTGGTAGAAGCTTTAGCCACTGAGCCGTCTTCCCAGGCTTTTAAGTGAGCATGAAAATGTTTCTCTTTAAGCCAGGAGTGGTGGTGCACACCTTTAATCCCAGCACTCGTGAGGCAGAGGTAGGAGGATCACCATGAGTTCGAGGCTACCCTGAGACTACATAGTGAATTCCAAGTCAGCCTGGGCTAGAGTGAGACCCTACCAAAAAAAAAAAAAAAAAAAAAAAAAAAAAAAAGAAAGAAAGAAAGAAAATCTTTCTCCCCCTGGAGCTCTTTGTGGTCTGGTACTGTCTTTGTTCACATTAAGACTGTGATGAGAGTTTGGAGCTTGACCTTTCTGAACCCCTGTTTAGGTCTTACTCCAAAGCTCCAGGATAGATGGGGAAAGAGATAGGAAGAGGGTGAATCCAAGTGAGAGGTTGGTGTCCACAGCAGCCGTGGGCATTGCTGCCACCACGTGCATCTCTCTGTGGAGTGTTGGGCTGTGACGGTTCATCTTTGTTGTCAATTTGACTGGATTTGGGATCACCTAGGAGACACACCTCTGGGTGAATCTGTGAAGGAGTTTCCAGAGAAGTTTACTTGAAGAGGGAAGACCCACCTAGAATATGGTGGGCATCATTTCCTGGCCTAGAGTCCAAGACTGAAGGAGAAGAAACCTGAGCTCCATCATTCGCCTCTCTCACTGTCTTTTGCTCGCTCTCCTTCCTGACTGGGGCTGTAATGTGACCACATGCCTCTCACTCTTGCTGCCTGCTTTCCCTGCCGTGATGCACTGTCCTCGAACCGTGAGCCAAAAACAATCCTTCCTCCCTTCAGTTGCTTTTTCAGATACTTTGTCACAGCAATGAGAAGAGTATATTGGCTAAATGTAATGTTATTCAAATTATTTTCTTTAATTTTTTCATAATTTTTTTTCAAATTTTTATTAACAACTTCCACGATTCTAAAAAAATATCCCATGGTAATACCCTCCCTCCCCTCACTTTCCCCTTTGAAACTCCATTCTCCATCATACCCCCTCCCCATCTCAATCAGTCTGTCTTTTATTTTGATGTCATGATCTTTTCCTCCTCTTATGATGGTCTTGTGTGGGTAGTGTCAGGCACTGTGAGATCATGGACATCCAGGCCATTTTGTGTCTGGAGGGAGCACATTGTAAGGAATCCAACCCTTCCTTTGGCTCTTACATTCTTTCCTCCACCTTTTCCACATTAGACCCTGAGCCTTGGAAGGTGTGATAGAGATATTACAGTACTGAGCACTCTGGTCACTTTCTTTCAGCATCTTCTGAGTCGTCCCAAGGTCACTGCCATCTGAAAAGAGAAGATTCTCTACCAAAAGTGAGAGTAGCATTAATATAAGGGTATGAACATTAAGAGAAGTGCTTACTGGGCAGTTTGGTAAGCATAGTATATACATTTAGCCAGACAACAGCAGATGTTACACCCTAGGGCTCATGACTACCCCTGTTGTAGGTTTTCAGTATCAGGGATGTAGTCCTTCCCATGGAGCGGGCCTCCAGTCCAATTAGAGGGCAGTTGGTTCCCACCATGATAGACATGCCACTGTTGCATCCGTTGGCTCATTTGGTCTGGCTGGCCAAATATAAGGCTTGCAGTGTCCACTGTTGAGTATCTTCACTGGTGGTATCTCTTTCTCCCATTGAACTGCATGTAGAATGGCTTCTTCCAGCTTTCTGTCAGCTCATAAATATTTTAAAAGATTTTTGTTATTGTTTTATTTTATTTATTTATTTGCAAGAAGAGAGGAAGAAAGAGTGACAGAGAGAGAGAGAGAGAGAGAGAGAGAGAGAGAAATGGGTGTGCCAGGGCCTCCTGCCACTACAAATGAACTCCAGATGCATGTGCCACTTTGTGTATATGGCTTTATGTGGGCACTGGGGAATTGAACCCAGGTTGTTAAGCTTTACAGGAAAGCACCTTAACTGCTGAACCATCTCTTTAGTCCTTCTTTATTTTATTTATTTATTTATTTTGGTTTTATGAGGTAGGGTTTCACTCTAGTCCAGGCTGACCTGGAATTTACTATGTAGTTTCAGGGTGGCCTCAAACTCATGGTGATCCTCCTACCTCTGCCTCCTGAGTGCTGGGATTAAAGGCATGCACTACCATGCCTGATATCCTTCTTTAATTTTTGTTTTGTTTTGCTTTGTTTTTTCATTTTTTCTTTCTTTCTTTTTTTTTTTTTTCCAAGGTAGGGTCTCACTCTAGCCCAGGCTGACCTGGAATTCACTATGGAGTCTCAGGGTGGCCTCAAACTCACGGCGATCCTCCTACCTCTGCCTCCTGAGTGCTGGGATTAAAGGCATGCGCCACCACGCCCGGCCCTTCTTTAATTTTTTTAAAGAATATTTTATTTGTTTATTTGCAAGCAGAGAGAGATAGAAAGATGAGTGATAGACAGAGAGAATGGGCACTTCAGGGCCTCCAGCCACTGCAAATGAACTCCAGATGCATGCACCTCTTTGTGCATCTGGTTTTACATGAAAACTGGAGAGCCAAACCTGGGTTATTGGGCTTGCAAGCAAGTGCCTTCACTGCTGAGCCATCTCTCTAGCCCTTCTTTAATTTTAATTTAATTTTTTTTGTTGTTTTGTTTTGTTTTGTTTTTCAAGGTAGGGTCTCCCTCTAGCCCAGGCTAAACTGGAATTCACTATATAGTCTCAGGGTGGCCTCAAACTTACAGTGATCCTCCTACCTCTGCCTTGCAATTGTTGAGATTAAAGGCATGCGCCACCATGTCCAGCTTCTTCTTTAATTTTTTAATGATTTTATTTGTATATGCTCATGGGATAGTTAATAAGAAATCCTCACTCTGGGTGCATTGTCTTGAGAAAGTATAGCACAGCAGCACATAGTATGAAGCTCAGGTGTTGGAGGAACCATCCAGGGACCCTGCACTGGCCATGAGGAAATCAGCCTCTGGGATGTGTGGAAATCTAGGGAGAATAATATTCTGGAATGTCCTAGAATATGTAGAAATCTAGAAGTTAGTCTTTGAGCTACTTCTAAGGGTGAGATCGATAAGAATCTAACAGCCAGAAACAAAAGGCATTTGCAGACTGGGGTGTTGGAGGAGAAACTGAACATAGGGTTTTTCTAAGGCTAAGCAGAGCTCAGGGAGAAACAAGGAACAGTGTTGAGTCCTGGGATTGTGTAGTGGCTTCAATGTATGACTCCATCACCTTGGGATGTTTTAAATTTTTTATTTGTCTATTGGCAAGCAGAGCAATAGAAGAGAGACAAAGAGGGAAAAAAGTGGGCATGCCAGGGTCCCCATCTGCTGCAAATGAACTGCAGATGCATGTGTCACTTTGTGCATCTGGCTTTATGTGGGTACTGGGAAATGCACCCTGGATCATCAGGCTTTGCAAACAAGTGCCTTAACCACTGAGCCATCTCTCCAGCCTGCCTCAGGGATTTTTGATTAAGATTGGGCTTGCCACTGGAGTCTTGGACCCATGGTGGGAGGAGGTGTGTCACTGAGGGCAGATATTGTAGTCCAGTCGTACGAGGTGTGCAGAGAGCCAGTTTGAGCTCTGGCTGTTCCTGTTTGCTGGCTGTCTGGTGATGTCTGTCTGCTTGGATCTATGGAAGTACTCCAGCTTCTTCTGCCATTGATGGCATTTCTCCTGGATTCTGTAAGCCTGAAATAAACCCTTTCATCCCCTAAGATGCTTCTGGTTGGATGTTTGTCCAACAATGAGAAGGAAATGGCAACAGGCTGTAATCTGTGGGGGTCATTAGCTCTCCTGGTATAAATGAGAATGCCAAGTCCTGTGCTGGGTGAGCACTTGCTTTTCTTTTCTCTCTCTCTCTCTCTCTCTCTCTCTCTTGTTGTTGTTGTCTTTTGGCTTTTTGAGTTAAGGTCATTTTAGCCAAGGCTGACCTAGAATTCACTATGTAGTCTCAGGCTGGCCTCGAACTCATGGTGATCCTCCTACCTCTGTCTCACAAGTGCTGGGATTTAAGGCATGCACCACCACACCCAGTTTTGGTGCACACTATTCTGATGACACCTCAGAGTTCGTGAGCTGGGGAAGCTGGGCGCTGGGTTCTTGTGGCCCCCTTAGTAAATCACCCTGTTCTTTGTGGCTTAAACAAACAGTGCAGACCTACCATTTTATCTTATAACTGTGAAAGTCAGACATCCAGAATTTGGGAGTGGGGGTGGACACCTGAGAAGATGGCTTACATCAGTAAAGTACTTGCTTGCAAGCATGAAGACTTAAGTTCAACTCTCCAATAACCACTTAAAAGCAACATGTGCCTGTATTCCCAGTACTGGGGCAGCAGAGACAAGAGATCCCTGAGGTTTGCTGGCTAGCTAAACTACCTGAATCAATGAGCTCCAGGCTTAGTGTGAGACTCTGTTTCAAAAAATAAAGTGGAGAGCTGGAGAGATGGCTCAGTAGTTAAGGTACTTGCCTGCAAAGCCAAACAACTGGGGTTCAGTTCCTCAGTACCCACGTAAAGCTGAGTGTGCAAGGTGGTACATGCATCTGGAGTTTGTTGCAGTGGCAAGAGAGCTTGGCATGTGCGTTCTCCCCCTCTCTCAGTCTGCTTGCAAATAACTAAAAATATTTTAAAAATAAGGTAGAGAGCAATAGAAGAAGGCACCCGACATTGACTTCAGGCCTCCACACGCATACACATGAACATGTATTCACATATGCACAACACACACACACATGCCAAAAAAAAAAAAAGTTCAGAATGGAGCCCACAGTGTGAAAATCAAGGGGTTGGTTGGTGGCAATCTTCTGGGAAGCTCTAGAGGAGAATTCACTTCCTGCCTTTTTCTAGTCTGTCCTCATTCCTTGGCTAGTGGTCTCCCGGCCAGCAATTCTATCACCCCAGCTTCTTGCTTCTGACACAAAACACCCTGATTCTTCCATATTCAAGACTTGCTCCCGTTCAGACTCGCTTCTATTTGTGGTTGCATTGTCACTTGGATCATTGGGGGTAGTTTCCATCTGGTATCTTGCAAACCTCACCTGGAAAAGTGCTTTTGGCCAGGTAAGGTGATAGTCACAGATTCTCACGTCAGGACAATGGACATCTTCAATGGTGAGTGGGAGGTTGGCAATGCTCTGCTTACCACAGCACGGAACACACCAGACCCCTGAATATGCAGCGCCTGCCTCCCTCTGCCAACCCACAGCTTGTTTTTATTTTCTTTCTTTCTTTATTTGAGAAAGAGAGAGAGGCAGATAAAGAGAGAAAATGGGCGCTCCAGGGCCCCCAGCCACTGCAAAGGAACTCCAGATGCATGCACCACCTTGTGCATCTGGCTTACGTGAATTTGGGGGAATTGAACATGGGTCCTTAGGCTTCACAGGCAAGTGTCTTAACCACTACACCATCTCTCCAGCCCCACAGCTTGTGTTTTATGGGTCCTTTATGCATACATCCTTAATGTAGTCATGCAGCTTTTATGCAAATTAGCTTCAGAATGATGGAGATGCAGGGGTTTCTCCATGGACCACACTGCTTCCCATGCCTGCCCCTCTGCTGTGGTGTAGGCTGCTAACAATTAAGACAACCAAGTATTACTTGTATCCTCCCAGCAGCCTCTCGGGGACGCACACACAGTGGTGTTCAATAAATGTGGTTTGACTGTCCATCTACTCAGAGGGCTGTTTTGTGTAGTCAAGCTTAAAAGGAATTGGAGATTTTTTTCCCCCCAACCCAAGGGCAAAAGGGAGCCACCAAAGGCTTTAAGTAAATGACAGGATCTACAGGGAGCCACGAGGAAGGGTTTGGTATTCCAAGGTGAAGCTTTGAGCAGACTTGGAGATGAGAATTTGCAAAATGAAGGTTTGGGGACTGGTGAGATTTCCCGGGGAGCTGTGGGCAAAGTTTCCTTTTGGTGTCTCCAATGACACTTTACAATAATCGGAGGCACACACCTTCACACTTAGTCCCTGTGCCTGAGTCTGTCACCCCCACCGTGTGTCCATCGCTGTCCTCGTACACAGTAGGTGTTAATTAAAGTTTTTCTGAGTGGGCCTGAACTTGGCCAGCCACTTGCCCTTGCCCATTCCAGGCTTCCAGCTCTCCATCTGCATAAGAAAGGGTCTGATGAGTGCTCATAGCTCTGACTCTCAGGGGTTTTTAGAAGCTTCTAGCTTCTTTTCATGGGGAGCATTTCCCAGGAAGCTCCCAGTGGGACTGGGAGAGTCAGAAACTCTAACTCTCTGAGACTTCGAAATTCAATGTCTTTTTTTTTTCTGAGGTAGTGTCTCACTCTAGCCCAGGCTGACCAGAAATTCACTCTGTAGTCCCTGGCTTGCCTGGAATTTACAACCTTCCAAGTGCTGGGATTACAGGCATATGCCGCCACGTCTGGCTTTATATTCAAAATTTTTATGTTGTGTGAGTGTGTTCAAGTTTGTGTGCACATGTCTGTGCATGCATGTGGAGGCCAGGGGTCATTCCTCAGGAATGAGGTCCACCTCTTTTTGGGACATGATCTCACTGACCCAGAGCTTGCCCAGTAAGCTAGGCTGCAAAGCCAGCTTGCCTTCTGCACCTCCCCAGTGCTGAGATGACAGGCACCCTCCACCATGCCCAGCTTTTTTACCTGGGCTCTGGGGATTGAACACAGGTCCTCAGGTTTACAAGGCAAGCATTGTACCAACGAGCCATCTTCCCGGCCAGGAAACATCTAGATTTTACCACTGCTGTAGTAACACGAGTCCTCTGAACCCCAGCCAGAGTAACTCCATCTTCCAGCAAGCCACCATGTAGCCGTCCTCTGTGCCAGACTGCAGACAGCCACGCCACGCTTCCCCTGGCTAAAACCATGGGGTTTGCCAAGGCCTGCCAGATTCTGACAAGGGCCAGGATGGATTCCACATAAACATGGAATCCCCCAGGGCCTGTTTTGTCTGTGCTTTATGTTGTCTGAACCTGTAGTCACCTCGACTGCTCTGCACTAGGTAATGCTCTGAACCCAAGGTCTTATCAATTCTGCCACAGATAAAACAGTGGCTTCCTACAGTGGTGGTGATGATAGTTGTGAGTCCAGGACAGTGCAGCTTCCGTGGGTCACCCCCAACAAACTTATTTACTCGTCTAAATGAACTTGAGTGAGACATTCCTCGGGCTGTTGCTACCATCCCACTTCAGAAGCAGATGTTAACTTTAAACCAGAAAAAGTTACGCAACAGTCGTGTCTAACATGTCCCAAATGTCCATGGGCATCAGGGGCTATCCTCAGGCCTTGTCGTGGGTCATGTCGCCAATTCTTTTGTTACGGGCCATAAATAGTCCCTGAACCCCAAACCCTGAGTTTGTGTTTCAGATTAACCAAAGAATTGGGCAAACCAAACTGAGAATGATAATTATTAAATTAATTATTAAATTATTTAGGAAAGTACAAAACCAAGGGAAGGAAAGTTGTTACATCCACATGGTCTGAGAGCCCATGTGGTAGGCCTGGGAGAAATGTAAAAAGAGATTTAGAGGCAAAAGGAGAGAAAACACAGAGAGCTCCTGCCATGTGGGGGGCTGGCAGAGAGGAGTCAAGGGAGTTCTCCCCTCCTCTCAGCTCACCAGAGCAGCCAGCCAAGACAGCTTGCCCTCTCCCATGATAAATATATTTATAACTTTGTAGTGGTGGGCCCTACCTTCTGGCTCAGGTGAGACAGAGAGACAGCTGACTGGTCTGGGCTAGAGGCTAGCTCAGGAAGGAGAAAGCCATGAGGCCAAGCTCTGGGGTCTGAGCTTGACCAACTACAACACCAGGATTAGATCCGAATTCTAGGAAAAGAGGCCTCCCTCCCAGGAAGGGGTTCTGGTGTGGAAAAACAGGTCTGGGAACTCCTTTAGGCAAGAGATAAGGAGAAGCCAGCTTCTCTGATCTCCAGCAAAGCACAGACTGTAAGGGCAAGCCCAGAGACTTTCCTGCTTGTTACTTTCTGGGGCCCAGTCATCCTAACTACCTACCAAAGCCACCTGACTCCCTCTCCCTTTCAAGAAAGCCACTACTAGCAGGCCCATTTTACAGACAAAGAAAGTAAGGCTTAGAGTCTGGTGGCTTGCCCAAAGTCATTCACTTAGCAGGTAGCAGAGCTAGGATTTGAACACAATTCTCCCAGCTCCAGAAACCAGTCCTCATCCTTCCCTCTGGTGTTTGGGTCTTCCTTCCAGTTTGTTTGGACTGTTGACTGGATTTCCCCTCAATTAACTCTGTCTGTGTGTCCCTGGAAAGAAAGTGCATTTCTGTACATAGCCACAGTGTACTTCTAGCAATCACAAAATTGGAGCTGGAGAGATGGCTTAGCAGTTAAAGTGTTTGCCTACAGAGCCTGAAGACCCAGGTTTGATTGTCCAGAACTCACATAAAGCCAGATGCATAGGGTGGCACATCCATCTAGAGTTCATTTGCAGTGGCTGGAGGCCCTGGCAACCCATTCTCTCTGTCTCTGTCTCTCTTCTCTCTGCTTGTTAATAAATAAATTCTTTTTCTAAATTTCATTTTTTTGTTTATTTTTATTTATTTGAGAGCAATAGAGAGAGAGAAAGTGGAAGAGAGAAAGAGAGAGAGAATGGGCATGCCAGGGCCTCCAGCCACTGCAAACGAACTCCAGACGCGTGCGCCCCCTTGTGCATCTGGCTAACGTGGGTCCTGGGGAATCGAGCCTCAAACTGGGGTCCTTAGGCTTCACAGGCAAGGGCTTAGCCTCTAAACCATCTCTTCAGCCCAATAAATTCTTTTTTAAATCACGAAATTTATCATCTCTACCGTATGATCCACATAATCCTCAATTCACTTTCAAGTGTCCCAGGAATGCCTTTCCAGCCTTCCCTCGGGATCCAACCTGGTATTTCACAATGCATTCAGTTGTTGTAGCCTCCTTTTCTCGGCCCTTCTTTGTTGCTTGACCTTGACATCTTTGATGTGCCCTGGGCTCAGCTGGATTGAGAGTGCCCAACACACTGGGCACTGCGACTGGTTGGAGCTCTTGCTCTTCTTTTCCTGAAGAAATCTTACCCAGAAGCCCAGATGCCTCTCAAGGGGGTGGTGCATGCCAAGTGGCTTCCAGAGGAAGGAGGCCCCTTTTTCTTTTGCGCAGAGGGGAAGGAGAGCTGTCGGTGGTGGACGCAGCTGGTTGACGCCGTTCTACTTCAGCAGGCAGGGGTTCTGCGTGGGCACCTGCCCTCAGCCTTCTAACACTGAGCTTGGATCTGTGGAGTGTGTCCATGCTGGACTAAGGTCAATGGCAATGAAGGAAGGGGCTTTGTCATTGATCAGTGTCTTAACTTGGGCTCCCTAGCAGTGGACCCCAGTTAGAGAGTCAAGTGTAAGGAATGTGGTTCCAGGGAACTCTGGGAAGGCAGTGAGAACACAGAAAGGAAAAGAAAGAGCTGGGCATGGTGGCAGCCATGTTTATAATCACAACACTCTGAAGGCTGAGGGAGGATTGAGACCTTGAGTCCAACCTCAGTTTCATAACCCCAAATAAACAAGGAAACAAAAATTGTATATGTACTCTTGTATACATACATACACATATACACACATATTTTCATATATACTCATATGGGAAGGAAGGACCTGAGAGATGGCTCAGTGGGTAAAATGTTTGCCTTGCAAACATGAGGGCCTGAGGTCTATCCCCAGAGCCCACCTAGGAGAGAATCAACCCCTCACACCCCACCAGGGCACCATCTGAAGCCATAGAGTTAGTGGGGTAATGAGGAAGAGCTGCTTTCTCGGTGATCCTGGTATCAGCACAAGGGTGAAGGAGACAGAGACAGAGAACACTCAACTCCTACCAAATCAGATATCCAGATACACAGAGACTCCCAAGACCTCATCACTAAAATAGACCTAAGATGAACCCAACGTGGCTCAGGGAAATTCACGGAAAAGGGGGTGGAAGGATTGTTAGAGCCATAGTTGGGTCATTACGCACAGAGACATTGCCTCTCTCTCATAACTGATGGCCACCCCCACAATGCAACACCCACAATCCTCATGGGAGGACAACAGGGAGAAGGCTAATGATGGTACCGTCATGGCTGTATACACACTATATACATAACTAATAAAAAAATTGCTGGGCATGCCTATGTGTGCTTGTAATCCCAGCACTGGGGAGGCAGAAACAGGAGGATCACTGAGGCTCACTGACCAGTCAGTCTAGCCAAATTGGTGAGCTCTAGGTTCAGTGTGAGACCCTATCTCAAAAGTAAGGTGAAGAAGGATTGAGGAAGACCCCCAACATCAACTTCTGTTCTCCATACACATGTGCATGCACACACACTCACATCCATACACAAACCTGTTTATATTCACATACATCACACATATACATACATATAAGAAAAAATAATTTGGGCATGGTGCCATACGCCTTTAATCCCAGTACTCAGGAGGTGAGGTAGGAGGATCAGTGTGAGTTTGAGGCTAGCCTGAGACTACATAGTGAGTTCCAGATCAACCTGGGTAGGAGTAAAACCTTACCTCAAAAAACCAAAAACAAATAAATTAATAAATAAAAGAAAGAATGAAAAATGAGCTTAGAAAGGTAGGTCACTACACAAGGGTTAGGATCAGCAGAGGAAACCCAGCTGCTGAGTCCTGTGGGTGGCTATGGGGGTCACAGTGCACGTGGAATGTGCCTCAGTGTTTCCATGGGTGACACGGGGACACTGGAGTATGCATCCACCCTGTTTCTGGGACAGTCACTGTGGTGGATACAGAACCTTCCCTGCTTTGGGATCTAGGAAAGGGACCAGCTCAGGCAGAAATGTTCCCACCTCCGTTACTGGTCACAGCCATGGGCTTATGTGGGCACCCAGGTCAGGTCGGGCCAGTGAGAAGCTGGGGTGCTGGGAGTTGTCTCCTTGCGCCCAGGGACTTCCAAAGACAGCCCTGTCTCCTGGGCATACTCGGAGACCATTCAAAGGCCACAAAGGGAAGTGGCAGGGGCCGGGGGATGGGGCGGGGAGAAGATGGTGATGAAACCCATGCCACAGAAGTCAGGGATGAGACAACCAGAGCTTGGCTCACCTCGTGTTGCTGGTGGGAGGCCTCCTTGGCCATCAGCCCTTGTTGTTATTGCTGAACTTTGTGTGGTGTGGTGTGGTGTGGTGTGGTGTGGTGTGGTGTGGTGTGGTGTGGTGTGGTGTGTGTGTGTATGTGTGTGTGCATGTACTATGGAGCACGTGTGGAGGTCAGAGGACAACCTCAGGCGTTGGTCCTCACCTTTCGTCTTGTTTGTGGTGGGGTCTCTTGTTCCCTGCTCCTTACGGCCCATGAGCACCCAGAGGTTCTCCTGTCTCTGCCTAGCCATCTCACCGTGGGACAGCTGGGATCACCGATCCTGCTACAGAGCCTGGCTTTACATGGGTTCTGGGGATCTGAGCTCAGGTCTTCATATTTGCTGCAAGTGCTTTACCCATCGAACCACCTCCCCAGCCTGGGACTTCCAGTTACCTGAGCCAACACATCAGTTTGTGATCTGACCCTGCTTGAATTTGCTATCATTTGCCACTGCAGGACTCCACAAGCCATGGCAATGGGAACAGTGAGTTTGTGTGAGGTTGGGGGACATGACTGTCCCTGTGCTGGGTGATGATACATGAGGACTGTTCCGGAAGCTCTGTGAGCAGCAGGCTGCACAAAGCCGTGACTGTGAGCTCTTCTCTGAGGAAGGCAGGCTGGGTGGGGCCAGCCGCAGATTGCCCGGTTTTAGCTATGTGACATGGAAATGGTACATACCTTTCTGAGCCTCAGTTTACCCATCTATAAGATAAAGAGTAATATGAACAGCAGCCTTAGAGACTGATGAGAAGGCTAAGGACTGCAAACCCCTGGCACCAAGTCAGTACTCCATAAACGTGAGTACTAGTGTGTATTCCTGCTTCAAGAGACCATGAGGTGGCAAGACTCAAAAGCCCTCAGGGTGAACAAAGGCTCTGACTCAGCCAATGACATCTCCAGGACATTAAGTCATGAGGTAAGGGCTTATGAATATGTGTATGAGGATTTTCTTTGCACCACTTAAAAAATACTTTAGGGCTGGAGGGATGGTTTAGCGGTGAAGGCATTTACCTGCAAAGCCAAAGGACCCAGGTTCAATTCCCTAGGACCCACATTAGCCAGATGCACAAGGGGGCACATGCATCTGGAGTTCCTTTGCAGTGGCTGCAGGCCCTGGCATGCCCATTCTCACTCTCCTTCTTTCTCTGTCAAATAAATAAAAATAAAATATTAAAAAATACTTTATTGGGCTGAAAAGATGGCCTAGTGGTTAAGCACTTGCCTATGAAGCCTAAGGACCCCAGTTCAAGGCTCAATTCCCCAGTACCCACATAAGCCAGATGCACAAGGTGGCACACACATCTGAAGTTCATTTGTGGTTGGAGGCCCTGATGCATCCATTCTCTCTCTCTCTGTGTCTCTCTCTCTCTGGGTCTTTCTCTCTCTGTCTGTCTGTAGCTCTAAAATAAATAAATAAAAATAGCCTGGCATGGTGGCGCACACCTTTAATCCTAGCATTAAGGAGGCAGAGGTAGGAGAATCACTATGAGTTCAAGGCCACCCTGAGACCACATAGTGAATTCCAGGCCAGCCTGGGATAGAGTGAGACCCTACCTCGAAAAACTTAAAAATTATAAATAAATGAATAAAAATAAACAAAAAATATTAAAAATACTTTATTTATTTGAGAGAGAAAGTGACAAATGAGAGAAAATGGGCTCGCCAGTGCCTCTAGCTACTGCAAATGTACCTGTGCATCTGGCTTTACATGGGTCCTGGGGAATAGAGCCTGGCTGAACTAGACTTCGCAAGCAAGCGCCTTAACTGCTCAGGTCTGCACCACTTTTTTATTTATTTGTTATTTTATTTTATTTTCTTTATTTATTTATTTTGGTTCTTCAAGGTAGGGCCTCACTCTAGCTCAGGCTGACCTGGGATTCACTATGTAGTCTCAGGGTGGCCTTGAACTCATGGTGATCCTCCTACCTCTGCCTCCCAAGTGTTTGGATTAAAGGCATGCGCCACCACGCCCAGCTAATAAAGTGTATTTTTTCTACCAATATCAGGTAAGGTCTTGGAGCCATTAAAGTACATTGTGTACTATAATATCATGGATTTGCAGCATTGACCCTCACATACTAAACAAAGCCAGGCTTCAAGGCAGCACGTGAGGCTGGTTTTGTAAGGAGTCTGCACCCCAACATTCCAAGTTGCCATCTCTAGAGGTCTGATGCGATCTTAGGGGCAAGTTTCAATGCCTGCTCTCCCATGTTGTTTGAGAATCTAATCAAACCATAAGCACACACTACTTAGGTAACCAGAAAACAACAAATTCTTTCCATTTTAAAAGCAGAAATGAGATCCAAGTCTCCCTGCTTGCAAAATTGTCAAATGCCTCTCATTTTTTCTGACTATCAAATGAGTTTTCACTATTTCCCACAAATCTGACTCAGAAAGGATTTTTCTGAACCTTTATTTGCTTCCTGTTACTAAAGTAACATGTGTTCCCAGTCTTAAAAAAAAAATCAATTCCAGAAATCTATTATTTAGTTTCTGTACCTTCTATGCTCACCCTGTTATTCCACTCCTAAATCCAATTTTTCAAGTGTTTTTTTTTTTCAAATTTTGAGGTTTTCAGTGTATTGTCTTATCTCTCAGGCTTGTTCTCATCCATGTACATGCGAATTCATACCTAGTTAAAATCCTGTTATGGCTAAAACATGCCCTGATTTACAGTTTTCCAGCAAAACACAAGGTGCTACATCTAGGAGAGGCCAATTTTTTTTTTTTTTTTGGTTTTTCGAGGTAGGGTCTCACTCTAGCCCAGGCTGACCTGGAATTCACTATGGAGTCTCAGGGTGGACTCGAACTCACGGTGATCCTCCTACCTCTGCCTCCTGAGTGCTGGGATTAAAGGCATATGCCACCACACCCGGCTAAGAGGCCAATCTTTATTCTCAAACTGAATTTGAAGAGTAACTACTGTTTCTTCAGATCAAAGACCCGAAATTAATACTATATTGTTTTCCTTTTATGAGGTCTGATCTATTTCCAGTAAAAATCTCCAGGTCCTAAAATATCATTTGGTGAGTTGCATATTTATTTACTTAAACATGAGCCTATATTTTATAAAAAGAAAATAAAACAACATTCCTGCCACTTGACTTTTTTGTATAGTAGTACACCTGAGACATCTTTCCCATTCTTTTAACATTTCATTAATTTATTTGCCAGCAGACAGAAAGAGCAAGAAGAGTGGGGGGTGGGTGCACCAGGGCCTCTTGTCCCTGCAAACGACTCCAGATGTGTGTGCCACCTTGTGCATGAGGCTTTACTTAGGTACTGGGGAATTGAACCCTGGCTGTCAGGCTTTGCAAGCAGGTACCTTTAACCACTGAGCCATCTCTCCAACCCACATCCCATTTTTTAAAAATATTATTTATTTATTTGAGAGAAAGAGGCAGAGAGAGAGAAAGAGAGGGAGAGAATGGACATGCTAGGGCCTCCAGCCACTGTAAACGAACACCAGACCCATTCACCCCCTTGAGCATCTGGCTTTCATGGATCCTGATGAATCGAACCAGGATCCTTTGGCTCTGCAGGCAAGCTCTTTAACCTCTAAGCCATCTCTCCAGCCCCCACATCCCATTCTTTTAGTGGCTGTATAGCATCCCATCATTATGACTATGTATGTCATTTGTCTCCCCAGTCCTCTCTCAACACACGTTCTGGTGGCATCCGGCTCTTCTGCTACCATAGCTGTGCAGTGAGCATCCTGCATGTCCGTCTTTGTGCCCTTGTGGGGGAAGTTTTCACAGGAGTATGGTTATTTGTATCTACACGTGATCAATTCAGAGTGCTGAAGGGGACTGTTTCGGGGATACAATGTGTTCTCCCAAGAGCACCAGCTAGGCCAACACATCTTTTTCCTGTCCTGACAGAGGTCCTCCGCTATTCTGCCAAGCCCTCCTGAAGGTAGGGGACTGTGGCTCGAGCCCGTAGGGCTCCCTTCCCATCTTCAAGTGTGTGTACAAGTGTGTGTACACATTCAGCCCATTTGGCTCTGGACCAGCCCGATGGTGGCTCAGGCTGGGCTACCTTGGGTTCAGGGACACTGTGATGAACACATGGGGAGACAAGAAAGCAAAGAAAGGACTGATGCAGAAAACCCAAGCCAGCCATGCCTCGCAGCCCCCACCTCTTAGGTGCCTGTCTTGGGAAGAGCCCCCTCAGCGCCCCTGGGGAATGGAAGGGATGTCTCCTTGGTGAGGGTGAGTGTTACCCCTGCTGGATGACTCATCTGTAGAGAAATCTCTTCCCACTCCGTAGACTCAGAAAGCCCTTTGGGAATGCACGAGTTCACAAAAATAACCCTCAGGGTGTCTCCTAGAGCAGTGAGAAGACAGGGTCTGTGGGTTATCAGACCCCAGCTTTGAATTGCAAGCAGGCAAGCTATCCACCTCCCTGAGCCTCCATTCTCCATTTTCAAAATGAGCCCGGTGATTACCTGTTTCTTTTAAACTACTGGAGACAAAGCATCCAGAGTGCGTACCTAGCGCTGGTGTTACGGGAAACTCAGTCACACAGAGCTGGCACCAGAGATACAGTGGAGAATCAGAAAATGTATTCATGTTGACATGGACACAGGAATAACTTCCAAAACCTGAGTGTTGAGCATCGATAGTTCAAAGACCTTATAGACAGTATGGCAGGCAGTTTGACATGACCCTGAATTCATTACACTGCTGGTGGGTTACAGGTTTCTAAGGAGACATGATTTGGGGGCACAAACAGAAACTTCCTTAGCAATCAGTCAGTGATAAGAAAGCACAAATGTGGAACAGGAAGCTGTTTGTTTTTTACTCAAGGTTTACTTTTACAAGACAGCTGACTGACTCAGGACAGAGTGCATCTGCATCAAGCCTGATAAGAGGAGGACTAAGATTGTTCACGTCCCTTTAGCTTTCAATCAGAGGTGTTTGCAAAACACCATTCAGCACAAAAAGGGGAGGGGAGCTTCAGATGGATTAAAATCCCCATCACACGGAGAGCAGAATACATGCCAAGAAAATAGGCAGAAGATGTTGTTATTAGGAATGTTATTTACTACTATTATTACTGTATTGCTTTCATATCATGAAAGATTTGAGGTAAAAGTTTTGAGATTTTATCAGAACATAAACCATGAACCAATGGCAAAATAGAAATAGAGACTGTGGGTCAATACAAAATTATGTAAGGGCAGAAATTCCATTCAGGGAAAAGCCAACACATGTGTGGGCGATGTGAAGGAGGGGCTATGGGTGAACTGTTTAGATAGACTTCTCTCCCAATTTAAGGTATCTGAGTTTCCAACACATATATTATTAAAGGTTATTAAATGTCAAAGGTCTAAAATATAAGTTCTAAAGATTATATTAAGTGAGGTAACCTAGACTCAGAAATCAAATGCTGCATATTTTCTCATATGTGGATCTTAGCTTCAAATGTTTAGAATTGTGTGTGAATTGGAGCAAAAGCCAGTAGTAGAGGCCAGGAAGCTAGAAAGGAATTATGCGGGAGAGAGAAGAGGGGAGGGCTCAGGGGGAAGATATATTAGATATCTTAGATATGTGGTTAGAGGGAAGAATACTGGGGAGGCAGGAGAGCAGGGGGTGAGAGGAGGATTAATCAAAATTTAAGATGTTGTAGGCTGGAGAGATGGCTTAGTGGTTAAGGTGCTTGCCTGAGAAGCCTAAGGATCCAAGTTCAATTCCCCAGTACCCACATAAGCCAGATGCACAAGTGGTGCATGTATTTGGAATTCAAGTTTGCAGTGGCTAGAGGCCTTAGTGAGTCCTCTCTGTCTCTCTCTCTCTCTCTCTCTGCCTCTTTCTCTCTCTCTCTCTTAAATAAAATATTTTTTAAAATTTAAGATGCTGTAAATAAGCCATATGGAAAACTACTTCTTCACTAGCTAATAATATATATATATTAAAAAGAGAGAGAGGGCTGGAGAGATGGCTTAGCGGTTAAAGCACTTGCCTGCAAAACCTAATGACCCATGTTCAATCTCTCTCCTGATCCCACGTAAAGCAGACACACAAAGGTGAGGCAAGTGCAAGGTTGCACACGCCCACTAGGTGGCACAAGCATCTGGAGTGCAATTTCAGTAGCTAAAGCCCTGATGAGCCAATTCTCTCCCTCTCTCTAAAATAAAAAAAAAAAAAATTAAAGAGAGAGAGAGAGTATTTGGACGGAAGTATCCTGTGAAGGTGGATAATGCTGTGCCCAGAAGCTATAGATTGTTGTTAGAAAAATTTCAGTGCCAGGTATGGGATACCTTCCAGTAAGTTGACCATGGAGGTACCTGATGCCCCAAAATGTTACAGGCTATTGCTCAGATTCTTGGTTACTTACCAGAACTAGATGATAAGACCATACTGATGAAGATTCCATACACTTGGGTTGCAGGTCACTGAGAAATCAAGCTGGAGCTGAGCCAGAAGCCTCCTCCCTGTTGACTAGCTGTCAGGATGCTGGAAAGAACTATGTACCCTGTCAGGGGAGAAAAGTCATCAATGATCTTAACCTGCAGTGGACCCTGCAAGCTTTATGATTGGCCAGCCAGGCCAAATGTACCAACTAGTGCAATGGTGGCATGTCTGGTATAGGGGAAACCTGCTCTCTGAGTGCATTTGAGAGAATTACTGGTACTGAAAACCTGATCAAAAGCCTATGGCTGGGGAGGTCATGAGTCCTAGGGGGGAAACTACTACTGTTGTCTAGCTAAATGGATATATTATTCCCACCAAACTGCCCTCTAAGTACTTATGTTTATGCCCATATATTAATTCTCTCTCACCTTTGGCTAGAAAAACTTCTCTTTTCAAGTGGTGGTAACCACTAGGGTGACTCAAAATTCACAAAGTGCTGAGAAGTGACAGAGGAGTGGTCAGCACTGAGACATTTTTATCATACCTTCCAGGGCTCAGGGACCATTATGGAAGAGGTGACAGAAAGAATGTAAGAGCCAAAGGAAGGAGAGAGTGCTTACAACAACCCAGTCTTCCAGACACAAAGTAGCTTTGATAACCATGACCTCATAGTGGCTGAATGTGGTGATTTGATTCAGGTGACCCCTATAAACTTATGTGTTCTGAATTCTAGGTCCCTAGCTGGTAGTTTGGGAATTGGAGCCTCCTGGAGGTGATGCATTGTTGGAGGCGGGCTTATGAGTGTAATAGCCAGTTTCCCTATGCCAGTATTTGGCACACTCTCCTGCTGCTGTTGTCCACCTGATGTTGGCCACAAGGTGATGTCCATCTTCTGCTCATGCCATTTTTTTCCCCCTGTGGAGCTTTCCCTCAAGTCTGTAAGCCAAAACAAACCCTTTCCTCCCACAAACTGCTTTGGCCAGGTATTTTCCGCCAGCAAATGAAGCTGACTGCAACACCTCCTTATCTATACAAGTCCACGTGATGGGAGGGGAAAAATGATGACATCAAAATAGACAAAATAGAAACTAGTTGGAAAGAAGAAAGGATTCAATGGAGGGGGGTTGGGGAGGAAGAAAAGAGGTAGTGATGGGAAGGAATTATGATTATATATGAAAGCTGTCAATAGAAAGTTTAAAACTCAAGTTTAAAAAATATGATTCTGAGCCAGGTGTAGTGGCACACACCTTTAATCTCAGCACTCGGGAGGCAGATGTAAGAGGGTCTCCATGAGTTCGAGAGCACCCTGGGACTACATAGTGAATACCAGATCAGCCTGAGATACAGTGAGGCCCTACCTCCAAAAACCAAAAGTAAATTTAAAAAAATAAAAAATATGGTTCTGCTCTCAGTAATATGTATAAAATGGTGTCATTTGGGCTGGAGAGATGGCCTAGTGGCTAAGCGCTTGCCTGTGAAGCCTAAGGACCCTGGTTCAAGGCTTGATTCCCCAGGACCCACGTTAGCCAGATGCACAAGGGGGTGCATGTGTCTGGAGTTCGTTTGCAGTGGCTAGAGGCCCTGGCACGCCCATTCTCTCTCCCTCTCTGCCTCTCTCTCTCTCTGTCGCTCTCAAATACATAAATAAAAATTAAAAAAAAAGAGAAAATGGTGTCATTTCCCAGTAGATAAAGCCTTTGTTTGATATACCTGATTCTCTGTTTACAGCAATAAGGCTTATTAAATATTGTTCTGCTCTTATGTTTTTCCCTTGGGTAAAACCTTTGTTTGTTTGATAGAGAACTTATTCTAATATATAAAAACTGGGCCTGATTATACAAGATTTCATTGTGTTTATAAAGTGAAAACTGACAATAAGCTGTCAAGATTAGTCAATGCAGGTAAACATGTTTTGCTTTGGGAAGATGCACATCTATTCACCCTAGATAGGGCTCAGGTTATAGACTAAAGTACAATTGCACCAAAGCCAGTGTTGGGGAACCAGCGAGTTCGTTGGGGTTACTTACAGAGCAGGGTGAGGGGTTGCTTACAGGAGCATGGTAGACCCAAAAGGCAGCTGCATCTCTGAAGAGCCACAACCCTGGGAAGCGGCACCTCGGGGGCTCACTGGGCAGGTACGAGACTCCAGCTCACTGCCTGACTGGCCGCAGCTTGGCTCGTCACAGGCTCTTCCCAAGCAGTTGCCTTACAACATCTCCCTGACTTGTTGATGTCCTGAGGCTTGGTCCTCCTCCTAGGAAGGAATGTTTCAATTCAAAGAAAATTGCCAATGACACTGGCCAGAGTCTGCCTCCCAGTGATTGTTCACTGCCCCTCTAAACTTGAGGACTGGTCATGTGACCTTTTAAGTTTCCTAGACTTACTGACCTCTTCCCTCCCTCCTCCCTTCAGGAGGGAATATTCTAGTTCGGAGGAATTCGTTACACAACACATATTTTCATTAGTTTTTCTAAACCTAAGGCTTCTCTTAATCTCTTACCAAGTAGGTAAAAAGCTATCTAAAACATTAAAGACTATTATAAGGGTGCTCGCTTCAGCAGCACATCTACTAAAATTGGAACAATACAGAGAAGATTAGCATAGCCCCTGCGCAAGGATGACACGCAAATTCATGAAGCGTTCCATATTTTTTAGAAAAAACAATCCAAAAATTCATTTGGAATCACAAAAAACCTCGAATATCTAAAATAATACTGAGCAACAAAAATGAGGCTGGTGGTATCACCATACCTGATTTTAACCTATACTACAGAGCCATAGTAACAAAAACAGCATGGTACTGGCACAAAAACAGACATGTAGATCAGTGGAACAGAATAGAGGACCCAGATGTAAGCCCAAGTAGCTATAGCCACCTGATATTCGATAAAAATGCCAAAAATACTCATTGGAGAAGAGACAGCCTCTTCAGCAAATGGTGTTTTGAAAACTGGATCTATGTCTGCAGAAGGATGAAAATAGATCCTTCTCTCTCACCATGCACAAGAATTAAGTCCAAATGGATTAAAGACCTTAACATCAGACCTGAAACTCTGAAACTGCTAGAGGAAAAAGTAGGGGAAACCCTTCAACATATTGGTCTTGGCAAAGACTTTCTGAATACAACACCAATTGCTCAGGCAATAAAACCACAGATTAATCACTGGGACCTCATGAAATTACAAAGATTTTGCACTGCAAAGGACACAGTGAAAAAAGCAAAGAGGCAACCTACAGAATGGGAAAAAATCTTTGCCAGCTATATATCTTATAGAGGATTAATATCTAGGATATACAAAGAACTCAAAAAGTTAAATAATAAGGAATCAAACAAGCCAATCAAAAAATGGGCTATGGAGCTAAATAGAGAGTTCTCAAAGGAAGAAATATGAATGGCATATAAGCATCTAAAAAAATGTTCTACGTCACTAGTCATCAGAGAAATGCAGATTAAAACTACATTGAGATTCCATCTCACTCCTGTCAGATTGGCCACCATCATGAAAACAAATGATCATAAATGTTGGCGGGGATGTGGAAAAAAAGGAACCCTTCTGCACTGCTGGTGGGAATGCAATCTGGTCCAGCCATTGTGGAAAACAGTGTGGAGGTTCCTAAAGCAGCTAGAGATTGATCTACCATATGACCCAGCTATAGCACTCCTAGGCATATATCCAAAGGACTCATCTCATTTCCTTAGAAGTACGTGCTCAACCATGTTTATTGCTGCTCAATTTATAATAGCTGGGAAACGTAACCAGCCTAGATGTCCCTCAACAGATGAGTGGCACATTTATACAATGGAGTTCTACTCAGCGGTAAAGAAAAATGAAGTTATGAAATTTGCAGAAAAATGGATGGACCTGGAAAGTATTATATTAAGTGAGGTCACCAAGGCCCAGAAAGCCAAGCGCCACATGTTCTCTCTCATATGTGGATCCTAGCTACAGATGATTGGGCTTCTGCGTGAGAATGAAAATACTTAGTAGCAGAGGCCAGTAAGGTAAAAAGGAGACATCAAGGGTAGAGAAAGGAAGGGAGGAGGATACTTAATAGGTTGATATTGTATATATGTAATTACAATGATTGTAATGGGGAGGTAATATGATGGAGAATGGAATTTCAAATGGGAAAGTGTGGGGGTGGGGAGGGAGGGAATTACCATGGGATATATTTTATAATCATGGAAAATGTTAACAAAAATTTTAAAAAAAGACTATTATAAGGGACTTCTAAACTTGACTAAAATCTTCAAAATTGGTCAATTTCCTAAATTCTTTTATGTTCAAATAATTTTAAATTATCCAAGATATTTCAGATGTCACTTGATATTAAAAATAAATATTTCCAAAACTTTTAATTTATTTTCAATCAAAGAGAGAGTAAATCTGATGTGGTGGTGCATGCCTTTTATTCCAGCTCTTAGGAGGCATGGATAGGAGAATTGCCACGAGTTCAAGGCCACCCTGAGACAGCATAGCATATGCCACATAAGCCTGGACTAGAGTGAGACCCTACCTCAAAAAAAAAAAAACAACAGCAACAAAAAAAGAGAGTGAGAGAGAACGGGCACACCAGGCCCTCCAACCACTGCAAATGGACTCCAGACTCATGTGCCACTTTGTGCATCTGGCTTTATGTGGGTACTGGGGAACTGAACCTGGGTTGTTAGGCTTTGCAGGCAAGTGCTTTAACCACTAAGCAATCTCCCCAGCCCAAAAACTTTCAATTAACTCTTCATAGCCAAATTAAGAATGCTGCTTCTTTACTTCTACAGACAAGATTTTGTTTCCTCACCTATTGCCTATGTTAGTTACTGTGTTGAACCTTACACGTAGTACTCTGGTGTGTTCCCTCCCTTTAAACATCATACCACGTAGAAAAAAAATCTGGATTATAATGACTAACAGATTAATGTGATCAAGGGATTTCTTTCCTAGTGGCTATGTTAATTATCTCTCTCCTGAGATGCCTCCATGCTTATAATTTATTTATTTTAATTTTAATTTAACTTTTTAATGGTTAAAGGCGTGCTCCTGGCTCTTATTATTTATAACTTCCATAATTGTAGACAATAAACCAAGCCGGGCGTGGTGGTGCATGTCTTTAACCTCAGCACTTGGGAGGCAGAAGTAAGAGGATCGCTGTGAGGTCGAGGCCACCCTGAGACTACATAGTGAAATCCAGGTCAGCCTGGAGTAGAGTAAGACCCTACCTTGAAAAACCACAAAAACAACAACAACAAACATGATAATTCCCTCCCCCAATTTTCCCTTTTACAATTCTATTCTCCATAATATCCCCTCCCCCTCTCATTCAGTCTCTCTTTTTTTTTTTTTTTTTTTGATCCTTGATTATTTAGGAAGTCACTGAAACCCTCAAGAGTCAGATTTGTATACTTACCATGCCAGTGGCCCCTGGTGATGACAGCCTTGGGCCTCGGATATGGATGGACCATGTGTTACTGGCCTCTGAGCATGGTCAGGCTGATATCCACATCCTACTGCAGCATCTGCAGTTGAAGCACTGAGGACTGAGAAATGTGAAGGAATTGGCCGAGATCTTGTGGTTCTTGGTGGCAGAGCCGGTTTAGAACACAGGGTTCTGGAGCCTCATCCTCTGCTACGTCCACAGCGACCTCGCCTGTGTAGCAAAGATGCCTCTACACTGGAAGAGAGCTGAGGATAGAGGGCCAGCACTCCTCAGAGGGATGCCCCTGGTGACCCCTTGGCAGTCGGTTACTGTGATGGTTCCTGCTGCCCATAAGAAGTCACAAAGACCCGATTGCTGGCGCCAGTGGGCTGTTTTCTGCGCTCTGTTTCTTTCCTGCTTCCTTCTAGTTGTTTGTCTAAGAACAGCTAATTCAACGCTTACTAGTAATCATGCATGCAATCAGAGTACAAGGAACAATCTGAGTGTTGAATGTGCCCCTCCTATAATTAGGGCAATGGAGGGAATGTATAACTCTACGAAGAATAAAAAATTAACTTTAGGACAATTTTTTGATGGTGTAGAGCAAAAACAGCTTATGATGTTTGAGAACGATACTGAGCCTGAGAATATGAAAGTAGAAATGTTGATCAGTAATGTTCATAAGAAGCATGACAGTTCTGCAGAAAAGGAGTTGCAAAACTTAGGCATTCCCACCAGGAAACTTCCTGGGGGATATGTTCAGTACTTGATCAAGGGCAGAGGGTGGACTCCAGCGAAGTGGACTCCTAGAGCTGGAAACTACTTAGATCCACTCCCCTATGAGGGA
This sequence comes from Jaculus jaculus, assembly GCF_020740685.1. Taxonomy (NCBI): domain Eukaryota; kingdom Metazoa; phylum Chordata; class Mammalia; order Rodentia; family Dipodidae; genus Jaculus; species Jaculus jaculus. The sequence continues at coordinate 24,464,724 of NC_059114.1, forward strand.
GGATATGATGAATTCGGTAATAGATGGGTGAATTATGAAGGAAAAAGGAGGCTATGGCATTCTCTTCCATTTATGGAACGCTTAGCAAGGAAGCGTAAGCCTTGGTGTTTATACAATAAACAAGAAAGAAGAGAATTTCTGGAAAGTATTACACCAGCCTTAAAATATTGGTGGTCTTTTGGATGGAAACACTTTTATAATGAATATGAGGATCATATAAATGATTTAATAAGTGGAAAAAAGATGGTTTGGGACAGTCCTTGGGGCATGACAGTCCTTGGGGCATGACAGTCCTTGGGGTATAAGAAATAAGTAACCTGTTATTTACCTTACACCTTTTGCCCTAGTTTCTGTTCATATAATGCTGTGGTCAATGGTGCGAGACGTGCTTCTCAGAAAATGGGTACATTTCCTGCCCGATAAACACTGCATGTATGCTTAGAGTAGAACAATACTTAAGATTGTTTAGATTAATAATTCTTGAGATCACTTGTTCAATCTGTATAAAACCTTGATGAAAACTCCAGTAAATCGCAGCAGCATATTCAATTTAGAGTGTGTCTGTCTGTCATTTCCTCGCCGAATCCTGAGTTCTCCTTGAGCCTTTGCCCTTGTTCTCCCTCGGTCCTGATCTCACCGAGAGTCAGTCCGTGGCAATCCTCCTTATATAATGGTCACTGCACAGAGCTGTAGGGACCCTGAAGGCATGGTCCTAACCCCAGAAAGCCAGTGTGGACAACTGGGAAGCTCAGAGTCAGGGGCTGGAGAAGGTTGTCTCATGGCATCTTACCCAGCCAGTCTCCATAGACTTATAGTCCCCAGCATTTCGGTTCTCCACAATCCCTTGGGTCTATTCCATGTGGCACTCAGCAAGTCCCAGGATACCTGGCTCAGCTCCCTCTGTGACAGGCAAGTCACTGATCATCTGGAGACCCAGCTAAGGGCAGGAGCAACTTGGAAAACATCTGCTTCCACTTCCAGGTGCTGAGTCACACTGGGCTGGACATGCTGGCCCAGACAGCTACGGCAGCCTACCTGGGGCCCGGCAACCCGGCCCGGAGAGGCTGTGAGCTGATACGGCAGCAGCCATGTAGCCTCACTGCCCACTGCTCGTTAGATTATTGTGATTAATCAACCAAAATTGCCGTCACAAAGAATGTGGATTAGATCCCAGCTCAGCTATTTAAAAAACAATGCATCCATGAGATGACAGGGAGCACTTCGATCAGCACCGTCTGGAGGAGCTGCCCCCAGATTTGTGCGACTCTGAGGCGCTGTCCCTCAAGGGAAGGGCTGTGTGGTTAGGGTTGAAGGCTCTGGGCATCCAGCACAATGTTAGGACATGGTAGGTGTGATAGCTAAGGTGTTGTCAACTTGATCTGTTTAGCAATCCACAGAAATCTCTTTCGGGTGGGTCTCCCAGGTTGCTTCCAGGAAGGAGTAAATGAAGGAGGAAGTCCTTCCCCCAGAGCAGGTGGCCCCTCTCAGATGGGGGACTTCATATAAGGAAGCTCTGGGTGAAAAGAGCCCCTTCCTTCGTTCCACTTGGCTGCCGGAGCTGCTTGCTGCCTTCACTGCAGACTGATGATCAGCGTCCACTGAAGACCCGCATATATTGAAACCCAGCGGCTCCTCAGGAAGCCTCCAGGCCTTCAGTGCTGGATTGGGACTGCTGAGGCTCTAGCTACGTAGACTGAGCAGCTACCAGGTTCCTTGATTCTCGGGCCTGCAACCACTATTGGACTACCATAAGTGAATCCAATAAATTCCCCCTTTTTTTACTTTTCATTAGCATTTTCTAAATTCCCTTTTTAATTCATTCTAACAGTTCTATTCCTGTAGCGAACCCTGACTAATACAGTGAGTATCTAACTCATGTTCATTGAATGAATGAATGAGTGTATTACTTACCTTCTTACTTGCTTACATTACTTACCCAGTAATGGCTGGGACAAAGTGTCTGACAATCATCAGCTGAAGGGAGGAAAGGTGTATTTCAGCTTGCAGATACAGGTTACAGTCCATCGTGGCGGAGCTGGAAGCGGCTGGTCACATTCAGTCCATTGTGAGGAAGCAGAGGGCTACAAATGCCGGTGCTCAGCCAGCTCTTTCCTTTCTTTGGTTTTTCGCGGTAGGTTCTCACTCTAGCCCAGGCTGACCTGGGATTCACTATGGAGACTCAGGGTGGCCTCATACTCACAGCGATCCTCCTACCTCTGCCTCCCGAGTGCTGGGATTAAAGGCGTGCACCACCATGCCCAGCACAGCTCTTTCCTTTTTATACAGTCCAGGACCCCAGCCCCATAGAACGGTGCTGCCCACAGTTAAGGTGGGTCTTCCCACCTCAGTAAACCTAATCTAGATAATCCTTTCACAGGTGATTCTGGGTCCTGTCAGATTGATAAAATATGGCCAGGCATGGCGGTATATGCCTTTAATCCCAGGATTTGGGAGGCAGAGGTAGGAAGATCATAGTGAGTTTGAGGCCACCCTGAGACTACATAGTGAATTCCAGGTCAGCCTGGGCTAGAGTGAGTCCCTAACTCAAAAAAAAAAAAAAAAAAAATCCAAAAAAATAGTTGACAATATAAACCATCACAGTGAGGAAGTGAAGCCAGAGTGCAGATGTTCTGGATCTCACGGAAAGGGGGCAGAGCCCCTGGGATGCATTTCCCAGACTCCCTAGCTTCTGCCTGGAGTAGTCAATGGGAGATCTTGCAGGTGCAGGAGGAAGGAAAGACTGGGGCATTCCCAGGTCCTCTGCCTCTGTCTACCTTCCCACCTCTTCTACCTGCCTTTGCAATGCCTGCCTCCTCTCCTCTTGAGTGCTGGCATTCCTTTGTGACCTCGACCCTTGTCTCTCCATCCAGACCTCTCCTCTCTTGACCCCTGACTCTTTTTCCATCCAGTTTCCACCATTCAGTCTCATCTGTTTGGAAACCTGAGAGGAGTCTGCCTCCCCGGTTGGTGTCTGCCTGATCCTTACCTGTGGGAGGGCTGTGTCAGAGCCTACAGACCTGGGCAGCAAGCTGGCTCTGATAACTCACCAGAGACACACAGTGACTTTGCTTTGCCCTGCCAGGGATTTTCAGTCTCTGGTTTGAGAGAAGTCATCTCTTTCTGATGATTGAAGTCACCAAAAATTCTCTGTTCATGAGGCACCCTGGTGCTGTCTGCCTGGACCCAGCTGTTCAGAGAAGAGCTTGCTCGTGGGGCACTCGTGAAAGTGGCAGGATGCTGATGCTTCAATGGGACCTTGTGCATGTGTGTGTGCATGTGTGTGGTGTCTATTGTGTGCATGTGTGTGTATACAAGCCCTTGCCCCACGCATACACATGTAGAGGCCAGGGGAGAACCTCAGATCTCCTCTGCCTTGTTTTCTTGAGACAGAGTCTCTTATAGAAACTGGAGCTGCTATTTTCAGATTGGCTGACCAGCGAGCCCCAGTGAGCCTCCTGCTCTCCCACAGGACTGGGGTTACAAGCCTGTGTAGTTATAGCCAGCTTTCTATGTGGGTGCTGGACATCCAACTCAGCCTGCCTCCAGCCCTCATGCAGTGGCAAGCACTCTAACCCACTGAGCGATCTCCTCATTCCAACATTAGTAAGTTTTTTAATGAGAGAGTAAGAGGGAGAATTGGTGGGCCAGGGCATCCAGCCACTATAATTGAACTCCAGATGCATGTGTCACCTTGTGCGCATGTGCCCCCTTGTGCATCTGGCTTACGTGGATCCTGGAGAATCAAACCGGGATCCTTTGGCTTTGCAGCCAAGTGTCCTAACCGCTAAGCCGTCTCTCCAGCCCCTTAGTGAGCTTTTACATGACTTTCCAGCTCACATCCTGCCCCTGCCTCACGTGAAAAGGATTTATGAGGCAGTGTTCCTGTGGGGCACTGGAAGCGGAGTAGGGGAAGAGGACCATGAGTGAAGGAAAGAACCCCAAGTAGAGTGGGGTCCTCGGCATAGCACCTGGGAAGACAGTCCCAGATGAATTCTACAGAGTGGTTGCTCTGGAGACGGCAGCCACAACAGGGGTGGGGTCCGCACCAGTGGGGTGGGGAGCTGGAGTTCTCACCTTCAGGACCTAGGTGCAGGCCCCGAGGGGATTGGCTAGCGTGTTGACAGTACTGGCCACCTGGCCACCCTGCTACAGGGTCCGGCCGCTCAGCTTTTGTGTTCCAACTCATTCCCAGTAGAAATCTGGTTGGCATTACCTGAGTGTGGGGATCTCTTTTCCAACTGTGTGTCGCTTGGGGGTTCTTGGGGCACAGAAGTGCCCCCTTGAAGGAAGGCTGCAGGTGGAGATGCCTAGCACTATGAGCCTTTTATTTGTTTGTTTGTTTATTTATTAACGAGAGAGAAAATAAGAATGGATGTGCCAGAGCCTCCAGCCACTGCAAATGAACTCCAGACACATGCGCCACCTTGTGCAGCTGGCTTTACATGGGTCCTGGGGAATCAAACCCGGTCCTTAGGCTGTGCAGACAAGCACCTGTAACTATTGAGCCATCTCTCCAGCCCCGCTCTGAACCTTTAAAGACAAGAACCATATGTTGCTGGCCTCAGGGTCCAGCGCCATGGGCTGGGCAATCTTGTTTTCAGCTGCTGGCACCCTGGACTCTGATGTCCCCTCATCTCAGCCCCTGGCAGGCTCACGGCGCAGGAGGTCCACACTAGAGCAGACTCCGTACCGCATGGGGTGGCGTTAGACGTTCAGCCACACCCCTCTGATGACATGTGGCCTCAGTTGCCCCGGTCCAGGGAGGGCCTGGCTGAGCACTTATTGCCACCATGGTTAAGTAAGGCAGTTGCCACAGTACTGAGAGGCGGTCAAAGCTCCAAGCTCACACCCAACTCTTTGAACTTTGAGAACACACTGAGCGAAGGAAGTCAAACTCAAAAGGCTCTCCACTGTCTGATTCCAGTTTCCAAACTGGGCGTGTCCACTGTGGAGAAAAGCAGAAGACAGGCGGCCAGACCTGGGGAGGGAAATGGGCTGGAGAGGGTGCTCGTGGGAACGGAGAAAGTACTCTGGCCGTAGACATTTGAGATGGTTACATAAGTTTTTTATTCCTTTTCAAAATTTTTTTTTGTTAACAATGTCCATGATTATAAAAGTATATTCCATGGTAATGCCCTCCCTCCCCTCACTTTCCCCTTTGAAACTCCACTCTCCATCATATCCCCTCCCCCTCTCAACCAGTCTCTCTTTTATTTTGATGTCATGATCTTTTCCTCCTATTATGATGATCTTGTGTAGGTAGTATAAGGCACTGTGAGGTCAGGGATATCCAGGCCATTGTGTGTCTGGAGGGAGCACGTTGTAAGGAGTCCTACCCTTCCTGGTTGCATAATCTTACAAAGTTTTTTTTTAAAAAATAAATAAATAACAGTGGGAGCTGGTGGCTCAGTGGATAGTGCTTACCTAGCATCCACAAGGCTCTGAGGTCCGTTCCCAACCCTCATAAACTGGGCAGAGTGGCACACATCTACAAACATAGCATTTGGAAGTTGGAGGCAGGAAGACCAGGAGTTCAAGGTCATTCTTAGCTACATAGCAAGTTCAAGACTAACAAGCTACATGAGACCACCAACTCAAAACAAGCAAAAATAAATAAAGAAAGAAAAACCAAAAGACCCACTAGAATAAGCTGGGGGTGAGCTCAGTGGCCGAGTGCTCACCTAGCATGTGCAAGGCCCTGGGCTTGATATCTAGCACCGCAAGAAGAAAAAACAAGACATACACACACACAAAAAAAACCCCACACTCAAGTATTCCCCTTAAAATGGTGAACGTTAAGGCATGTGAGCAGTATCTGGATTGGATGAAATGAAAATCAAACATGGTATGCCAAGTGCCCAGCTCACAGCGATGTTTCCAGAACCTTCTATGTCAAGGACAGCTGCAGGGCCTCTGAGCTGCTCTCCTCAGGCTCCCATCAGACTGCTCTGTGTTTTGTAGGTTCATATTATCCCTGCTCTCCAACCCCTTCTGTAACAAAGAAACAAGACCCCCATGATACTTGAAAACACAAGTTTCTCTTGTGCCAGCCTTTACCAGGGAGACAGCCTGACCCCGAGTCTCCTTCCTCTCTATGCAGCTCTGCCCTGCTTGAATGTATCTGGTCAGTGCAGAGCCACAGACGCAAACACCCCTGGACACACAACTTTCTGTTCTACATTCGTTCTTTCTTTCTGTCCTTCCTTCCCTCCCTCCCTCCTCTTCCTCCTCTTTTCCCTTCTTCCTTCCTTCCTTCTTCCCTCTCTTCCTCCCTCCTTCCTTCCTTCCTTCCTTCCTTCCTTCCTTCCTTCCTTCCTTCCTTCCTTCCTTCCTTCCTTCCTTCCCTTCCCTTCCCTTCCCCTTCCCCTTCCCCTTCCCTCCTTCCCTCCTTCCCTCCTTCCCTCTTTCTTTCTTTCTTTCTTTCTTTCTTTCTTTCTTTCTTTCTTTCTTTCTTTCTTTCTTTCTTTCTTTCTTTCTTTTCTCTCTTGTCTCACTCTAGCCCAAGCTGACCTGGAATTCACTCTGTAGTACCAGGCTGGTCTTGAACTCACAGCAGTCTTCCTACCTTTGCCTCCCGAGTGCTGGGATTAAAGACATATCCATCCACCCCCATAACTTTTCTCCGTAACACTTCTGCTTCAGCCCCAGGTTGACCTCAGCACCGGAAGTGCAGGATGCTGGTGAGCCCGAGCCAATATTTAAAATATATTTGACGGAATTAATAAATGCTCTCATGATAACTCAGAACAAACTTCTTGAAAGTTTCCAATCTTGTTATCTTCTCATGGGTGGCTCTTGGCAGAGTTTAACCTGACACCTCTTTGAGGCTCCCTTCTTCCTTCTAGCTCATCTCCCATTGGGTGCTGGTTTTAGAAGCAAACATTCTTCTTGTCATTTAATTATGAAGGTACCCCAGAAAATAGTTTCATCTCACTTTGAAGCAAGCCCTCTTCTACTTGAAAAGACAACCAGAACCCCCTGCTGAATTCTTCACTGAGATGAAATTAATTTTCCAAAGTGAATGCGGAAGCTAATTTGTGTGCTGCTGTCAGTTAAAAGGCTTTGAAATTAACCGTCTTTGCTAACTTTGTCGCTGCTGCACTGTAATACAAGCTTTTCCACAGCACACCCCGTAAATAAAACCCATCTCCCCCATTGGTGTCTGGGGATGGATAGTCCTATCTTATTCTTCCCCCAGGAGAGTGGAATTGGTGCTGGCTCAGAAATTAAGATAAGGGGGCTGGCCGGAGAGATGGCCTAGCCATTAAGGTGCTTGCCCGCAAAGCCTAAGGACCCATGTTCAACTCTCCAGGTCCCACGTAAGCCAGACGGACAAGGCGACGCAAGCACGCAAGGTCACACATGAGCACAAGGTGGTGCACATGTCTAGTTCAACTGCAGTGGCTGGAGGTCCTGGTGTGCCCGTTCTCTCTCTGTCTCTCCCTCCCTCCCTCTGTCTTTCTCTCTCTCAAATCAACAAATAAATAAAATATATTTTTAAAAAATTAAGATAAGGAAAGAACTGGGAGCAGGAAGGACTCTTGGATGGGAAGGCAGGTCATAGAACTTGCGTCTAGAGACAGTGCTGAGGATCTCTGCTGGTGTGGCCTGCAGTTCTTTCTATACCTTTGGGAGTAATATATTCTGAAAAATTTCATCACATAGGTAACAAAAACTGTTATTTTTAAAAATAAATTTTATTTATTTATTTGAGAAAGGGAAAGAGGCAGAGAGAGAGAGAACGGGCACATCAGGGCCTCCAGCCCCTACAAATGAACTCCAGATGTGTGTGCCTCCTTGTGCATCTGGCTTACATGGGTCCTGGAGAGCTGAACTGGAGGATCCTTTGGCTTTGCAAGCAAACATCTTAACCACTAAGCCATCTCTCCAGCCCAGAAATGATTATTTTTTATAAAAAATATTTTTACTTGTTTATTTTCAAGCAGATAGAGACAAACACACAGACAGAGACAGAGAGAACAGGCACACCAGGGCCTCCAGCTGCTGCAAACGAACACCAGATTCATGCACCTCTTTGTGCATCTGGCTTTACGTGGGTACTGGGAAATTGAGCCTGGGTCATCAGGCTTTGTAGGCAAGCACCTTAACCACTGAGCCATCTATCCAGCCCCAGAATTATTATTTTTGTATGTGTGTGTGGTGTGGTGTATGCACGTGTATGTACACAGATGCGCGAGTGCCGTGTGCATGCGTGCTTGTGGAGGCCAGGGGGGAACTTCCGGTGCTCTCCATGGCTAAACTGCATCATTCCTTGAGATGGGGGCTCGCCCTCAACCCAGAGCTGACATTTGCCTCCAGAAAGCCCCAGCACTTTTCCATTTCCCCCACGCCCCGCGGACTGTGGTTACAGAAGTACATGAACACACTTAGATTTTTTGTTTTGTTTTTTGAGGTAGGGTCTCACTCTGGTCCAGGCTGACCTGGAATTCACCATGTAGTCTCAGGCTGGCCTCGAACTCACATTGACCCTCCTCCCTCTGCCTCCTGAGTGCCGGGATTAAAAGTATGCATCACCACACCTGGCCACACTCAGACTTTTTGTGAGGGTTCTGGGGAAATCGAACTCAAGCCATGTCAGGCTCTTCCTCAAGTTTAAACAGTAAGTGCTTAACTGCTGCATCATCTCCCCAGCACCAATAGAAATTAATTCTGTTTTTGAGCTGTCAATTGTTTTTTTTTAAAGGAATTATTTTTATTGGTGCTGGAGAGATGGCTCAGTGGTTAAAGGCCCTTGCTTGCAAAGCCTGCCAGCATAGGTTCAATTCCCCAGTACTCATGAAAAGTCAGATGCACATAGTGGTGCATGAGTCTAGGTTTGTTTGCTCAGCTCTGAACAAATAAATAAAGTCATGTGTATATATATATATATATATATATATATATATTAAATTAAGGCCCTACGCTGAGCATAGTGGCACACACCTCTAATCCCAGCACTCAGGAGGCAGAGGGAGGAGGGTCAATGTGAGTTCGAGGTCAGCCTGAGACTACATGGTGAATTCCAGGTCAGCCTGAAAGCAAGAAGAGCAAGATCTTACCTCAAAAAAAAAAAAAAAAAAAAAAAAAAAATTAAGGTCTGAAAGTAAGGCTCCCTCCTTTTTGTTTTCTGGGTACTGGGAAATCGAACCTGGGTCCTTTATTCTTCACAGGCAAGTGCCTTAACCACTAAGACATCTCTCCAGCCTTACTGTCCTCTTTTGACCATGCCTCCTCTAAGCCTCTGATACAGCTTATCATATTACATATTTATATTTCCTGATGATTTTTCTTTTTGTTTTACTTCGTGCCTGTGCATGTGTCTGGTGTGTGTATGGACATGGGTGTGTGCATGCCCCAGCACACACATGTATATGTGTGGTGTGTACGGACATGGATGTGTGCATGCCCCAGCACACACGTGTATGTGTGTGGTGTGTAGGGACATGGGTGTGTGCATGCCCCAGCACATGCGTGGAGGTCAGAACACGACTTCAGAGTGTTGGTCCTTGCCTTCCACCTTGTTTGAGACAGAGTCTGCCTTGTACCTTTTGCTCCTGCAAATGCCAGACTAGGTGGCCCGGGGAACTTTGGGGTCCTCCTGAGTGTTGCCTATTGCTGTAGACCTGTGAGGAGGATTACAGACATGTGTGCTGCTTGTGTCTGGCTTTTGGGGGAGTTCTGGGCACCCAAATTGTAGTCAATAGGCTTGCGCAGCAAGCACTTTTAGCTACTGTTGTAGGCAGTTCCACTTTGCTGGGATGAACAGCCAAACCAGACGTGGCTTACGGGAGGAAGGGATTCACTTCAAGCTTATAGCTCCAGGGGGACGCTCCATCGATAGCAGAAGCAGCTGGCTTCCATGCATAAATCCAAGCGGAGAGCAAAATCACACCAGCCAGCAAATACCAAAAAGCAGCAGCAGGGAGCTGCAGCAAGCAGGACCCCAGAGCTCACGCCTCCCTGCACACCTTTGTGCTGGAATTCCAACCCACCCCAAACACAACCTTGGGCTGGACCTAGGTTCTGCTTCCAGTGTCATCTTGTCCAGCCAGGTGGATGGAGATCCAAGTTATAAGCTTTATTAAAACATTTGAGTCTATGGGGGACATGCATTAAAACTAACACAGCTACTGAGCCATCTTCCTAGCTCCTGTCTTGGCTTTTTTTTTTTTTTTTTTGACCCTCCGAGGTAGGGTCTCGCTGTAGCTCAGGCTGACCTGTAATTCACTATGGACTCTCAGGGTGGCCTCGAACTCATGGCAATCCTCCTACCTCTGCCTCCCAAGTGTTAGGATTAAAATCTTTTATTTTATTTATTTATTCACTTGATAGAGAGAGAGAAAGAGAGAGAATGGGCGGGCCAGGGCCTCCAGCCATTGCAAACAAACCCCAGACACGTGCGCCCCCTTGTACAACTGGCTTACGTGGGTCCTGAGGAATTGAACCTAGGTCCTTTGGCCTTGCAGGCAAATGCCTTAACTGCTAAGCCATCCCTCCAGCCCCTGGCTTAGCTTTTTTGAGACAGGGTCTCGTGTGGCCTAGGCTGGCATCAAAGTTCTCCTGTCTCTACCTCTCAACTGCTGGGATTCCAGCTGTGAGGACAACACCCACTTTCAGGTTACTTTTTAATTATATTATATTTTATTTTTTGAGACAAGTTCAACAGACTGGCCTTTTTTTATGTGAGAAAGCTAAAGTGAGAGCAAGCAAGCAAGCAAGAGAGAGAGAAGAGAGAGAGAGAGAGAGAGAGAGAGAGAATTGGTAGCCCGGACTTCCAGCCACTGTAATAGAACTTCAGATGCATAAGCTACTTTGTGAGCATGCGCCACCTTGTGCATGTGTCAACCTTGTGTGTCTGGCTTACGTGGGATCTGGGGAATGAAACATGGGTCCTTAGGCTTCACAGGCAAGCACCTTAACTGCTCAGCCATCTCTCCAGCCCTCCAGGTTACTTTTTATGTGAGGTGTATATTAACACAGTCATGTTTCCTTTAACAACTGGGTTACATTCTGAGAAATGTGTCATAAGGTGATGCCATGACTATATGGATGTCACACAGTGTATTCACACTAACTAAGGGGGCCACGGTGTGACAGTCTTAAAGGGCTGCCTTTGTACTGGCAATCCATTGTAGACCGAGGTGCTGTTATGCTGGGTATGCAGGGCTAAAAGATGACTCTGTGACTGTCTCTTCTCTACAAATGTATAATGTTTCAGTTTGAAGGTGAAACTGCCCCTGTGTGTAAGGTTGGAGAACGACCAAGACCACACAAGACCTCTCTCAGACAAAGTAAAAGCTTTATTTGGAAAAGACAGGAGCTGTCAGGCTGTTTCGTGAGAGAAAAGCACAGCCAGCCTAGGTTTTCAAAGGTTATGTTTTATAAAGAAAGCCTTTCTGCTGGGAGGGAAAAAGGGGAATGGGGCCCTTGCCTGTGAAGTTAGGTGGGGGAGTTTCTTCAGGGAAATTTTTCTGTTAACCATCAGCACAGGATTGTGGCTGGGTGGTTAGGGTGTGTCATCAGAACTGAGGTCAGGTGGCTCCTGGGATAAGGTAAACAGGAAACGGTGGCCTAGGGGCAAGGGGAAACAATGGGTCAGGCGGTTTCTGAGGAATGCAGTTAGCTTGGTTCTTGTGCTTCTTGGTAAGACTGCTTTTCATGCCTCCATCACCACTTTGTCATCCGCAGCAACTCCATCCTGGGGCCGGGCCTGACCTAACACTGTGGAAGCATGAGTTTGAATGCCTGTCCCCAAGTGAGTGGCGCAAATTTGGGAGGCTATGGAAGCTTTGAGGTGGAGGTGTGGTAAGCAGCGGTGGATCACTGGGGGTGGTGTGAAGATGACCTCACTGCAGGTTCCCCACCCGAGCACTTGGTCTCCTGGTCCACCAACATATGAGCAGGTCATGCTGTCAGCTTCCTCGGCCATGGGCCCAGCCATCACGCCTCCCCTGTCATTATAGACTCATTCCTCTAAACCATGAGCCAAGACAAACCTCTCCTCTCTTAAGCTGTTCCTGGCAGGTAGTTTGGTCCCAGCAAAGTTTGTGTTAACTTTTCTTGAGGAGACATGAGCAAATGTCTGTTTACCCAAGATAAGGCACCAGCAGCAGACCAGCAAGCAATGAATCCACCAAAATTTAACATGGTGAATCGTGAGTCACTGGGATCATTGGCACAAGCATGGAGGATTCAAAGGCAGCTGCATCACTGAAAATCCCACCCCAGCACGAAGGACAACTCAGCTGAGAGCATCCCTGGAGTTCCCTGTGCCACTTGTGGGCAGCTGGACAGGCACGGCAGTTGAACTGCTTATATGTCCTTTACAAGGGGCCTTGTGAGTCTTGCCAGTTTCAGACAATTTCTGAGGCTTATAGGTCTTTAGTTTCCTGACCCTTGTAAGTTGTGTTTACTTCCTGAGTCTTAACTGGCCTCCCAATTCTGAGGAAATTGCTACACAATAGTAACCAATACGTACCAGGACATTGTACCATAGCTTTGTACGTATATATTTATCATTTTTCTCAATGTTGGCTTGGCTTCCATGGCATTCTTGTTCTAGCCAGCCTTCTCTGTCTGGCTTTGAGAGGTGAAGGAGCTGGCTGGAGATTCTGCCCATCTTCATATAAGGGAATTTGAGCATGTTAAAATTTTACTGCAGGGTTAGAGCGATGGCTTAGCAGTTAAGGCACTTGCATGCGAAGCCTAAGGACCCATGTTCTACTCTCCAGACCCCACATTAGCAGGATGCACAAAGGTGAGGCCAGTGCAGGGTCTCACATGCCCACTAGGTGGTGGAAGCGTCTGAGGTTTCATTGCAGTGGCTGAGGCCCTGGTATGCCAAGTCTCTCTCTGTCTCTTGCTCTAAAAAAACAAACAAACAACAACAACAACAACAAAAAAAAACCACTTTATTGCAGGCCTAGAATAAACCGGAGTATAACTGGGGTCCCATGTGGCCCAGGATTGTGTGTGTGTGTGTGTGTGTTTGTGTGTGTCAATTCAAAGAAACAAGATGACAGAAAAACAGAACTGAACGTAATTTCATTCTTCATTTGATTGCTTAGAAGCCCCCAGAGGCAGTGTGGGGGTCTGGAGTAGGCAGGCACTCTTTTCAAGCAAACTGTACGCTTGTGGTTTGGGGTATTATTACAACTCTTTTTCTTTCAAATAGAGTCGTGTTTGTACTTGCAGAGTGGAATAGGATGGGGAATGAATCAGTAGTCCTTTGACTGGGAGGCAGATATTTGCATTTGGGACCTAGAAATAGCCCTGAAGTTCAGCAGCCAATGTGGCCTGGGTTCAGCATGTGTGAGGTCATACCGTCCTGTGGAGGAGATTTCAATCAAACTAAAGCCTCTCTCTCCTTTTCTGTGCTAAACAGTGTTTTGCAAACACCCCAGATGCTAAGCTGAAAAGAATGTAAACAATCTGAGCCCCACTCTCATCAGACCTTGACTCAGATATTCCCTGTGTCCTGTCTGAGTCAGTCAGCTATCTTGTAAAACTAAACCTTGAGTTTAAAAAAAAATACCCCTGAACAAACAGCTTTCTGTTCCACATTTGTACTCTCTTTTTTTTTAATTTTTTTTATTATTTATTTATTTGAGAGTGACAGACACAGAGAGAAGGACAGATAGAGGGAGAGAGAGAGAATGGGCGCGCCAGGGCTTCCAGCCTCTGCAAACGAACTCCAGACGCGTGCGCCCCCTTGTGCATCTGGCTAACGTGGGACCTGGGGAACCGAGCCTCGAACTGGGGTCCTTAGGCTTCACAGGCAAGCGCTTAACCGCTAAACCATCTCTCCAGCCCACATTTGTACTTTCTTAATACTGCTTGATAGCTAAGGAATTTCTGTTTGTGCCCCCAAATCATGTATTCTTAAAAACTTGTAATCCACCAGTAGTGTAAAGAATTCAAAGTGATGTGAGACTGCCTGCCACACTGTCTATTAAAACTCGGAGCAACCAGAGCTCAGCACTCAGGCTTTGGAAGTTATTCCCCTGAGTCCACGCCGACACCAGCAAACTGATTCTGCACTCTATCTCTGGTGCCATCTCTGTGTGACTCAGTTTCCCATAGCAATCTCATGCGGAGAGCTAGAGTCTTGCCTCACACAGATGACAGGAACAGGCAATTAAAAGCAGAAAAGGCTGTCAGACCTAATGTCCTTCCCTGTCCCGCTGTCTCTACAGCTGCCTTGTGGACGTCTTGCCAAGGCCCTCTATACTTCATGGGAGCTATCTGTCCTTTGAGAGTAAAGCTACTGAAGGAATGTGTGATGACTCACAGACATCGCAGCCTGGGCTACAGAGTACATTCCAGGCAGCCTGGAATACAGCTTGAGACCTTGGTGGGGAGGGGAGGGGGGAATGGCTCAGTGGGTAAGAGCATTTCCTGTCTGAGGATGAGGCATGGTGGGGAGAAACCCCTGATGGGATCTTGTTGTGTAGGGGTTTGGTTTTGTTCCTTAGGCTGAGGTAGGAGGGTCGCCATGAGCTTAAGGATAGCCTGAGACTACAGAATGAGTTTCTGGTCAACCTAGGTTAGAGTGAGCCCCTATCTTGAGACAAACAAACAAACAAAACAAAAGAATCAAAGCAACAGCAACCGGAAAAAGCCTGGCATAGGGCGGGAGAGATGGATCAGTGGTTAAAGGCACTTGCTTGCCAAGCCTGATAGCCTGCGTTTGATTCCTCAGTGCCCATGTCCTGCACAAAGTGCAAATGCATGAAATGGCCCATCTGGAGCTCATTGGCAGCAGCAGAAGGCTCTGGCACACCCACTCTCCCTGTGTCTTCCCCTTCCTCTCCGTTTCTGTCTCTCTTTCAAATAAATAAGTTAAAAAAAATTTTTTTTAAGCCTGGCATAGCCACACAGGCTTGTAACCCCAGTGCCGAGTGGGGTGAGGAGGTGAAGACAGGACTGGAGCTGGGGCTCACTGGTCTAGCGGGAAGTGAAGAACTCCAGCTTCAGTGAGAGTCTCGGAGAGCGATAGCGTGGGAAGCCGACATCTTCCTCCGGCCTTCACACTCATGCACACGGGGCACGTGCATCTGTGCACACACCAAAAAAGAAAGCAAATCTTCTAAAACATAACTGGCGGCAGCTGACCACAGTAGACCTTGCCTTTATGATTTTTAATTATGGGACAAGTCAAAGCTGGACAGGAGGAGAGGGATCATTTGTCTTCAGCAATTAGCAGCATATGTCCCTCGTTGGTTCAGCTCTAATCTCAGACCCAGTTCCATTCCATTTCGTAGGGAGCTGTCTCATCTATCTTCATGGTGCCTTAGTGATCTGGAATAATAAGGACCTCCATAATTCATTTAACCTGCCTCCTCCTAATAGGCATTTACACTGTCTCCCATCTTACGTCTCCATAGACAGCATGGTGATGAATGCATTTTTGTTTTCATAAATATTTTTATTTATTTTTTGAGAGAGAGTGAGTGAATTATGGACATGCCAGGGCCTCCTGCCATTGCAAAATTGAACTCCAGATGTATTCACTACTTTGTGCACCTGGCTTTAGGTAGGTACTGAGGAATAAAACTTGGGCTGTCAGGCTTTGCAAGCAAGATGTATTTGTGGACTAGGGAGATGGGAGATGGCAAACGCTGAGCCATCTCCTATCTCCCTAGCCCACAAATATATTTTAAAAAATATTTTATTTATTTAGTTAGTTTTGAGAGAGAGAGAGAATGGGCACACCAGGGTTTCTAGCCACTGCAAACGAACTCCAGACAAATGCACTACCTTGTGCATCTGGCTTTACATGTATACTAGGGAATTGAACCTGGGTCCTTTGGCTTTGTAGGCAAGTGCCTTAATCGCTCAACCATCTCTCCAGCCCCCACAAAGACATTTTTGCCTCCACCTCTGGCACATGTGAAGTGGATCTGCCAGAGCACCTGGAGTCCATTTTCACATGCACTCGCTGCCCAGCAATATATCTCAATTTTCGTTGGCTGGACCATCCCCCATGAAGACCTCCACCTCCTCACTGGGGTCTGGGAGGCTGAATCGATGGCGTAGTTGTGCCCTCTGCTCATCACCTCAGCCATCTTGTTTTAGGTCGCATCTGGCTTAGAAGCCTGCATGTGCTGTTTCTTCTAGGTGCTTCCCTGTAAGCCCCCAGCCTGTCTGCATAGACACACACATACATGCCCACCAGAGACACACACAGAGACGTGTACACACTGAAACACAAACATACAAAGACACACACACACAGAGAGAGAGAGAGAGAGAGAGAGAGAGAGATTCAGACTCACACAGCTAGCTGGCCATTTCCTTTCCTCACCCTCAGGTCTATGTCAGAAATTTCCAGGCGGAGCCCCTCCTCTTCCCTCATCACACTCACCACAACAGTAATGCCTCCCTATTGTCAATTTGTGTGTAACCCGGTCTTCATGTTCATGAGAACAGCCCCTATTGCCTGCAGTATCTCCAGAGCAGTGTCTACGTCCTTTGAAGAACCAAGTTGGTATTTAAAGAATGACTTTCAGTATTAGAGGCCAGGAAACTAGAAAGGGCCCATTCAGGGAAAGGGACAGGGAAGGGTTTAGGGGAGGGTATATGTAAACAGATGGGCAGAATCCTAGGGGTGGAATGGTCTAAGTGAGGTCAGGATGCAGGAGAGGAGGGGTGGAAAGAGGGCTAATCAAAGTTAAGATGGTATGAACAAGCCATAGGAAACCTACTTCTTCACTAGCTAATAATATATATGTTAAAAAGAGAGTTTGGACAAAAGTATCCTGTGGAGGTGGATAATGTTGTATCCAGAAGCCATAGATTATTATTAGAAAAATTACAGTGCCAGGGTTAAGACATGCCTTCTAGCAAATTGTTGGCTAGGGAGGGTCCTGATGCCCCCAAAACATTAGCGCCCACTGCCAAAGCTCTTGGTTGCTCCCCAGAACTAGATGGTAAGACATGCTTGGACTGCAAGGTCACTGAGAAATCAAGCTGGAGCTGAGCTGAAAACCTCCTCCCTGTTGACTAGCCGACAGGATGCTGGAAAGAACGGCGCAGCTTGTTGGGGGAAGAAGACATCAATGATCTTAGCCAGCAGTGGATCCTGCAAGCGTCATGCCTGGCCAGCCAGGCCAAATGTGCCAACTGGTGCAATAGTGGCATGTCTATGATAAAGGGAACCAACTGCTCTCTGATTGGACTTGAGGCAGCTCAAAGGGAGGGAATTCTTGCCTGGTACTTAGCACTGAGTCAAAAACCTATGGCTTGGGAGGTCATTAGCCCTGCAGGGGTTGTGTGGGGCGGTGGCGGGGGAACTACTACTGTTGTGGCTAACTGGATATATTATGCCCACCAAACTACCCTCTAAACACTTATGTTTATGCTCATATATTAATACTGTTCCATTTTTTATCTTTTGTTTATTTTTATTTATTTATTTGAGAGCAACAGACAGAGAAAGAGGCAGACAGAGAGAGAGAATGGGTGCATGAGGGCCTCCAGCCACTGCAAAGGAACTCCAGATGCATGAACCACCCTGTGCATCTGGCTTATGTGGGTACTGGGGAATCGAGCCTCGAACACGGGTCCTCAGGCTTCACAAGCAAACGCTTAACTGCTAAGCCATCTCACCAGCCCCGCTGCTCCATTATTTATTAGATAAACTTCTCTTTTCAGATGGCAGTGACCAACCACTGAGGTGACTCAAAATTCACCCAAGTGATGAGAAGTGACAGTAGAATGCTCAGCACCAAGTGAGACATCTCTATCTCACCCTCTAAGGCTCAGGATCGAGGTGGCTGAAAGAATGTAACAACCAAAGGAAGGGTAGGCCTGCTTACAATGCAATCTTCCAGACATAAGGTGGCCTTGATATTCATGACCTCACAGTTGCTGACACTACCTACACAAGGCATGCATAATAGGAGGGGGAAAAATGAAGGTATCAAAATAGAAGAGAGACTAGGTAGGAAGAAAAGATTCAGTGGAAGGCGGAAAGAGAGGGTGGACAGTGGGAGGGGGTATGATCATGGTACATTTATGGAAGTTGTTAAAATGTTTACAAATAAAAGTTAAAAAGAGAATGACTTAACATCAGCTTTCATTTCATATCAGAAAGGGTCACTAAGGGAACGAAGCAATCCTCTCTCATAGGATGGCAAAACCTCTTTTCTGGAGTGATCCACACACACTGGCTTTGGGCACTGGGGAGAAAACAGTGGTAACTGGGATTCTGACTAATCTCATGGAAGAGTAATGATGCATCCTTGCGTACGGTGGAGTTCAGTGGTAAAAAGCATGGCCGCCAAACCCTGTCCTTAGCTTGACTTGCCTCTTCCGTCACCAAACTGTGCCACATGCCTGTATCAGCTTCCTCATCTGTGCAATGAACATTGAGACGTGCGGCCCACACCACAGAGCTCTGTGGGAACGGAATGTGCTCTCTGTATGTTGCTATGGTTTGGATGCGAGGACTCTCACAGGCTTGTGTGTTCGAGGCTTGGTCCTCAACAGGCAGCTCTAATTTGGGAGGCACTGGACAGGGTAGGAGGTGCGACCTACCCTGAGGAACTGGGTCTCCACCTTGCCCTCCACTTTCTCTCTGCCTCCTGGCTGCAATGAGGTAAGCAGCTCTGCTCTGCCTGCCTTCTCCATGATGCTCCTCAACCTGTCCCTCCTCCACGATGCTCCTCCACCTTCCCCTCCTCCATGATGCTCCACCACCTGCCCCTCCTCCAAGATGCTCCTCCATCTGGCACTCCTCCATGATGCTCCACCACCTGCCCCTCCTCCATGGTGCTCCTCCACCTGCCCCTTAACCATGGTGCTCCCCTACCTGCCCTGCCCCCATGATGCTCCTCCACCTGCCTCTTCTCCATGATGCTCCTCCACCTTCCCCTCCCCCATGATGCTCCTCCACCTGCCCCTCCTCCATGATGCTCCTCCATCTGCCCCTCTTCCATGATGCTCCTCCTCTGCCCCTCCCCCATGATGCTCCACCACCTGCCCCTCCTCCATGATGCTCCTAAACCTGCCCCTTCTCCATGATGCTCCTCCACCTGCCCCTTCTCCATGATGTTCCACCACCTGCCCCTCCTCCATGATGCTCCTCCATCTGCCCCTCTTCCATGATGCTCCTCCTCTGCCCCTCCCCCATGATGCTCCTCCACCTACCCCTCCTCCATGATGCTCCTAAACCTGCCCCTTCTCCATGATGCTCCTCCACCTACCCCTCCTCAAGACACTCCTCCACCTTCCCTTCCCCCATGATGCTCCTCCACCTGCCCCTCCTCCATGATGCTCCTCCACCTGACCCTCCTCCATCATACTCCTCCACCTGGCCCTCCTCCACGATGCTCCTCCACCTGGTACTCCTCCATGATGCTCCTCCCCTGCCCCTCCTCCATGACGCTCCTACACTTGCCCCTCTTCCGCGACACTCCTCCACCTGGCCATCCTCCATGATGCTCCTCCACCTGTGCCACCTCCACGATGCTCCACAACCTGTCCCTCCTCCATGGCACTCCTCCCCTGCCCCTCCTCCATGATGCTACTCCTCTGCCCCTCCACCATGGTGCTCCTCCACCAGCTCCTCCTCCATGGTGCTCTGCCTTATTGTGATGCTCTGCTTCATCCAACCTGCCCACCTTGGTTCCTTGGCCCACTATGGCCAGGAACAATGGTGGCAGCCAATCATGGAATGAGCCCTGTAAAACCACAATCCCAAATGGTTCCTCCCCCCACCCTTTAAGCCTTTCTCTTATGTGTTTGTCACAGCGCCCAAAAGCTAACCAATACTCCTGTCAAGTACTTGAATACGTGATTGGCACATGTGTGATAGTAATTGTTGGCCATGCCTGTGAGTACAGAGGGAAGTAGAAAACTTGCAAGGCACTCCATCAACGGATGTCACTTTGCAGATGGAGAAAGAAGTAAAATGTAATGACAGTTCTCCTGGTGTCAAAACACCTTCCATTTCTTTCCCATTATGAAGTCTGATCCCAGCTTTGAACTTGTGATTGCTAGTCCAAATTGCATTTGTTTTTTATTTCTCACTTTCAGATTTGTCATCTTTAGTTTCTAAAAAAAAAAAAAAATCAAATAAGCTGATGGAATAGATCTGAATGAGAAGATTTAATTCATTTTCACTTGTAACTTTCTCGTGTCTTAATCCTTAGAAGAGAAAGATTAAAGCTCTTTAGTCAAGGTGTTGGGTTCCTTTTGAAAGCCTCTGCAGTCTGTTGGTCCTCTCCTAGATCTGTGTACCATGGGGGGAGGGGGTCCAGTCTGCAGGAGCTCTAGCCTGCCTTTCCCAGCACAGCATTGGCCTTTCAGTGCCCTTGACCTTTTTTTCTGTTTTTGCGTTCCTTTCTCTGCTTTTCCTGGGGGTATTTTTCTTCTTGCAAGTTTGTGTTTGGGCTTATTTTTTCCTTTGCCTAATCCCAAGATTCATAAATCATGCTAAAGCCAGTTGTCTTGACACCTCTACCAGGGAATCTGAATTCAAACACAAAGGTGGCATCTGGCATTGTCTTGAACACTGGCTAGTTTCCCCTGCATTTCTGTCCAGTGCTTTGGCCCTCCCAGGGTGAAGAGTTGATGACGATTTGTTTCCTCTGAGGTAGCAGGTTGCCCATGAACTTCCTAGTCCAGATAGTTACTGTCACTTTGCCTTTCAACTCCAGCTTGAGATGTCCCAGGTCAACTTCCCTTGATTGTGCCCATTGATGATGGCAACGCTCTTCAAGCAGCCCAGGAGGAAAGGGCAAGGTGGAGTGCTTTTTTAAGTTGGTGCTTACATTCAATTTCATGCAGAACAGTCCTTCATGTCCTAGTGCAGGGAGTAGAGTCATTTCATCACACACCTCACTGTTGGGCCACAGTGGAGGGAGAAGACGGCTCAGGTGACAACTGCTGAGAAAGAAAATCAAGTCACAAGCCTGTTTCATAAGACAGGCACTAAGGGCATGAAGGTTGTGAGAGACACAGGGAAATCTGTAACACAGGTCCCAGCCGCATCACGAAGAAGCAGATACATTGATCGCTCAGTAGACCAAGATGGGGATGGGAGGATGGCTCAGTGGGTAAAGTCCTTGCTTCACAAAGGACCTGAGTATCATCCCCAGAACCCACAGAGAATGCCAGGCGGGTGGGATATGCCTGTAATCCCAGCACTGGGGAGGCAGAGACAGAAGGATCCTTGGGGCAAGTTGGCCAGCCAGTCTAACCTCAGTGGTGAGCTCCAGGCCAGTGAGAAACCCTGTTATGAAGGAGACGGACAGTGTTCCCGAGGGTGACAGCTGAGGTTGTCCTCCGGCCTCCATGTGTACTGCACACACTGGCACGTTGTTGCAGTTACCTTCGTGTGGCTGGCACAAAGCACTTGACCAAAAGTAGCTATGGGAGAAAAGTTGTTTATTCTGGCTTGCAGACTTGAGGGGAAGCTCCATGATGGCAGAGATAAATGTGGCATGAGCAGAGGCTGAACATCACATCCTGGCCAACGTCGGGTAGACAACCACAGCAGGAGAATACACCACACATTGGCCATTAACACCCAGAAGCCCGCCCCCAACAACATGCCTCCTCCAGTAAGGATCAAATTCCCAAATTGCCATCAGCTGGGGACCTAGCATTCAGAACACATGAGTGTATATGGGGGACACCTAATTCAAACCACCACGCATATGCACCTGCACATGCATGTATACCCACACACATAAACACATGCACCCGCACATACATTTTTGAATGAGGGCAAAGAGGTTGGCACAGAGACAATTTCTCAGATTGTCAGTGGAACACAAAGTATTAGGATGATTAACCATAAATATAATATTTATAGGAAGAAAACATTAAATCTTATCCAGTTGCCAGTGTCCTGGGGTGGCCGGAAAGTATAGAGTTGGGAGTCCAGAGAACCAGGTCCCCCCACCACCACCACCAAGTGTATTTTCTGTCTGGTTTATGACTCACTCGAGACTCAGAGCTTCTTTCTCAGCCCCAGGTCCTCACTGTGACATCTAGACTACTTGCCTTGAGAGCCTATGGTCTGTGAGTATGAAACCCTTTGAAAACTATACAGTTGTTTACAAGGGCACAATATAACCTGGGGGTGGTGTACATGCCTATAATCCTAACACTTGGGAGACTGAGGCAGGAGGATTGTGAGTTCTAGACTAGTCTCGGATGCATAGACAGAAATCTGTCACAAAAAGTAGTATATATCTAAAGTGAAATAATAAGCAAACACATATTTGTTCATACAAACAAAAGTAAACTCTGTGTACTGTGTGCCAGGAACTATATTGGGTCCTTGGGGAGACAGAGGTCACTGAGGTATCGTGAGAGGTAGGAGATGTTCAAGACAGTAGATAATGATTGGAATTAATCTACTCTAAGACATTTATTTTGCCTTGGATATGGGTAGAGAAATTGATTCATTTTATATTAAGTCCTATAAGTTAAGAAATGTAGCCACAGAAAGAACAACAACAAAAAGACACCTTCCAAAACTGAGGTGGGAGAAGTAGAAGATAAGAAAGGCTTTTGGCCAGGTGTGGAGGCAGAGGTAGGAGGATCACCGTGAGTTTGAGGCCACCCTGAGACTACATAGTTAATTCCAGGTCAGCCTGGGGCCAGAGTGAAACCCTACCTCGGAAAACCAAAAAAAAAAAAAAAGGCTTTTGAGCAGGGTGTCATGCAAAAGGCAGAGCAAACAAAGCACAAAATACAATGACAGAATGAAATTCAAATAGAGCAGGAGTGATAATAAATATAAAAGGCTTAAGCTCACCAGTTAAAAGCTAGGGATCAGGGGCTAGGGAGATGGCTTAGTGGTTAAGGCATTTCCCTGCAATGCCAAAGGATCCTTGTTCAATTCTCTAAGACCCATGTAAGCCAGAAGCAGAAGGGGGCACATGCATCTGCAGTTTGTTTGCCGTGGCTGGAGGCCCTGGCGTGCCTATTCTCTCACTCTCTCACTCTCTCTCTCTCTCTCTCTCTCTCTCTCTCTCTCTCTCTCTCTTTCTCTCTGCCTCTTTCCCTCTCTCAAATAAATAAATAAATAAATAAATAAATAAATAAATAAATAAATAATATTTTTTTTAAAGCTAAGGATCAAAGACAGAACATAGTAGAAGAGAAGCTAACCATATCTTTTTTATCTTTTTCACCCCTCATTAGAATCCAACCATGTCTAACACAAAAGCAGAGAGGGGCTGGATGTGGCATGGCTTCCAGGAAGGGATCATGTTTGTGTCAAACACCTTTAAAAATAAGTTCATGTATTATTTGAGGGGGGTAGAGAGAGAGAGAGAGAGAAAGTGCACCAGGGCCTCTAGCCACTGCAAATGAACTCCAGCTGCATGTGCCACCTTGTGAATGTGGCTTTATATGGGTACTGAGGAATCAAACCTTGGTCCTTAGGCTTTACAGCCTTAACCACTTGGCCATCTCTCCAGTCCAAACACATCTTTTATTAATACTTGTAGTCCCTGCTTTCTAGGGCCTCTATAACAAAGCAGGGATTAACTTAAATTAGCCAGCCAGCTGGGCATGGTGGTGCATGACTTTAATCTCAGCATTTGGGAGGCAAAGGTAGGAGGATTGCCATGAGTTCAAGGCCACCCTGAGACTACATAGTGAATTCCAGGTCAGCCTGAGCTAGAGAAAGACCCTACCTCAAAAAAACAAAAACTAAACAAATAAAAAAACCTTGCCAGCCATAAGTCAAGGGTAGGAGAGAAAAGAAAAGGACTTATATTAAATTAAGTACTATACTGGGTGGGTTCTTCCCCTCTCTCTTTTTTGGGCATATGTACATATATAGTGGATGTGCACGTGTTTATGAGTGTTCCTGTGTATGTGGGTGCACATGTATGCTGTATGGAGGCCAGAGATTGAGGGCAGGCACCTTCCTCTATTGTTCTCCACTTTTTTTTAAAAATATTTTTTGTTCATTTTTTTATTTATTTATTTGAGAGTGACAGATAGAGAGAGAAAGACAGATAGAGGGAGAGAGAGAGAATGGGCACGCCAGGGCTTCCAGCCACTGCAAACGAACTCCAGACGCGTGCGCCCCCTTGTGCATCTGGCTAACGTGGGACCTGGGGAACCGAGCCTCGAACCGGGGTCCTTAGGCTTCACAGGCAAGCGCTTAACCGCTAAGCCATCTCTCCAGCCCTGTTCTCCACTTTTATGAAGATAGCACCTCTCACTGCAGGAAGAACTTACCTATTGTGCGTCCAGCTAATGAGTCAGCCCCAAAGATCCTACTGTGTCAGCCTCCCAAGTGTTGGGATTAGAGGTGTGTATCCCTACACCCAGCACTGATATGAGTTCTGGGGGTCCGAGCTCAGATCCCCACACTTGCATAACAAGTGCTTTACCCACTGAGCTGCCTCCCTGGCTCCTGGGTGGATTTTATTTTTCTTTCTTTCTCTCTTTCTCTCTGCCTTCCTTCCTTCCTTCCTTCCTTCCTTCCTTCCTTCCTTCCTTCCTTCCTTCCTTCCTTTCTTTCTTTCTTTCTTTCTTTCTTTCTTTCTTTCTTTCTTTCTTTCTTTCTTTCTTTCTGAGAGACAGAGAGAGAATGGGTGTGTTAGGGCCTGTAGCCTCTGCAAAAGAACTTTAGATGCATGTGTCACCTTATGTATCTGGCTTACATGGGTACTGGAGAATTGAACCCAGATATTTAGGTTTCTCAGGTAGGTGCCTTAACCACTAAGCCATCTCTCCAGCCTCCTGGGTGATTTTAAAAGGAAAGAAAATGGCTCCATCCTGGCATTGCTTACTGATGAAGCCCTCAGACTTTGGCATTAGATAGATATCACTTGGCGAACATTTATTGAATATTACTATGGGGTAAGCAATCAGTTAGCAAGTCACTTACTCATCGTATCAGTCACCAACTGCTACACCAGTGCAGCGTAAGCAACAACCACAAGACCCCTGTGTCATCTAACGTGCCCACCTCTGGGTTGTCTGAACCTGTCCGGGCAGCAGGGCTTGGTTAATCCTTCAGAGCCTGAGGTGATTCTGGGGGCTGGTAAGCTCAGGAAGACCCTGGCCTGGAGGACTCGGGCTATCTCAGATGAGCTCTTGTCTTCTGAGTGGCCAGCTTAGACTCACAGCCATGGTAGAAGCAGGGATTCTAGACACATGCAGAGAGTGTGTGTATGTCAACGCTGCAAGGTCTCAGAACACCCAACAGCATTCTACTGGCCGAGCAAAGGAGAGATCAGACCTGATCCATGGGGTGGAGGCACCTGTCTCTCGATGGGCAGAACTACAAAGTCCCATGGAAACGTGACATCACATTGTACAGGCCGTGTTGTCTTGGGCAGCCTGTCTACCACATTCATGTGATCATGCAGAGACCATTAGAAGCTCCTTCTCGGAGCCATGCTGAGGCTGTTGGTGACATCATGTGTGCAAAGCCAGGCCTGCAGGAGAGAGGCTCTCCATTGCCTGCTGGGTATGGCTCATGTCACCCTCGTAGATCTGGATCCTTTCAATTTACCCATCTGCTTGGTGTGGTCCCGGGGTTCACATCTCTGAGCCGGCTTATCTGCTGTCTACCTGACTGCTCTCTTTCCTTCCTGTGAAGGCTGTGGGAAAGCAGATGCCACTACATGTTAGTGTCCTTTGACCATTAGCTGTCAGGGCAGCAAGAACAGTGAGCCATTTAAAAAAATACATATTTTATGTATTTATTTGAGAGAGAGAAATAGGCAGATAGAAAATGGGTGGGTCAGGGCCTATAGCCACTTTAAATGTACTCCAGATGCTTGTAGCACCTTGTGTATCTGGCTTTCATGGGTACTGGGGAATTGAACCTGGGTCCGTAACCTTTGCAGGCAAGGGTCTTAACCACTAAGCCATCTCTCTAACACCAATTTTTATTTTAAATAGTTTTACTGATTATTTATTTGCAAGGAGAGAGAGAGAAAATGAAAGAAAGAGAGAGAGAGCGAGCAAGCCAGGGCCTCCTGCCACCGAAATAAAATAAAATTTCTTACAGACACTTGTGCCACTTTGTGCATCTGGCTCTATGTGGGTACTAGGGAATCAAGCCTGGGCTGTCAGGTTTTGTAGGGCCTTTAACCACTGAGCCCTCTCTCCAGCCCCAATAGGGAGCCATTTAAAAATATGTCGACCCCTTGACCTTCACAGCCATGCCAGGGTTGGAGACATATTCAAAATAGGGGCACAAAGGCCCTGGCAGGCTACAGACCACCTTGTCCAAGAGAGAGGCTGGTGGCTTTCCTCCTCCTCCTAAACCCCACTGGCCCAGGAGTATGAATGGCTTATCGACTTCTACTTCCCAAGAAGGGAGATTGAGCCTGGAGTCAGTACTGAGGCACGGGCCACAAGCTGACACGGTGCTCCTGGCATCTCAGCCCGACGAGCTCTCTTTGCATTGAGCTGGGAAGGAAGACTTTGTCCAGTCTTGGCTATTTTTGGTGCTTCTTGTTTATTCTGTTTTTTGTTTTTTGAGGCAGGGTCACCCTCTAGGCCAGGCTGACCTGGAACTCATTCTTTAGCCTGGGCTTCCAACTCATGGTCACTCTTCCATCTCAACCTCCCAAGTGCTGGGATAAAAGACCTGAGCCACTCAGCCCGGCTTCGCTTCTGTTTATTCTTAGACACAGAATCCCACACTCTTCCCTCTCCGTGCAGGGTGAGCCTGAATGTAATTGTTATTACGGGGATACATCAGGCTCCATTCCACCCGGGAGGCACCAGCGTCTGCAAAAAGACTCCACATTTAGGGAGAAGGCAGAATAAATGTATTGGTAGAAATCCCCACCCATCTCAGTGTCTTAAAAGGAACACCCTCCTTTGAGTCCCACCCCCAAACGCTGCAAGAAGAGCCAGAGACAAAATGAGTTAGTGATTCATCAGAAAACAGACAGATTTCCGTCCTTCTTATTTTTAGCAGTGGCTGTCTAGGTACTGGGAGCTGTCGAGTGAGGCAGGGTTATATTTGGAAATCCTAATTGTGGAGACGATGGCTGTAAAAAGCAGACCGAAGCCCGACCGCTCCCACCGAAGCTGCCTCGCTTCGTTCTTCCTCTTTCATCCTTGTGACACCCTGAAAGTAGATTGCTAAGGAATTAAAAGGACCCATTTTTCCCATCCTTGATATTTATCTGCCTGTGTAGCCCCCCTTCCGAAGCTACAGTCTCTGGCTCTCACTTCAAAGACACAGTGCCAGGGCCTTAGGATTTGTTTTTAAAGTTTGGACTTAAATAGCCTAAAGCAAAAAAGAAGACAAGTGGGCTGGAGAGATGGCTCAGCACTTAAGGCACTTGCTTGAAAAGCCTGACAGTCTGAGTTTGATTCCCAAGTACCCATGTGAAGCCAGATGCACAAAGTGGTGCATGCATCTGGAGTTCCCTTTGCAGCAGCTAGAGGCCCTGGTACACCATTCTCCACCTCCCTCCTTGCAAATAAGTGACATAAAAATATTTTTTTGAAAAAGAAGAAAAGCCCTCTGGGCTTGGTGGCACGCGCCTTTAATCCCAGCACTCGGGAGGCAGAGGTAGGAGGATTGCTGTGAGTTCGAGGCCACCCTGAGACTACATAGTGAACTCCAGGTCAGCCTGGGCCAGAGTGAGACCCTACCTAGAAAAACCAAAAAAGAAAAAAAAAAAAGAAGAAGAAAAAGAAAAGGAGGAGGAGGAAGAGGAGAAAGATAAAGAAGAGGAGGAGGGCATGGACAAAGAGAAGGAAGAGAAACAAGAAGTGAAGGAGGGAGAGATAGAATGTATTGATTGATTTGCTTCATGGAAAAGTGGAAGAGCTTCAGGCATCGTTGGATGCAGGTGCCCCAATAATAGCATCAAGAGTCAGCTTGTTGCTGGGCATAGTGGCAAGCGCCGTAACCACTGAGCAATCTTTCCAGCCCCACTTTTTCTTTTTAAAAAATGTTTTCATTGTTTTATTTATTTATTTATTTATTAGATCCATAGGGGGAGAGAGGGAGAGAATGGGCACACCAGGGCCTTTAGCCATTGCAAATGAACTCCAGATGCGTGTGCCACCATGTGCCTCTGGCTAACGTGGGACCTGGAGAATTGAACCTGGGTCCTTAGGCTTCACAGGCAAGCTCCTTAACCACTAAGCAATCTCTCCAGCGCCCCACTTTTTCTTTTTATGAAATGAGATCATGTTATGTTCTCTGTGGCCCAGGCTGACCCTGAACTCACTATGTAGCCCAGGTTGATCTTGAATTCTCAATTCTCCTGCCTCAGCAATTACAATTACAACTGTAGGCCCCCGTGCCTGGTTTGTTATTTGTTTTGGTTTGGTTTTATTTTTCCTTTTCACAATTTTTATTAACATTTTCCATGATTATAAAAAATATCCCATGGTAATATCCTCCCTTCCCGCCCCCCCCCCGCACTTTCCCCTTTGAAATTCCATTCTCCATCATATTACCTCCCCATCTCAATCATTGTAGGTACATATATACAATACCAACCTACTAAGTACCCTCCTCCCTTTGGTTTGGCTTTTTTAAAGATTTTAATTAATTAATTAGAGACAGAAAGAGGGAGAGAAAGAATGAGCACACCAGGGACTCTAGACACTGCAAACAAACTCCAGATGCATGTGCCACCATTGTGCATCTGGCTTACATGGGACCTGGAGAATCAAACCCGGGTCCTTAAGCTTCACAGTCAAGCACCTTAACCACTAAGCCATCTCTCCAGCTCTGGTTTGGTTTCTGTTTAAATTTTCTTTTTGAAGGTAGGGTGTCACTCTAGCCCAGGCTGACCTGGAATTCACTATGGAGTCCCTGTCAAAGGAGGCCCCTGTCCCCCAGGAGGAAGCCTGCTTTAACATTCCTGTGGCGGGCAGCCATTGGCCAGGGGCTGCCCACAGGAGTCCTGGCCTCGTTCGCACTGATGGGCTTGAGAGCGAGGCAGCTGGGGCCCTGAGCCCACGACGCTGCCTGCACTTGGCTTCTGTGAGCTGCTGTCTTGTGGCCGCCACAGATACTAATTGACGGCCATGGAGTGCCTTCAGACTCAGAGATGCCTGCTAGCCGTTAGCTCAGCACTGCCCCTTGGCCAAATGGGGAGGCTGAGGTGGGAGAGGTTCCGATTTGTCCACCACTGCTAACTGCTCTCACCCCAGTCCCTGCCCTCCATCCAGCATGCCCACCCCGTGCTGGGGGCATAGTGCCACCCCCCTCAATTCCATGTGCACCTGGAACCTCAGAATGCAACCTTATTTGGAAATACGGTCTCTCCATATGTCGTTCCTGAAGTTAAGATGAGGTCATCCTGGAACAGGGTGAAGCCTCACTCCAATATAACCAGTGCTCTTCTACAAAGAGAGACATAGATGCTGGTGGCAAGCACAGAGCGGAGGAGGCCATGGGATGATGGGGACAGAACAGAGTGAGGCAAGGATGCCCAGGAGGACCAAGGACCCAAGAAATGAGAAGCCAGCCTCTGCTCCACTGTCCAAGGTCACACTAAGTATTGCCTGTCCCATAGCTGGAGGACCCGCATGACCAAATACCGGAGCAGCAAGTCAGTGAAAGCTGGGGTAGTCAGGGAGGCCTCCTCGGAGGAAGTCACACTGGGGTCACCAAATCTGCCAAGAGTTCGTGTCCTGTGTTCTCAACATCTGGCAGGCAGGTCTGTCCTCGGCTAAATAAAGGAATGACTGGCTGGGACCTGAAGGAGGGGCAAGATGTGCACGTGGAAAGGCCTATGAAACACTACTTATTTTCCAGGGGCCATGATTATTAAATGGAGCCAAGCCATACTATTTTTTTACATGTGTGTGTGTATGTGTATTTGCATATGTGTGGGCACATGTGTGTGTGCATGTGCGTGTGAAAGCCAGGCATCAGCATTGAGAGTGTTCCTCAACCACACTCTACCTCCCCCCCACCCCAGGTAGGGTCTCTCTTTAGCCCAGACTGACCTGGAACTCACTCTGTAGTACCAGACTGGCCTCAAACTCACAGCCATCCTCCTACCTCTGCCTCCTGAGTGCTGGGATTAAAGGTGTGTGCCACCATGCCTGGCATCTGCTTTATGTATTTTCTTTGTTCAATTTTTCTTCTTCCTATACTTTTTGTAAATTTATTTTTATTAGATATGGGCATACTTAGCATGTTGCACCTACTTTATTTTGAGACAAGGTTTTGCACTGACCCCAAAGATCACGGACTCAGCTAGAATAGCTAGCCTGAAAGACCTGGGAGTCCTCCTGTCTCCATCTCTCCAGTGCTGGGATTCCAGGAGCACACCACCACATCTAGTGATTTTATGGGGGCACTGGGGATCTGAACTCGGGTCCTCATGCTTGTGTGGCAGGTGTTTTGCCTCCTGAGCCATCTCCTTAACTCAAAACCATACTGTTGCAGAGAGAGAGAAAGAGAGAGAGAGAGAGAGAAGAAGTGTGTCAGGGCCTCTTGCCACTGCAAACAAACTCCAGATGTATGTGCCACTTTGTGCATCTGGCTTTACAGGGGTGCTGTGGAATTGAGACTGGGTCATTAGGCCTTGTAAGCAAGGACCTTGAACTTCTGAGCCATCTCGCCAGCCGCTGTCAAGGTTTTAAACACAGTCCCCCTCCCAACCGTTTTCAGAACGTCTTCGGGGCTGGCTGCCCAAGTTGCAGGTTGCTGGCTGTCGGCTGCTCCCGGCCCCTCTCAGCGGCCTGCGCTCTGCCTGGCCCTCCCTGCTTGCTGCTTGGCCAAGTGGGGATTGTGGTGAGAGCTCAGCTCATCCCTGCCATTCCCGAGCCTGCGGTTTATCTGTCACGTCATGTTAGGATTACATAAGCGCAACGTTGAGCAAGCTCCTCCGAGGAAAGATGTTCCCCAGATGTTGGCAAGAGTGTTGGAGGAGGAACAAAACTCAGAGCTCCGCGGGGCTGGTCACATGGCTTTGCCCACTCCCTACCCTGTTTCTCTGGTCTCTGCGGACATAACCTTATTCAATCTCTTCTCCCGTCACATAACAGAAACTTGCTTCCTCTATACGGCACCTCCCACAGCTCTTCCATAGCCCTCCATGCTGTAGAATTTGGGGGCTCTTTTCTTTCTTTTCGGTTGGCCTGTAGCTTGAGGGAGTGGAGCCCTAATCATTTCAGTATCTTCAGGGTCTAAAATTAACAAAAATAGTAACAAGTAGCTAAAATCTTGAGCATTTTTGTTGCTGTTGTTTGGTTTTGGTTTTTGAAGTAGGGTCTCACTCTAGCCCAGGATGACCTGGAATTCACTATGGAGTCTCAGGGTGGCCTCATATTCACGGCAATCCTCCTACCTCTGCCTTCTGAGTGCTGGGATTAAAGGTGTGCGCCACCACACCCTGTTCTTAATTTTTATTTTATTTTTATGTGTGCACCAGCTTAAAGCTCTTTTGTTTATTTTATTTTATTTATTTATTTGACAGAGAAAGAGGGACAGAGAGAGAATGTGCATGCCAGGGACTCCAGGCACTGCAGTCGAACTCCAGGCACATGCGCCCCCTGTGCATCTGGCTAACATGGGTCCTGGGGAATCGAACCTAGGTCCTTTGGCTTTGGAGACAAACACCTTAACCACTAAGCCATTCCTCCAGCTCAGCTTAAAGCTTTTTTGGAAGGTGTAGATTCAGTAAATCGGGGGGGGGGGGAATGGGATCTTCCAGCAAATGTCAGGCCCATCCATCCTTAATGCCTTGGTGACATGGGGACAGCTGAGTCTGGTTCCCAAACTGCCTGCTGGACCTTTTTTTTTTTTTTTTTTTTTTTTTTTTTATTTGTTTGAGAGTGACAGACACAGAGAGAAAGACAGATAGAGGGAGAGAGAGAGAATGGGTGCGCCAGGGCTTCCAGCCTCTGCAAATGAACTCCAGACGCGTGGGCCCCCTTGTGCATCTGGCTAACGTGGGACCTGGGGAACCGAGCCTCTAACTGGGGTCCTTAGGCTTCACAGGCAAGCACTTAACCGCTAAGACATCTCTCCAGCCCTGGACCTCTTTTTATTCTTTGCTTTCACTCCAAATTCAGCCCAGATACCTGTCCAGCCCTTACCTGGCTAACTTCCTACCACAGCCACTCAGGTGTGTTCTTTCACCCCAAACCTCCCCAAGATGTCCAGAGATAACAGTGTCTTGAAGACTTGGGGCTCCTGCCAACTGCTTCCCCTGGGTCTCTGACTTTCCTGTCTGATGTTTAATCATCACACATTTTGGGTCCTTGGATGCCTCCTTGTTAAGGTTCTAGTACAGACAAAAGCTCCCTGCATCAGAACTTCTAGAATAATTCCCTTATTCCACATGGGCCAAACATCAGATTTGTCCTGTTCCCTGAACTTGAGAAGTACAGACTGAGCTGAGTTCACAGAAGGTTCGGTCTGGGTGAGGGCAGCCAAGATGCCAAGTGGAGACAGGGAGGGTGCAGGCTACGTGGAGGGGCTCGGCAAGGGATAGTCTTCAATGTGGGTAACTGGTTTGTCATAGGCCAGAGATAGACTGCAGAGAGGGCCTGTGAAGAGAGGAGAGCCAAGCTTCCCTTATGCTCTTGGCTGTAGATCATGCCCCTGGCCTTCTAGGCATAAGTGAGAGATATGGTTGCTAAGGGAGATGGGGTGATTTGGAAAACATGGTACACCTTGCAGGGAAAATGAGATTTCTTTCCACCCTATTATTGTATCAACTGAGATAAATTTGCATAGAAGAAAACCTGTGTCCTGGCTGAAAATGGGAATGCAATATTGTCCTAATATGCCTTAAAACAAATGCTTAATATCTAAAGGTTTAAAAAGTTCGTGTCAAGCGGGGTGTGGTGGTTTACACATTTAATCCTATCACGAAGGAGTCTGAGGTAGAAGGATCACAGTGAGTTCCAGGCCAGCTTGCACTGCAGAATGAGTTCTAGGTTAGCCTGAGCTACAGCAAGACTTCCACAAACAAAACCAAACAGCACATATCCACAGACTACCTGACATGGTCTTTTGGATCCCAGCGTAGCATGGGCCATCCTTTGGGAAACACTTCTACTCAGTAGTAAATTATGATTAAAACAGAAGCTGAAGAGATTGCTCATCAGTTAAAGGCACTTTGCCTGCAAAACCTGATGTCCCAGGTTCGATTCCCCAGGACCCACATAAAGCCAGATGCACAAAGTGGTGCATGCATCTGGAGTTCATTTGCAGTGGCAGAAGGTTCTGGCATGCCTACACTCATTCAGTCTCTGTCTCTCAAATAAATATTTAAATATATGTATATATATATAATTGCAACAGTAATAAAAATAAAAAACCATGCAACAGGACCTCCAGTGTGCCAGGTCCCTCTTGAATGATTTTTGCATATATCAGCAAACGTGACCCTTACAGTAGGTATAGACAGCGGTGTTATTGTTCACTAAACAGTTAGGGAGTGAGGCACAGAGAGGATTGGTGGCTTTCCTGAGGCTTCACAGTTTGACTGTAAGGGGTGGATCTAAATTCTGGCTGCCATGCTCTGATACCCAGCCCTCTGTTGATGACACTTGTAGTATACACTTTATCTGTCTGTCTTCCGCTACCCATGGTTGTTTGAGGCAGTGTGAGGAGGGACGAAGTCAGGCTAAGCACCCACCACACCGTAGGTGCTTAACAAAGGCTAGCCACTGTCAGTTGTTTAGAACAGGCAAGGCTCATTCACAGCCATTAGCTGAGGGATGCATCCTGGCCACATTGGAAGCAACAGAGAAAGTGTCTTGGTTTCATTTCAGGAATGAGAGAGTAAGGCTGAGAGTATGCAGTCGACAAGCCCAAGGTCACATAGCTGGAAAGTGGAGGAGCCCATAATCCAACTCAGAAGGCAAGTCCAAGCTCCTCCCCCATGGCAGGGCCTTACCAGAAACACCAAGTGGACTGATGGAGAAATCGAATCATACTGGCTGTTCCATCTTGAAGAGTCGTCTCACCCAGCCTCGCTGGGTCTCCTCTGTAATGACCAGGCTGTTTCCTAAGGGGGGCGCGGGCTCCCCAAGATGTGATCTGTCTGAGTATGCAAGCTGATGTTGGGGTGCCCAGTGACTCCCCACTTCCTTTCCTCCCTCTCTTCTTCCCTCCCCTCCCTCCTATCTCTCTGCCTCATCTTCTAGTTCTGTTTGTTACTGATCCTTTGTGATGACTTTGGCTGCTGGTGAGCTGTCCTGTGACATGTCATCCCCTTTGTGTTCCTGATGACAGCATTTCTCTGGAGGGAGGAGGGGCAAGAAGGAAGGAAAGAAGGGAGGTGGACAGACATGGCATGGCAGGCCCTGGCAAGGCCAGCCGGTGGTGGCGTTCAAGTTCTGAGCCCGAGACCTTTCTCATGCACGGACTCCAACACGCACACACGCACGCACGCATGCACGCACACGCGGGTCGGAACACAGTGTAGTTCAGAACAGAGTGTGGTAAAGACAGGATTATGGAACCCTTTGACTACTGGCTCATCATTCTTGGGGCTGGTTTGCCAATGGCTCCTCATGGCAGGCCCAGCACCCTGGCAAGGCTATTTGCAGCTGTAGCTATTGTAACACATAACCACAAAATTAGTGCCTTAAAGCCCCTCAGGTGTGTCAGCATTCAGCCAAGAGTCTCCAGGAGAAAGGGCTGGACACGCATTCTCGCTGGCTTGTGGATCCTTCTTCCAGCTCAAGACCAGCTCCAGTAATATAGGCTCTTTCCTTCTTTCTCTTTCCCTCCACTCCTCCTTCTCTCTCTTGTCTCCCTCTTTTCTCTCTCCTCCTCCTCTCTTCTCTCCCTCCTACCTTGTCTCTCTCCCTTTCTGTCTTATCACCATGCCTCCTCTGACTTTGGCCTCCCTCCTCCATCTTATCAGGACTTCAGAATGGTGCTGGATCCACCTAAGCCAGAGTAATCTTCCCTTCCAACACCCCTAACATACTCAAGCTGAAAAGCCCCCTTGCCACCAAGGCAGTAGAGTCCCACTTTGATGCTTGCGACAGGCATATCTTTGGGGCCAAATCCACATGCTCCTCTTATCAAGTGCAGTGGAAACCTTCTTTCCTTTGGGTTCATAGTCCCTGTGGCCTTGGAAGACAGAACAGGTTCTAAATAAAAGGCCGAGGATCGCACACTGGCCCTCCTAGCCATGTCGCCTTGGGTAGGTCGCCGGATCCTTCTCTACCTCATTTCCCATCTCTCACCACCACTTGCCCTTACTGTAAGCCTCATGCAGCCCTGGTGATGAATCACAATGAATGCTGAATTACAACTCCCTCAAAGTAACCCAGGGGATCTATGAAAATTAGGAATGCCACAGAGCACACGGGGTTTGATCTTACAGGCCCCAGTGTCCTGCCCATCCCCACCACCTTGGAATCACGGGGCCTCTGGCTAGTTCCTTAAGCATACAGTCCCAAGTTGCTCATTTGTAAAATGGAAAGAAAACCCTTGGCATCCTGTCACAGGGCTGTGGCAAGGATGAATTAAAATCACAGAGCCCAGGATTTGCCCGGAGTGCTCAGAGCTTTCCTTGTTATAGCTGTCACTGCCGTCGCCCCTCCCAGGGGTGACGAGAATCCTCACAGGCTGCTCAACTGGACGAGAGCAGGACAAGGCAGCTGGCTGCGTACCATCCAGGCTCCAGCTTTGAGTGAAGCCTGGGGGAGCAGCGGAGCCCAGAGGGTTTAGCTTGGAGGAGTCACCCTGCTACAGCGACTCAAGGCTGTCAGAGCTCACAGTCGCTGTTCCTCGGAACAAAGACTTCTCCAGGAGCATTCAGAGCAGAAGAGGAGGTTTGAGAGCTTGCCCAGGACAGGCAGGCAGGTGGGGTGGGTGAGGTCCCCTGAGAAGGCAGTTTGCATTCCTAGAGGGCGGTTGCTAGGGAAGGTACAGTGTCTCACTTTTAACCATATTATTATTTTTTAATTTTGCTGCAAAGCCCTCCTTGTTTCAATGAAGGCTTGGCCAGGTGCCCAGTATGCAGAGGCAGCTACAAGCATGACTATTCCAGTTGATTCCAGGCAGGGAGGAGGGGTCAATCCAGGCTGGTTTTCCCTTCCATAAGGGCCTCTGAGGGAACTGATTTCAGAACAGGGTGGGTAAAGATAACACAGGCTTTGGAGTCAGACAGGCCTGAGATTTTTACCCTGTCTCTGCCACTCCCTTGCTGTGTGAGCTTGGGGCCTTGAGCCTCCCTCTGTGAGCTGTAAGCATGTCATCTAAAGGTGGATAATAGCAGCCACTTCATGTAGTTGTGACAACCAGGGACAGTAGCTGTGACTATGCTGAACACACGGTAGGGGTCTAAGCTTTCCTCACATGGTTTTCTTCCCTGCAAGAGCTGCACCTAAGACAGGTCTTCCCAGAGTACAGTTCTTATGGCCAGGGAATTTGTATGTGGGGCAGAAACTCCCTGAAATTTAGAAACCAAGACACTTGGGAGCTACCTGAGTGACTTTTGTCTCATCTGTGGGCTTCCTGAATGACTCTTCCAATGTTTATTGAGAGCATACAATGTGCCTGTTCTCTTCTAGGCCAGCTCTGTGAAAGGCTTTGGGTCTATACTCAATGCTCCCTTTTCCCACTTAGACTGTGGCAAGGCTGTAACTTCTCTGGGCCTCAGTTTCTCCATCTGTAAAGCACAAAGCAATGAATTTAAGTCACATAATCTTCCCAAAATATTCAATAAGGTCTTGTCAAAAAAAAAAAAAAAAACAGAGAATGTCTCTGAGCTTGAT
Source organism: Jaculus jaculus (assembly GCF_020740685.1). Taxonomy (NCBI): domain Eukaryota; kingdom Metazoa; phylum Chordata; class Mammalia; order Rodentia; family Dipodidae; genus Jaculus; species Jaculus jaculus. Next base: position 24,501,399 of record NC_059114.1, read on the forward strand.
TCGGAAAGGCATTTTGTAGAGTGGGAGGCAGTCGGGATCCTACAACCCAGGGTTCAAACCCTACGACTGCCACTCACTGTGTAACAGTAAGCAAGGAGGTTGATTTCTTGAATTTCAACTTCCTCATCCTTAAAATGGAGAGCGCATCAGTAGCTTCCACAGGTCGTGCTGAGGTCTAGGATGTCTGGGTGCATAGCAGGGTTTCCATAGCTGTCACCAGGCCATCACTGCTACCATAATTACCACCATCACCACCGTCTTTAGAACCACCCCCATTATCCGCTCCACCCCCATCACTTCCTTCCTACAGCCACCATCACCACCATAGCTACCATCAACATCATCATTACCATCATTAGCATCAATCCCATCACCACCATCATCATCCTCATACTCATCTTCATCATCGCCATGGCCTCAATTATCACATCAACCCCACCATCCTGAGCACACCCCCACCACCATCATGACGCGCCATCAACTCCATCTACACAATGAGGCTCTACCTGGCCTCTAAGCTCCTGACTGTTTGAGTTCCAGCGCTCAACGTGGGAATTCGGTGCCAAACACAACAGCAATGCTGGGCCGTGTGGGGGAGAAACTTTACAACATAGAGGGTCTTGCCTCACTTGGAAGAGAAGTTCTAAGCAGATCTGGACTTCTGTGGGCTCCCTGCTTTCTTTTCCAACATGGACACTTTGCCAAAGTCAGCAGGACAGGACTCTTGAGGCTGCAATGCTGGGTGCCATGGAAGCACCCCCCTGGAAGGATTTTATTTCCGTGTTCAGGGAACTAGTTCACCCCAGAAAACCAGTCTAGTCTGGAGAGGTCTCAGGTCTTTGTCTGAGGATCAAGTGGGTAATTTGTAATCCCACTCACACCACGTGCTGAAGGTCGGCATGTGCCATCCTAGCTGGCTGTCAACTTCTTTTTCTCCCTCCCAGTTGTGGACCTTAGCATCAGTCACCCTCTTAAACCTTGTTCTTCTGATCTTTAGGAAAATAATGTAGTCACATCTTCCTTCTGAGCACAGGACAAGGAAACATTCAGTGACTTTTCCAAGGATGCATGGGGATTGGACCTGGCTCCCCAAAGTCTGCCAAGTGGTTTCTTTTTTTCCAACTAAGTCAGCCTGCTCCCCAACTCCAGATACTTCTGTTTCCTAAGCCTTGTTTCTTCTTCCCTGAATTCCAAGGAACCTGGGGTTCAGGTAAAAAATCAGCAGCAATGTGGTTGATCTTTGAGGATGGGGTGAAGGAAGCTCTGGCGACACTGTCAGATCAAGACCTGCGAGGACCAGAGCAGGGAGGGCTGAGGAGGTAAGGAGAGGGGCTGCGAAGTTACAGTTCCTTTGCTGAGTGAGTGACAACATCAGAACAAGTGTGTGGCAGAGGTCCAGCAGTCCCTCTGCCCCGCCTTTCTCCGCTCCAACCATCCAATAACTTCTCCTCTCCTCCTGGGGTGCGCGGACCGCCCATCCCCTCCGCCTGCTTCTTGGCGCTGTCCGCGGTGCTGACCGCCAATCCCGGTTGCCTTCTCCGGCTGGTCTCTCAGGGGTGCCCCACCTCCCTCTCCTCCTGGCCTCCCACCTCTCCACCTCTCCTTCACCGACGCTGCACAGTCAGTCACGGTGGGAGGCAGGCTCTCCCCTGCGCCAGGAAGCCGCTGTCCCCTCCCTCTGGATCACACAGGGTTTTTGCAGTAGTGGTGACAGCCAAATCAGGCACCAGGAAGCAATTGATTCGTCTACTGCCAGCAGCCCGGAGTTGCCTATGCTGATAGGAGAGGGAGAGAGGGGAAAGACAGAGAGAGAGGCTCACAGAGCGAAAACCTTCTTTCATGTGCAGGTCAGTGTGAGCAAACCACTGTCGGCCTGCCCAGCGACTTCAACGGGTCTCTTTTCCCTTCTGACAGCGGTATTTCTTTTTGTCTTGCTCCTGCAGTGTGTGTGTGTGTGCGCGTGCATGCATGTGTGTGTGTGTGCATGTGTGCGTGTGTGCGTGTGTGTGTGTGTGTGTGTGTGTGTGTGTGTGTGTGTGTTGGTGTCTTGACTTTATTTGGAGAAGATGAAGAGTCAAATGAATCGTCTTCTTTCAGGCACCTCCACAGAGCTTTCAAACCAAGTCCCCGGGACTTAGCCTTTCCCGACTCCTGCGGAGAAGGCAAGAGTTGGCAAGAATTCGGCTCGCCCAGTCCGCTGTAATCCTCCAGCGTCAGGGTGAGTGACACGCTTTCTGCTTGGGCAAATGGGGCAGGGGGTATTGGAATCCCAACTGAGTTGCATGCACCTGAGCCGGAGGGGAAGAGGGTGGTTGGGGAATGGTTGTAGTTCTGTGCCCACATTCCGCAGTGTTTATCTATCCCAGTGCTGCACCTCAAAGCCCAATGAGATTTTGGTTCTGTGCCCAGGGAGGGGGAAAATGCACTCCTCTTTTAGGCAATGCAATCCGGATAGTGGCTCCCATCCAGCATGCCCTCTTCCTTGCAGCAGAAGCTGGTGAAAGTGGGCAGCAAGTCTCTGAGTGAATTAACCCTTCATGGCCCGTCTGGTATGGAGGGTCTCTAGGTATTCTGATGCAGTGGGCAAGCACTAGGGTCCTGGTTGGGAGAGAGTCGCCTGAGACTGAAAAGTTAACCCTTGCTGGGAACACTGTCCAAGACTTACTAGGACGGGGCTGAGACTGAGCTGTCTTCCAGGGACAGCTGAGTAATTGAATTGGGGTATTTTCTGCAAGCTCGGATGTCCTGAGATGGGGGAGTGGGGAGCCATGGAAGGGCCACATTTTGCTTGGCATGAGTGGTCAAACAGGCTAAGAGGGAGCAGCCAGCTGTCTGCCAATCAGTTGATGTTTTATCCTCACAGGTGCTGTGACCTGTGAGACCCAACAGGGGTGTGTGCTGGCACTAACTTAGGGAACATCACTGAGCCTGGCTCGCTGCAGGGAAGCTGGTCCTCAGCTTGTCCTGACGCTGACAGAGGCCCTCCACATTCCAGGACATGCCAAACCCTGCACTAGTTTCTTTTTCTGAGATCCCGATGTTAAAGCCGGCACCAACCTGTTAGTGAGTGGGAAGCGGAGGCCCCTGGCAGCTGAATCCAAAAGCTCACATTTAATTTTAAAACGCCTTTGCTGCTAATCTGTGACCCATCAAAAGAGGATTTCTCTTTGCTTTCTGCTTTAATTACATCTACCTTTCTGGTAATGAAAGTCCTTATTTTTAGCATCCTGGTGATCATCGCTGGGGCCACTTCAGCCTTCTCTACCTTCAGGGATTTCTTCCTGAGGAAGTTAATCTTGGAGGTGGAGAGGGGGGAGAAAAGACCAACCCCAGAGACAGGCATTTTAAGCAGGATCCACCCAGCTGTTTTCACCAGCCTCAGAGCCAAGGAGGGTCAGAGGAGCCCTGGGGAGTGAGCCCATCAGGGCTGGCCTCAGGAGGCAGAGTAGGGAGGGTGGTCTAGTGGTTAATGCCAAGCATTTGGTCTTCCAAGCCAAACCCCTGGTCCCTCACTCAGGGTTTCCTCACTGGGTGACCTTGAGGTGGACGATTCCTCCCTAGGAAGCTTCTAGTATGAATAAAAAGTGTAAGGAAAATTGGTTTAAACAAGGAGCCATGGATTTGGCTGTGGGGGATATAGAATGTACTTGGGTTTGGCATCCTCTGCTCAGGAGTGACCATGTCCAGCCCCGGGGTTGGGGAGCCTTTGTGGTCTAGTGTTGTGTTGGTCAGGGAGGGGGGGCTGCAGGCACCTCAGGCAGCACTGCCATCCACCATGGGCTGCTTGCATATTTATCAATTTAACATCTGGCTCAGCCATGCAGTGCGGGCCAGCCTGGCGTGCCCAGCTGTGATCCCTCCCAGCCATCTTCCTGCGAACTCACTTCCCTGAGGGTGGCTGAGATCCAGGAGGACACCTCCCTCCTCCCTGTCACATTTGAAGTGGTGCATTAGGGTGCACCAGGAAGAGAGAGAGAACCTTCTGGAAAGAGCTCTAGACTTGCATCAGGATACTTGCATCTTAGCACGTTCTTCCTTTGTGGAACTCAAGTTCCCCATGCGTGCACTGAGGCAGGCGACCAAGACCTCTCCCAGCTCTGAGGTTCTGGGAGTATCATAAGTGGTGGTGGTGTGTGCAAGTGTAGGTACACACTTTTAGAAGAGTTAGCAGTGTACATCTCTAATCCCTTTCAGGGGATCAGCTTATCCAAGATCATACAATAGGTCATGACATAAGAACCTAGCGTCACAGAGATCAACATATTATCCCCTCACTCTTGGCTCAGTAGCGCTCATGCCCCCTGTGCCCGGCCTGGGGTGGAGAGGGGAGTGCTTTCATCACCGTCCTCCAGTCAGTTCTGTGCTGGGTCAGGATGCTGAGCCCTGGCAAGAGATGGATAATCTTTTTCTCATTGGAATGGGGACCAGAGATTCTGGGGTCCCACAGAAATCCTACCAGCTAGCTTTGAGGTTCTTTCCTTCTTCCCTGCACATACCTCGGTAGTTCAGGCTGGGGTGGCAGCTTTGGGCAGGGGGTTGTTTGTAGGGTGCTGGCCATATTTATAGAATGTGTGATTCCTCTTTTTAACCCTGCCCCTCCTGTATTGGTCATAGAGAGTTTGGGGCTTGTTATCACCCACCCCCAACCTATGGTCCTGTCTTCTGCTTCTTACCCCCTGGAGTAGGGAGCTGGTCGTCCATGCAGAAAAGCAATGGGTTGACAGAAAGGCAATGGGAAGAAGGATATGCTGGGTTTATTTCTGTTAAGAGCTGGAACAGAATCTGGGATAAAAATAAACCCAGGGTCCAAGAGTGGTGGGCTGGAGCTGGTGCTGCTACCCAGGATGGAGAGCCTTGGTGTGCTCAAAGCGGAGCAGACACTGCAGACAGCCCTTTCTTCCTGTCCACCCCCCTCCCTGCTCACGCGCCTCCTCACCCAGACATTGGAGCCTCCAGGAGCTGCAGTGTGGATGTTTGGACAGGCAGACTTGAGTTCGAATCCTTCCTGGCTGTGTGAAGTCTTACAGAGCCATAAACTTCTCTGAGCCTCGGTTTCTTCAGTCCAGTTTGTTCAAGTCAATATCAATGTCATGGTGAAGCACACAAGGTCTGGAGCTAGATCGCCTGAGCTTAGGTCCTGGTTCAAGAACTTTCTACTTGTGGCATTACAGTCTGCAGAATGGGGGTAATGATAGCACTGGGGCCCTGTTAAGAACTAATTGTCACAAAGTGCTCAGTTCTGAGGTGAGCAGAAGGGGTGAGCAAATGTTCCCAGTGGGAATGATGGTGGTGCCAGCAGCAGTGAAATCATCCTGAAGCAAGGTTGAGGTGAGGTGGCCAGTGGGCAGCTGTGTGACCCAGTATGGAGCAAACTGGCTTGTTGAGGGGGGTGGTGTCTGGGACCTCAGTTTCTCAACTTGCAAAGTGGGCGCAATGCCTTGCTTGCAACCTCAGGCTTGCGAGGCTCCAAGCCAACCACAGGGCAGCTGCAAGGGGGTGGGAAGCCCAAGAGAAGGGAATGGGAAAAGCCTGATTGCCTGTTTGATCTCGGGTTCTCACAGTCCCCAGGAGCTTTTGCTGAATCATCCCATTCTATAAGCTCAGAGCTCGGATTGTCTCTAGGAAACCCAAGCCTCTCCTTCTCTCGGGAAGTGCCACCGCTGCCTGCCATGGTGCTTCCTTGCAGAGGAGCTGAGGGGCTGCTGGGTGAGGCCCTTAAGGACCGAGCCATTTTCATGGCCAGGGTAGACGGCACTCACTTGCTGAAGGAACGAGCCAGGAGACGGATGGGTGGAATGTTAGTTGATTGATGAATGGATGGATCTGTCTGGAAGATGTATTTGCATTTGGCCCATGGTTCAATCGGATGTCAGCATGCAGTAGGTACTCCATTAGTGTTTGTTGATTGTAATGAGTCATTGATGAAGGAGTTGAAGAGAGTTAGCTCTCATCTTTGATGTGCTGAAACTGGCTTGTTGTTGATTCATGCACAGCACATTTATTAAGTGCCTACAGCATACCTGACGCCAGGATGAGTTTTGCAAATCAAACAGTGATATAGACACAATCCCTCTGAGGACTTGGATGAAGCAAATGTCTATGGCCGTGATGTAATCTCGGAGGTGAGGGACAACACAGAGGTCTTCCGCGGCCACCTTAAACATTCATTTCACAAATAAATGTCACCAAAGTTTTTTGGTTTTTTTGTCCTGTAACTTTGATCTTGGCAAAAGGCTTATAGCTTGGGGGTGGGTAGGTTCGTGCCGCTGTCCTCATATATACATTCCAGTGAGAAGGCGTAGATCTCCCCAGCAGCTGAGGCAGGGTGGGGTGAAGTTTGGTGAAGTTTGCATCTGCCCAGGTGGGCAGGTGTGAGAGGCCAAGAAATGCCCACTGTGCAGTACTCTGTTGGGTGAGGGAATGGAGGATAACTGCTCTTGCTGCCCTGGGGAAATCTGATGAGTCAATATCCAGTGGTTCATCTCACGCTGCTCTTAAAGCTACCTGGTAGATTACTAGAAGGCCTCATTCCAAAACTTCTGCAGGGACCTGGGGAGCTGTTTTCACAAATCCCCACTGCTCTAAATAAAAAGCTTTAAAAACAAAGTGCTGACCACTTTTGCAGGCACTTAACAGGTTTAAGTGTGTGTGTTCAAATGGGCTTTTTTACTAAGGTCCCCTACACGTCCCCCAAGGGGCTAAGCAGGACAATCATAAGACCCAAAGCCACCCACATACACTATTTCCTTTCTGTTCCCGAATTTCACAAGAGTGAGAACAGTCCCCACACCTGGCTAACCTTAGAGAACTGGGGATTATATGTGGTGGAGTCCAGGTCAGAAGAATGACCACCCTACCTGCCACGGCTTGGGGCTTGAGGGCACAAAGTCTGCTCCTCTGAGCCCAGCTCTGCTCCCCCATCTGGGTCAGGGGAGTTGGGGCAGGCAGCAGTGCAGAGGCACCGGGCTGCCGCTTGCAATGTCACAGCGGATTCCTCGAAGCAATTGTCCTGCTGCCATTAGGTTTAATGATATAATGTAGGCTTAAATCCCCCTGCAGCGGAGCCATGGCTGACTCCGTCCCAGTAATCCAGCTAGTGAACAAGAGATAACATGCCTTGGAAGCTGGGCTCTGCCACCCCCTGAAATACATCAACAAGAGACATCTAACCATCTAACCGTGTCTGGTTCAGGGAGAGAGAAGGGGCGGAAATCTCTTCTTATCTCGGTCTCGGCTTCCGAGTGCATGCAGGTGCCCGTTTCTTCCTTGCCTTTTCCTTCCCTTCTGCCCCCTTCCTCTCTGATGCATCTCCATGATGACATGCAGAGACTTGTGAATGGAAGCAGCTTTCGGCAGAGCGTGTTATGTAAGCAGCCTGGCCTCTGCCGCCGCTGATGGCGGGCGGGCGGGCAGCATTCTGGGGCTGCCCGAGACAGCCAGGTTACTGGGGAGACCAGCTGCTGCCAGAAAGCGCCCATGTGGTCCTGCCTCCCCACAGCCTGAGCCCCTTCCTCTCCACTTGCTAGTCTTCCCTCTGTCACGGTGGTGTTAAAGTTGTGTCTCCTTCTATCTCTGGCATCCTCCTCCTTTCCTACTCTATAGAAACTTCCTTTACTTTCTAGTCCCTCATTTCTTCTGTCATGTTCTGGCTGCCTCTGCCTCCCTTGGCCCTGGCCCCTTTCCTTTCCTTCCACTCCCCAGCCTCCCTGACATCCCGTCTCCAGTCTCTTCCCCAGCAGATAGTAGCGACAGTAAAGGGGTGTCAGCCCCCACCCCCGACTCAACCATCCCAGCTGTCCTGGCACCAAGGGGATTCCTGACATGCAGAGCTTTCTACTTTCAAAACCAGCATTTAGGTAAACTGGGACCAGCTGGCCGTCCTACCTCCAAGCCAGATGCCCGGAACTGTGTAGACAAGCTTTCCAAGGACCAAAGGCTCAGTGCTCTAGGCAAGCTGTCTGCCCTCCTACTCAGGGACACACACAGGTGTCGGAAGTCCTCCCTCGGCCCGGTGTTCCACTACCACAGAGCGCAGTGGTCCCTTCAGGGGAGGGGCTGACTTCCTCTATCTTCCCCAAGTCCTGGTCTGAACCTGACTAGCCACGTAGCCAATGAATCATTCACTTGTCACCAGAGGGAAGGAGGGACAGTTGCAGAAAATCAATGGCAGGCATTCTAGAGTTTGAGCCTGCTGATCAGAGGCAGGGCTTGTTGGAACAGCTTGTGAATCAGTGGGGCTAGGGTGGGGATAAAGAATTTGCATGTCTGGGCTGGAGAGATGGCTTAGTGGTTAAGCGCTTGCCTGTGAAGCCTAAGGACCCCGGTTCAAGGCTCAATTCCCCAGGACCCACGTTAGCCAGATGCACAAGGGGCGCACACATCTGGAGTTCCTTTGCAGTGGCTGGAGGCCCTGGCATGCCCATTCTCTCTCATTCTCTCTGTCTCTCTCTCTTTCCTTCTCTCTGTCTGTGGCTCTCAAATAAATAAATAAAAATAAACAAAAAATTTTGAAAACAGAATTTGCATGTCTGATGCTATTGGTTCAGGGCCCACACCTGGAGAACCACCGTGGTCCTCACACTCACCCCTTCATCACCAAATAGAGATGGCATCCACCCTGGGTCGGAGAGTACTCTAGGTATGAGAGGCCCAGCAGTGGGTGAGGCAGAGCTCATGTAGCTGATTGTGTAGCAGACAGCAAAGGTAAAGACAAGTAGACCTATAAGAAAGTTCCACACCTGGGGCTGGGAGTTGGCCCAATGGATCAAGTACACAAGGACCTGAGTTCGGTTCCCTAGCTCCCATGTAAAGTGTTGGGTGAGGCGGCATGTGTCTGAATCCCAATGCTGGGGAGGCAAAGACAAGAGGATGTGCCTGGGGCTTACTGACTTGCTGTTCTATACTAACTGATAAGCTCCAGGTTGAGTGAGGAGTCCTTTCTTTTTTTAAAAAAAAATTAAATTTATTTATTATTATTTGCAAGCAAGAGGGGAGAGAGAATGAGCACTCCATTGCAAACACACTCCAGATGCATATGCCACTTTGTGCATCCGGCTTCATGTAGGCTGTCGAGCTTGCAAGCAAGTGCCTTAGCCACTGAGCTATCTCTCCAGTCCCAGGAGCCCTTTCCTTTTTTTTTTTTCTTTCTTTTTCGAGGTAGGGTCTCACTATAGCCCAGGCTGACCTGGAATTCACTGTGGAGTCTCAGGGTGGCCTCGAACTCAAGGCAATCCTCCTACCTCTGCCTCCCAAGTGCTGGGATTAAAGGCGTGTGCCACCACGCCCGGCAAGGAGCCCTTTCTTGAAGAACAGGATAGAGAACAGCTGAGCAAGACAATCATTGTCAACCTCTGGCCTCCACATGCAAGTTAGAGAGCTCATGTGTGCTCACCCAGCTAAGTGCTGGGGCAGGAGCAGCATGGATCCTGACAAGTGGGGACTCAAGGGTTGGTTGGAAGCACAGGGTGGCTAGGGAGGCTTCAAAGAGGGCAAACTTTGAACCAAGCGCCAAGTTTCTAGAATGATGGAGTTAGGAACAGGCGTCAGAGAAGGATGGAGAAGGAGTACTTGACTTTGGCCCTGAAAGGGCATTATGTGGCATGAACTTACTTACACATTAGAAATGAGCACACTGTGGTCACTCAGTGGGCGTTGACAACAGGAGGTGGGTGGAAACTGGGGCCCTGTGAGTTGGGGGGCCTCGCTGAGTGGAGGCAGGGCACTGCGTCGCTGCCTATGGATATTTCTCACAGTCAATGTAAACCAGGTCTTACTGATGTGGAGGGTGGGGACAGGAGGAGTGAGGACCGGTTCTAGGGAACAGAGACTGTTTGTGACAGGTGTTCGTTAGCTGTGATCTTGGGGACCTTCAGGGCCAGTGGATGCTGAGACAAGACCATACGGAGAGCTGAATGAAGAGTCTGTCCGCGCTTGCAGGCTAAAGGCAAGGTCACTTCTTAGCAGAAGACGCAGTGGCTGGGGGTGGCCGTGTTGATTAGTCACCAAGAAGCAGGATTCTGTAACTCTGCAGAGCTGCTGAGGCCCTTGGAAGTGACTGCTAGCCTGTCAGGCCAGGGAGTCTGGCCAAGTCTCCTTCCCGAAGCTGTGGAGACAGGGGCTTGTGGGAGGGGCCGCAGGACCTAGATGGAAGGCACCAACCTCTGCCTCTGCGAGATCAGCTAGACCAGATGCACGCAGCACTGGTCATGCGATTAAGGGCAGGACCAGGACAAGGGGCTGTGCCTGGAGGGGGACAGGAGACCCTGCATTGAGTTTGTCCTTTTTTCTTTTCCTTTTTACTTGGAGGGGGGAGGGTTTTGAGGTAGGGTTTCACTCTAGCCCAGGCTAACCTGGAATTCACTATGTAGTCTCAGGCTGGCCTTGAACTCACAGCTGTCCTCCTACCTCTGCCTCCCAGTGCTGGGATTAAAGGTGTGCGCCACCACGCCCGGCTAAGATCATCCTTTTGAGGGGCCTGATGTTGCTTCTTTATGCCTAACTCCCCTACCACATTGGCTAGTATCTGAAAAGGCACTTGGCACAGGTCATCTTTTCAGCAGTGGGTTGGCACTCTGGGGACAAATCCCAAGGGAAAAGTAGATGCAGGGAATTCACTTTTGGTTACAGTGCCAGTGGGGAAGCTGGCCTTGTTAGCAGCTATCTGTGGAGGATATTTGTGGAGTAGCCAGATTTTTTTTAAAGTTATTATTTACTTATTTGAGAGAGAAAGAAGCAGAGGGAGGGAGGAAGAGAATGGGCATGCTAGGGCCTCCAGACGCATGCGCCCCCTTGTGCATCTGGCTTACATGGGTCTTGGGGAATCAAACCAGGATCCTTTGACTTTGCAGACAAATGCCTTGACCACTAAGCCATCTTTCCAGCCTCCAGATATTTTTTTAATTCCATATCACTTGAACTTATTTATTTATTTAGGCAGGGTCTCATACAGCCCAGGTTTGCCTTGAACTCACTATGTAGCTGAGGATGACTTTGAACTCCCGATCTTGTTTCCTTCTATTTCCTGAGTGATGGGGTAACAGGTGTGTGCCGCCATACCCAGCTAGGTCTTTTTTTTCTTTTTGGTAGAAGGCATGTAAAGTTGTGTGACAGTTCACATTCATTTAAGACACACTTCCATCCCTATGGACGTCTTTCTCAGTTTTTCATCAATTATTCTCTGTCATCTTCAGACCCCATTCCCCTCCCTGCGTAAGCAACCCTGTGTTGCACTGCTAATGACACCTCTCTTGTTTTGTGGATGGACATTTCAAAAATGTCCTTTTCAAAATATTTTTAAATATATTTTATTGATTGATTGATTATTTATTTATTTATGAGAGAGAGGCAGATAGAGAAAGAATGGGTATATCAGGGCCTCTAGCCCCCTCAAACTAATTCCAGATACATGTACCACCTTGTGTATCTGGCTTACATGGGTGCTGGGGAATTGAACCTAGCTCCTTGGGCTTCACAGACAAGTGCCTTAACTACTAAGGCCAGCTCTGATTTTGATTATTTTGCTGAACAAACTTATGGCACCAGGTGCCATGGGTGTGCAGAGGAAGCAGGAGAGCGCCAGGCTCGGTCACTGGGGTCTGGTGCAGAGCACGAATCCTGATTCTGTGACCTTTGGTGAAGTGAGCTTCTTTGTCTCATTGTCTCCTTCTCTATCATGGGGAGAATGATAATATCCATCTTATAAAGTGAAATATGAGGGAGCACAGCATGTCTTATGTAATAAAACCTTTCTAATGGTGCTCTGGGGGTTGGAGGCTGTGCTAGCCAGGTTTTCATTGCTATAATCAACACCCAAGACAATCAATTTTTAAAAGAATCTAGCTCTCCTCTCTCTCTAAAGAAATAAGTTTTTAAAAAGAAGAAAAGGTGCTGGAGAGATGGCTTAGTGGTTAAGGCATTTGCCTGCAAAGCCAAAAGACCATGGTTTGATTCCTCAGGACCCACATAAGCCAGATGCACAAGGGGGTACATGCGTCTGGAGTTTGTTTGCAGTGACTGAAGGCTCTGCATACCCATTCTCTCTCTCTATCCCCTCCTGTGTCTTCCTCTCTCTCTCAAATAAATAAATAATGAAACAAGAAGAAGAAGAAAAGTCTAGGCTGGGGAGATGGCTCAGTCAGTAAAGCGCTTGCCACACACGTGTGAGTAGCCATGTTTGGACCATCAGTGCCCACATCTGTGCTGGGTGAGTGTGGCAGTCACCTGTGGCAGGCACAGACAGGGGATCCCCAGGACGAGCTGGCCAGCTAGATGAGCTGAGTCAGCGAGCTCTGGGCTCAAGTGAGAGACCCTGCTTCCATGAGATAAAGTGGGGAGAAATCTAGGAAGACACCCAACGTCAAGCTCAAGGCTCTGCATGCATGTGCACAGATGCACATGCTCCCACATGCACACACCACACACACATATGCACACATATTCACAAAGAAGAGGAGGCAGAGGAGGAGGAAGAGGAGGGAGGAGGAAGAAAGGGTAGTTTGGGCCTGGAGTTCTGGTCAGTTGGCCCCAGGCTTTGGGGCCTGTGATGAGGCTGTGCATTATGATTTTCACTCACTCATGATGGCTGGGAAGCAAAGAGAGAACATGTCTAAACCAGCCAGGGACTAAGCAGAAAGCTTAATCACAAACACTTGAGGCTATGGGGGACATTTTACATTCAAACAGTCCCAACCACTCTCATCATCACCTTCATTACTGTTATCATCACCTCCTCATTACAATCATCACCTTCATCATCATCATCACCATCATCGTCATCACTGTTATCATCATTACCTCCTCACTATATCCATCACCTTCATCACCATCATCTTCATCACTGTTATCATCATCACCTCTTCACTATAATCACCTACATCACCATCATCTTCATCACTGTTATCATCATCACCTCTTCACTATAATCACCTACATCACCATCATCTTCATCACTGTTATCATCATCACCTCTTCACTATAATCACCTACATCACCATCATCTTCATCACTGTTATCATCATCACCTCTTCACTATAATCACCTACATCACCATCATCTTCATCACTGTTATCATCATTACCTCCTCACTATAACCATCACCTTCATCACCACCATCTTCATCACTGTTATCATCACCTCTTCACTATAATCACCTACATCACCATCATCTTAATCACTGTTATCATCATCACCTCCTATCATCATCACCTTCATTACCATCATCTTCATCACTGTTACCATCATAATCTCCTCACTATAATCATCACCTCCATCACCACCATCATCATCATCATCATCACCTTCATCACTGTTATCATCCTTAGCTCCTCACTACAATCACCATCATCGTCATTGCCATCATCTTCATCACTGTTATCATTATTCCCTTCTCCCTATAATTATCACCTCTGTCACCAACACCACCATCATCATTATCATCACTGCTATTTCTTAGCAGCCAATACAAATCTTTGGATCTTCCTAATTCAAGAAAGATCACTCACACTAATCATTTCCAGGCCTGAATCTGGCCAGTGGTTTGCTGTGGTCCTGGTGAAGTGAGAAAAATGAGGCACTTACAGATGGTAACATTGTACCAACTACATTTCCCTGGAAGTGGTTTTCCTGTCCTGATGCCATGTCTGCTTATTCTGTATTAAAGTACAGCTTTGTACCTTGGGAATGGTAGATTCTCTCTCAAGCTGCTTTGGTGGCCCTTCCTTGGTAGAAACAGCAGCAGTGCAGGCCAAGCACCTTGATGTGGAAGTGAGCCATCTTCATTAGAGGACCCCACATAGCAGGTGCTAATTTGCTAGGTCATTAAGCTTGTGGGTTATAACATTGTAGTGTGTGGAAGAATCACCTGAAGTATTTTGTTAAAGGCAGATTCCCAAGGTCTGTCCCCAGAAATCCACATCTGAAGGTCCAGGGTGGCTCCAGGAATCTGCAGCATAAGTTTCCAGCATGAGCTAGTTGCACATGGTCCACAAGTCTTTCTGGGAGCCAGAGCTAGTCACCCCTATTCTCCTCTCTGTGCAGAATGGACTTGAATGCCTCTGACAGGGGAGACTTAGCACCCACCAAGCTGCCTGTGCATGTTGGTGAGACCTTGAACTTCTGATCTCCATGCCTCTTCTCCAAGTACTGGGATCACAAGTATATACCTCTACACCTGTTTTAGCTGGTACTGGAGATGGAACCTGGGGCCTCTTGCATGCCAAGCAAACCCTCTACCAGCTGAGCTACATCCCCAGCTCTAGCACTTTCTTTTCATGTTGACGTATGCCTGACCTTGTAGCCTCTAATCATTTCACCTTTTTGGAGCCAAGAACAGAGAGAATTCTTAGAGAGAGAAACCCTGGGGAGCTAAGTACATGCCGGGTGGGGGGGGGGTTGTATCAGGTTAAAGGGGAGCTTGTTTGGTGAAGGGACAGTTCAGCAGGGGTGCCTCATCTGGGACCCAGCACACAACCATCTGTCCCCCATAGATTTCTACTGACCTACTACTGTGTTCGTCATCAGACCCCAAAATTAAGTGACCCCTCAACTTCCCTATTTCCCCAATAAAATTACTCATCCATCTCACTCCCCCCGAACACTGCCCATCTTAAATACCCTATTGGGGATATGTAGGAGGTGGTCAAATGCCCATTTATAACACTAGATTCAGTCATCATAACACACACAGACTTAAAATTCCCATGTTATATAAAACAACCAATTCGTTCAGAAAACCTTTTTAACCAGCAATACATCATAGGAAAACAATTAAAGCAGGAAAGTTCTGGAACTTTTAACAAAAGTAAACACTGCAAATATCTTTGTTTTAAACTGTTTTGGGGGGGGTTGACATGGTCACAAGGGGATTCTAGCCTTATTTGCAGACCTTAATTTTTTTTTGAGGTAGGATCTCATTCTAAGCCAAACTGACCTATGGAGTCTCAGGCTGGCCTTGAACTCATAGTGATCTTCATAGCTCTGCTTCCCATGTGCTGGAATTAAAGGCATTTTAAAGTTTTTATTGGCAATTTCACACATGTGCATAATGTACTTTTATCATAATCCCCTCCCATTACTCTCTTTTGTCTCCCCTCCCCCTCTTCCATTCAAGCCCTTTTTCTTTCCCACTAGTTCCTCCTCTATAAGAATCTTGTTGGTAATAGGAAAAGGAAAAGCTTTGGCTTGGAGCACCATGATAGATTAAATGCCGAGGAAGAATCTACAGAAACTCTTTTGCTATTAAGAATAAAGCAGTCAGAGAAGGAAGACAGAGCACTCGGGAGTGGGGGAAACATTTCAAGAACAAGTCAAAAGTGATTTCCTGTTTTCTGAGGTCTATGGGGTTGGAGGGGCCTCATCTTCTTGGCTGTCTGTAGCATTTGTCAAAACCTTCCTTCAAACAGGTCCATGATCAGTAATACAAAGGATTTCTTATTACAGACAGAGGCAGGGTTCTAAGGAGAGGCACTGGGGCCTTTGATGAAAAGAAATCTAACCCCATCTGGGATGGCTTCCCAACATTTGATCTGGGAGCAAAGGTAGTGAAGTTAGGTCCTGGAGTAGCATTCATGGACCTGAAAGAAGGCCAGCATGGCTGGACCAAGGGGCCAAGGGGAGTCCAGTGACAGATGAGGTGGGTAGTGCCTGCAAGGTGACGTCATTATTTATCCAGAGACCAAGTGGAAGGGTGACCTGAAATGTTATGTGTTTTGAGAAAGCGGCTATCGCTGCGGTGGGATTCACAGTGGGGAGAGGCAGCCTAGAACGAACTGTGTGTGTTGGCTGGGCCCCACCCCTCTCCCTGGCACTGACTCCCTGGGAAAGGAAGGAGATATGTCGGGGGCAGGCTTCTTGTCAGGAAAAGATGTTCTATGATGAATTCTCCTGGAAAACAGGTAGAGAAAGTGGAAGGCAGGAAGGAGGGAGAGAGGGAGGGAGGGAGGAGCTAGAAACATTTGTTCATCTACCTGATTTAGACCCCAGCTCTGTTGCTGAGTGAACTAGGGCAAATCACCAAGCCCCTCAGCACCTCCATTTCCACTT
Organism: Jaculus jaculus; assembly: GCF_020740685.1. NCBI lineage: Eukaryota > Metazoa > Chordata > Mammalia > Rodentia > Dipodidae > Jaculus > Jaculus jaculus. The sequence goes on from NC_059114.1 coordinate 24,517,437, forward strand.
CCAGAAAACAGGAACATTAGTAACCCTGATCTCGTTGGCTTGTCTGGAAACTGAACCATCATTAGACAGTCTTTGCTTGGACCAGGGCTTGGCATATGGTTGGTGCTCTGTAAACCTTAATTACTGTTGTCTTGAGGACAGTGATGAAATCTCTGAGCCCAGCATTCTAGAAGAGGCCCTGTTAACCCTCTGCATTCCTGACCACCACGTACCTCCTGTAGGTTATACCCAAATACCCCTTTTCCGGTGAGTTCTTTCCTGTTATTTTATTGAAGTTGGTCTCTCTTCCCCAGGACTCAACTCACTCCTCCTCTACTCTGTTTCCTCCCTAGCACTTAGAACTGTGTACATGTACTCTATCTTAATTATTTATGTTGTTTGCTGTCCATTTAGTAGCCATGTGGCATCTGGAGCATGCCCAGGCCATGTGACTGCTGTTCTTACCTCTATTGCCCCGGAGTGCTATGTCTTAGCATGCTCCCCTCCCCCACATGCAGTAGGTGCCCAATATTTGTTGACTAAATGAACGTGGGGAGTATCGATCTAATACTTCTTACTCTAACTGAAAACCTCCCCCGCTTCAGACTACTAACTCACCTGACATTACACAGAGCACCAGCAGAAAGGAAAAGTAAAACTCCCCCGGGTGTCCGGAGCCTCCACAGGGCTGGGGGCTGATGGGAGAAGTGTGGGCACCAGGGGCTTGGGTGATGGCAAGAGCATAAAGGTGGGTCAGAAATCCAGCTCTGCGGCCAGATGGTTTTAAGCCAACAGACCACACAGACCCTTCGCCCCTCGTCCGCCGCTGTAGCTGGTGGGGCGGCAGACCTGTTCCATATTTAAGAAGACCTGCACTGCAGGCTGAATGCTGCGGCACTCATGTGAGAACAAGCGGCAAATGGCTCACGGTCTCATGAGTGATGGATTCCTTCTTAAAGGCAAGGAGCAAGGGAAGGAAAAGTCAGAAGCTGTCAGCAAGTCCAGCTCTTTCCATGGAGTCCGCATCTCAGCCCTGGCTGCCCATTCTAGTCAGGTGGGCATTTTGCAATGACTGGGTGCCAGGAAGCACCTCAGAATTTCTTCTCCAGCTAGGTCTGGGTTTGTTAGTTTGTTTGTTTTTCCTGTTTCTTTGAGACAGGCTGTCATGTAGCACAGGCTGGTCTTGAACTTATCATGTAGCTGAGGATGACCTTGAACTTCTGACTCCCTTGCAAGCTTGAATTACAAGCATGTCACCACACCTGGGCTACATCCCTAGCCATGGTTAGTTTTGTGGAGGGGAGGCAGTGACTGCCTTGGCAGCTTAAATTACCCGGAGGTGATTCTCAGGTGCAGCCAGAGAATGGCCAGAGCTGTTTGCATGACTCTTTAAAGGGTGACCTCACTTTGCAGTCCTCACTTTTGACATCTGCAAAGTGGCCCCTAAGCCTTTGGTGTCTGTGACAGGCGTGAATCTTTCTGGGGAGCCGAGATAGCAATGGGGCTTCCTGGGATGGACCAGTGGCTTTGGGACATTGCTGTCATTTCCTGACAGTTGTCTAAGCTACCTCTTCACATTGCGAGCTAGGGCCACAAGAATATTTTATACCCAGGAATCCCAGACAAGCCCACGAGGTGCCCGAGTATGTGAACAACTATCCCAGGGAAGGAAGAGACTGACATGAAGTTCTATTAGTCTAGGAGGAGGAGAGAGGGTATTTATTGCAGCCTTCCAGGCTGGCCTTGACAATGAGGGCCTTTTTGTTTTTCCTTTCTTAATTTGAGAGAGACAGAGAGAAAAAGAATTGGCATGCCGGGGCCTTGGCTACTGAAATCAAACTCCAGAGGCTTGCACCACCTACTGGGCATATGTGACATTGCGCTCGCCTCAACCTTGTGTGTCTGGCTAACGTGGGATCTAGATAGTCCAACATGGATACTTAAGCATCACAGGCAAGTGCCTTAACCACCAAGCCATCTCTCCAGCCCCACCGTGA